>NC_092095.1:30716088-31038276 GCF_045679555.1 Salvelinus alpinus | reverse complement strand
AAGGCAACCTTAAAGTGGAATTTCACCCTGGGGGAATCTGGGCGTGCTTTCATCATGTCTGAGGCATTTCTAGGACAGTGAGATGTGTTTCACATATAATTGCCCAGGAAGAAGGCAGGTCAAGACTTTGCGCTCTGAATGATACACCCTATGACGACTTACGTTGTATTGATGGGGGGAGCGAGATCTAAAAATACATGTAGTCCTGCTTTGTGGAATTTTCCGAAGACTCTATGTTATACTGATCGCACTATACATGTTTTTGGGATGTACGTAGATGTGGTCGTCCTTTTTCGATAGAGCTATTGGAAGTCTTTCAGCAATGTTCCTATCGGCGGATTCAATGCTAAATATACAAGCAGAATTTTTTTCCCCAGCCTTTGAAAGACTACAACTTGTGTTGGGTGGTGCTTCGTGCTCTGGCCCCCATCCCTCCCCCAAGGTGGGATTTTTTGAAAAGGAGGCGGACACTAACAACAATCCTTTGGGGAAAACTGAAAGAACTGACCTTCAAGTGATTCCTCTCATCAACACGAATTTGACAAAGGAGCATCTACAGTTGAAGTCAGAAGTTTACATACACCATAACCTTTTGTCAATAGGGGGAGCTGTTAGCACTATTTATTTTTTTACATTTCCAAATTAAACTGCCTCGTACTCAATTCTTGCTCGTACAATATGCATATTATTATTACTATTGGATAGAAAACAATCTTTAGTTTCTAAAACCGTTTGAATTATGTCTGTGGGTGAACCAGAACTCTTTCTACAGCGAAAATCATGACAGGACATGCGAAGGTCAGAAATCTAGGCTCTGTTCTCAGATCAGTTTAAAGCTCTGTGTGTGCCCTATGGGTCGAAATGAACTGCACCCGCCTTCCCCTGGATGTCAGTAACCAATGAGAAGTGGAATGGAGTCTCTACGTATTTCTCAGAGTTTATAAAAGGCCATGGAGTGACATGTCCGTTCTTTTGGACGCTCGTCAAGGCGCAATAGAGGACATCAGAATGGCATGCTCAAAAGCTCTCGTTATCGGCATAAGATATATCCGTCTTTGATTTAATTCGATATAAGTGTTAGAAACATCATAACGAAGTTATTTTAAACCGATTTATATCAGTTTATGCGAGTATATTGCTATTTTCGGAATTTTCGTAGTATTGCGCTTTGAGGATTTGGACATGTGTGTGCCACGTAGCTATTGTTAGCTGCTAGTTCCGAAGTTGAAGAGGACGTTTTACAACAAAGCAACGATTCTTTTGGACAAAGGACAACTTGCCCAAGATTCTGATGGAAGCTCGTCCAAAAGTAAGAGCTATTTATGATTTTATTCCGTATTTATGTGGAAAAATGTAAACGCATTTGTCGGCCATTATTGCGGCACTAGTCTGGCTGTAACGCACACTGTATGTCTAGTAACGTTAATTTTAAAAATCTAACTCAGCGGTTGCATTAATAACTAATGCATCTTTCATTAGCTGTCCAACCTGTATTTTTTTTGTCAATCTAATCGATAAATAATCGTAAACTTAGGTGCCTTTCCAAGATGGCGCCGGCCAGAATGCATGCCATGTTTTGACTGATTACATTGCATAACCACGATTTGTGATGCTAAATATGCACATTTTCGAACAAACTCTATATGCATTGTGTAATATGATGTTACAGGACTGTCATCTGAAGAATTCTGAGAAGGTTAGTGAAAAAATTAATATATTTTGGTGGTGATAACGTTATCGCTCTTTTTGCCTTGAATCAATGCTGGGGTTATGTTAGCTCATGTGGTATGCTAATATAACGATATATTGTGTTTTCGCTGTAAAACACTTAGAAAATCTGAAATATTGTCTGGATTCACAAGATCTGTGTCTTTCAATTGCTGTACGCTGTGTATTTTTAAGAAATGTTTTATGATGAGTAATTAGGTAATACACGTTGCTCTCTGTAGTTATTCTAGTCGCTTTGGTGAGTTTTGTGATTGTGGCTGCAATGGTAAACTGTGATTTATACCTGAAAAATGCACATTTTTCTAGAAAAACAGATGCTATACCATAAATATGTTATCAGACTGTCATCTTATGAAGTTGTTTCTTGGTTAGTGGCTATATATATCTTTATTTAGTCGAATTAGTGATAGCTACTGATGGAGTAAAAAACTAGTGGAGTAAAAAAATGTGGTGTCTTTTGCTAACGTGGTTAGCTAATAGATTTACATATTGTGTCTTCCCTGTAAAACATTTTAAAAATCAGAAATGATGGCTGGATTCACAAGAAGTGTATCTTTCATCTGGTGTCTTGGACTTGTGATTTAATGATATTTAGATGCTAGTATTTACTTGTGACGCTATGCTAGGCTATGCTAGTCAGCTTTTTTACTGTGGGGGGTGCTCCCGGATCCGGGTTTGGGAGGAACTAGAAGTTAACCAAATATATTTAAACTCAGTTTTTCACAATTCCTGACATTTAATCCTAGTAAGAATTCCCTGTCTTACAGTGGGGAGAACAAGTATTTGATACACTGACAATTTTGCAGGTTTTCCTACTTACAAAGCATGTAGAGGTCTGTAATTTTTATCATAGGTACACTTCAACTGTGAGAGAGGGAATCTAAAACAAAAATCCAGAAAATCACATTGTATGATTTTTAATTAATTAATTTGCATTTTATTGCATGACATAAGTATTTGATACATCAGAAAAGCAGAACTGAATATTTGGTACAGAAACCTTAGTTTGCAATTACAGAGATCATACGTTTCCTGTAGTTCTTGACCAGGTTTGCACACACTGCAGCAGGGATTTTGGCCCACTCCTCCATACAGACCTTCTCCAGATCCTTCAGGTTTCGGGGCTGTCGCTGGGCAATACGGACTTTCGGCTCCCTCCAAAGATTTTCTATTGGGTTCAGGTCTGGAGACTGGCTAGGCCACTCCAGGACCTTGAGATGCTTCTTACGGAGCCACTCCTTAGTTGCCCTGGCTGTGTGTTTCGGGTCGTTGTCATGCTGGAAGACCCAGCCACGACCCATCTTCAATGCTCTTACTGAGGGAAGGAGGTTGTTGGTCAAGATCTCGCGATACATGGCCCCATCCATCCTCCCTTCAATACGGTGCAGTCGTCCTGTCCCCTTTGCAGAAAAGCATCCCCAAAGAATGATGTTTCCACCTCCATGCTTCACGGTTGGGATGGTGTTCTTGGGGTTGTACTCATCCTTCTATTCCTCCAAACACGGCGAGTGGAGTTTAGAGCAAAAAGCTCTATTTTTGTCTCATCAGACCACATGACCTTCTCCCATTCCTCCTCTGGATCATCCAGATGGTCATTGGCAAACTTCAGACGGGCCTGGACATGCGCTGGCTTGAGCAGGGGGACCTTGCGTGCGCTGCAGGATTTTAATCCATGACGGCGTAGTGTGTTACTAATGGTTTTCTTTGAGACTGTGGTCCCAGCTCTCTTCAGGTCATTGACCAGGTCCTGCCGTGTAGTTCTGGGCTGATCCCTCACATTCCTCATGATCATTGATGCCCCACGAGGTGAGATCTTGCATGGAGCCCCAGACCGAGGGTGATTGACCGTCATCTTGAACTTCTTCCATTTTCTAATAATTGTGCCAACAGTTGTTGCCTTCTCACCAAGCTGCTTGGCTATTGTCCTGTAGCCCATCCCAGCCTTGTACAGGTCTACAATTTATCCCTGATGTCCTTACACAGCTCTCTGGTCTTGGCCATTGTGGAGAGGTTGGAGTCTGTTTGATTGAGTGTGTGGACAGGTGTCTTTTATACAAGTAATGAGTTCAAACAGGTGCAGTTAATACAGGTAATGAGTGGAGAACAGGAGGGCTTCTTAAAGAAAAACTAACAGGTCTGTGAGAGCCGGAATTCTTACTGGTTGGTAGGTGATCAAATACTTATGTCATGCAATAAAATGCAAATGAATTACTTAAAAATCATACAATGTGATTTTCTGGATTTTTGTTTTAGATTCCGTCTCTCACAGTTGAAGTGTACCTATGATAAAAATGACAGACCTCTACATGCTTTGTAAGTAGGAAAACCTGCAAAATCGGCAGTGTATCAAATACTTGTTCTCCCCACTGTAGGTCAGTTAGGATCACCACTTTATTTTAAGAATGTGAAATGTCAGAATAATAGTAGAGAATTATTTATTTCAGCACATTCCCAGTGGGTCAGAAGTTTCTAAAAACCTGTTTCTGCTTTGTCATTATGGGTTATTGCAGGCCTGGGTAATTATTTTCAATGGAGAGCCACATTAGAATATACACTGCTCAAAAAAATAAAGGGAACACTTAAACAACACAATATAACTCCAAGTCAATCACACTTCTGTGAAATCAAACTGTCCACTTAGGAAGCAACACTGATTGACAATAAATTTCACATGCTGTTGTGCAAATGGAATAGACAAAAGGTGGAAATTATAGGCAATTAGCAAGACACCCCCAATAAAGGAATGGTTCTGCAGGTGGTGACCACAGACCACTTCTCAGTTCCTAGTGTTCCTATGCTTCCTGGCTGATGTTTTGGTCACTTTTGAATGCTGGCGGTGCTTTCACTCTAGTGGTAGCATGAGCCGGAGTCTACAACCCACACAAGTGGCTCAGGTAGTGCAGTTCATCCAGGATGGCACATCAATGCGAGCTGTGGCAAAAAGGTTTGCTGTGTCTGTCAGCGTAGTGTCCAGAGCATGGAGGCGCTACCAGGAGACAGGCCAGTACATCAGGAGACGTGGAGGAGGCCGTAGGAGGGCAACAACCCAGCAGCAGGACCGCTACCTCCGCCTTTGTGCAAGGAGGTGCACTGCCAGAGCCCTGCAAAATGACCTCCAGCAGACCTCCAGCAGGCCACAAATGTGCAAGAGTTACATTGTGTTGTTTAAGTGTTCCCTTTATTTTTTTGAGCAGTGTATTTTTGCCATTGTGGGCCAGAATCATATTACAGTATTATACATGTGTTGATAGATATATCTACTGTAAATCACATCCAGATATGCTTTTTATTTTACTTTTTTAACATGCACAGAAATAAACCATATCCATGTTCTCCTTTTGGTAGGTATTTTCATAATTAAACATGCAATGAACAACACAGAGGGAAAAGTACACTGTTCATTCAGCACCACGGACAGAACTCTTGTTAAAACTCCTAATGATTAGCCCCTTTAAAAAAAAGAATTCACCTAAAATGACATACCCAAGTCTAACTGCCTGTAGCTCAGGCCCTGAAGCAAGGATATACATATTATTGGTACCATTTGAAAGGAAACACTATGAAGTTTATGGAAATGTGAAAGGAATGTAGCAGATATAACACAATAGATCTGGTAAAAGATAATACAAAGGGGAAAAAAACCATTCTTTTGTATTTTTTGTACCATCATCTTTGAAATGCAAGAGAAAGGCCATAATGTATTATTCCAGCCCAGGTGCAATTTAGATTTTGGCCACTAAATGGCATCAGTGTATGTGCAAAGATTTAGACTACTAGCAAACAGTGAGGAGAAACAATAATACAACAATTTACTGTTGTAAATCTCAAAAACTGAAGCTGGTTCTACTATAAAACAATGTGCCTAAGCATGCTTGATAGACTTGGCTTAAGGTAGATACTACCTACCTAGGCTCATTTGTGCAGTCTGGTCAGTGTGCAAAAGCTGAGGATTATGCCATATTTCTTTCTATTTGGCTAGATATTGTTGTACATGTAATCTCTGTACCTGTGCATATGTATGCATGTTCAACTAGTCTACCCTAATTTTGCTGTCTCGGTTCAACTGTTGTTCAAACTGTATAATCTTATTGTTTTCATCTTACAGACAATATCGTGTGGTGCCTGGGCTTCTTCCTGGAGTGGATTCTAGGTACAGAAAGAGAATTCCTTTGCCTCCGTGTGTCATTGTAGCATAACTGTATCCTGTGAACTGTATCCCTCTCAAGGGATTAGACATTATGCTGGATTTCTGGTCCCGTGTGGCTCAGTTGGTAGAGCATGGCGCTTGCAACGCCAGGGTTGTGGGTTCATTCCCCACGGGGGGACCAGGATGAATATGTATGAACTTTCCAATTTGTAAGTCGCTCTGGATAAGAGCGTCTGCTAAATGACTTAAATGTAAATGTAAATGTAATTTCAAGCAGATGGCAGTTTGATCATGACAACACTCACATACTTACTGTATGTTTCTTCGGAATGGAAATTTCATCATGACCACCTATCCCATCATCTGCTGATAACCAGTTCTCTTAGCTACAGATTATTACACCAGATAATGTAATTTAACCAAATATTTTTGGTATCCATTACTGGGAGTTACAGGATAGGTACTGTTTGGTGTAGCACAGAGAATCTTCGACCAACCTTAGCGATGCTGTCTTTGTCCTTGATTAGGGGAAACAGGAGTCTCATAAAATGTCCGTGTCCAGTTGCAGGGGTCAGTTTGAATTTAGAAAATGCTCCGTTATACTTTTTTGCTCCATAAAGTAATCCAACAATATGTGCGCTGCCATCTTGTCTATTTCATGTATTCTCACTGTCTGTTCGAGACAGATCTCTGTCATCATGGCATGCAGCACTTTGGGATGGACACCCATCTGTCTCGACCAATGAGAGAAGACTTGAAATAGACAAGATTTCGGCAAAAATCTTTGGGTAAATCACATTATCTGGTGTAACAATCTGTAACTACAGTTCTCTGCACTTGTGTGTCTCTACACCTGAGACACATTTGGACACACTGAACTGTACTACACTGTTCATACAATTTTTGGGGTATGTTACTTTTACCATATAACATTGTTGTTGAATACCCAGTTCTCTTGAGTTAGCATTAAATAGTGTACACTCTGCTATTTTAGATTTTTTATAAAAAAAACAACATTCTTTGGTTTTCTGAATGTCTAGTATCTGTTTGATGCTACAGAGCCCTATACAGCTTATATAAATATCTTCTGTGAATACATAAGGGCAGACAAATTTTGAAGATTGATAGAAAATATCCATATTTATTTAGGGTATTTATTTAGGGCTCTCCAACCCTGTTTCTGGAGAGCTACCATCCTGCAGGTTTTCACTCCAACCCTAATCTAGCACAACTAATTCTAATTATCAGCTAGTTGATAAGCTGAACCAGGTTAGTTTCAATTGGGTTTGGAGCGAAAACCTACAGGAGGGTAGCTCCACAGCAACAGGGTTAGAGGCCCCTGTTCTACATGGTCTTATGCTGAGCCATACTGGCTGTGTTTACACAGGCAGCCCAATTCTTGTCTTTTTTCCACTAGCTGGTCTTAATTACATCAGGTCTTTTTCAGAACTGATCTGATTAGTGAAAAAATATCAGAATTAGGCTGCCTGTGTAAACGCAGCCATAGTCCTTTATCAGGCTTCGGTACACTGGCAATGGTGGGCTGGGGAAGCTGAGATTCTTTGTGCTTATGGTGATGGGCTTGTCCTGTCTGCGGAAAACGGCCAACTGGATAAGACTGCCGAAAGTGGTGTAGGGCTTCTTAACCACCAACTGTTCAGTTCTCTTGCAGAAGATTTACGGGTACTGCATGTCTCCTGAAAAGGCATGGTTATGGTGTTAGCATTTTACGCTTTTGGTGGAAGGGACCATGAGGTGCCATGAGGAGAAAAGGCACCTCAATCACACTCATACACAATACATTTACTGTCTAAGCACAATCCTGTACAACCAAAAACCCCCTCATCTCAATGTACTATCTGTAAACCTCTTCCAGCCCATTGACTTTGACAGATCATTCTTGTCAATAGTATCCCTTTGCAGGGGAATTTTGTAGACATGTCTTTGCATTGTGTTCTAAAAATCTGCAGAGAAGAATGAGGTGGTTGTACATCATTACTGTCAGTGTCCCTTCCTGGTTTCTGTCTCACAATCTTGGTGTGTTCCATAACCGTAAGGTGTGTCCGCTCCCTTATGCTTGTTTACCCGAAATGCCCCCGCTTCGGACTATTTTTCAGCAAGGCACTGTGGAATTACTCCAGATAACCTGAGTTTTACAAACAGAAAAGGTCAAATGAGAAGGGGGGTAGACTAAATTGATGACATGGTCTGGAAGGTACGCTGTGGTCCTCAGGCTACCTCGAACCACCTGTAACCCCATAACACAAACACAAACCATACAAACAGTATCCAATTCATGTTTATACCATGCTTAATGGAAATTGAGCTATCTTAGCCGTCAGCTTGAAATATTTTGGCCAACTTACCTTCAGCTTGTGCAGAGCTAGGTGTTGGGAGCGCATGTTGGTGGAATCAGATTCTATACCACCTACAACAAAATATACAACAATACACAATTTAACTACTCAATTGTTTTGATCTCTATTAGACGGGCTAGTTAAGCATACCTAACATGGACATTTCAATATTGTCAGCTTGCTGTTGGCTAACTAGTGTCTAAATTGGAAGCAAGATTGCTAGCCAGTTGGGACTGGCTGGGAACCAACTAACCAACCAGACGATTTATACACATTCATCATTGCTACCAACACACAAACAGAGAGTGAGTTTGCTATATCGACAATTCTACTTGTACTAACTGATTGTTTTCCAGACAAGGGTGGAATAGATGGCTAACAAATGTAGATACTCTTATTTGGTAACATTAGCTAACGTCAGTCAAAGATAGAATGAACAAACAAACATGTTAACTCTGCTAAAGGCAACCACCAGTCAAGCAGTGACTACCATGGCATGGGCGAAATTGATTGACTGTGTGTATACCAAAAGATAGCTAGCTATATGATTTAGCTGATGGCTTTCAGAGTTCAGTACAGGACTGTAACGCTAGCTAGCTAAATTACCCAGCTAGGCTATCAAGCTAGCTAATGTTAGGTTACCTCTAATTGATAATCTTCCATTTTGTTGTGAAGGAAGACAAAAACGATGGTATCGCATCACTTCTCAGCTGTCGTTGAAATGTATTCCTCATCAGTTCAGCCTGAAAATCCCTCCGATAATCTTTGGTCACCGCATCATTCTTAATAGCCGCAAACCACTGGCAGAATCACACGGGCATGATGTTAAACAGTGAAGAACAAACAAAAAAATATTGCCTAGAGAAATCCTGAAATGATTGTGTGTTGGTCGTTCGAAGTTAACAACGCCATTATTTAAGTTTGTGGGCACACTCCCTCTACCTAGCGGGCGGTATCAGCATTCGCTATGAATACGGGACTTTGTTGTTCACAAATACACAGGGAGTCGAAACTTCCTGATTCTACCAGTGAAATGAAAATGTGCTATTTCTAGCCTGTGGTTTAGATAATTGTTTATGATTAAAAAAAAGCTATGTTTTTTATGTAGAATTTACTATATGCCGTGGCAGAGCCAGGGTGAAATTTCCATTTAATATGTATATCACCCACTCTGAAATTTGATCAGCGCTCAAACCATTTACCAACGTTTGGTGGCTGACATTGTTGAATGTGGCCTTTAGTAAAAATCATAGCCTAGGCGTGAATGGCTTTGGTGATGAGGCTGTGATGTCGCCGCATCTCCCGTTGTACTAAAAAGTTCCTTCTTAGATTGTATGCTCTTGCCCAGAGTAAAGTCTCTTCTAATTTTAGCTTCAGTATATGATTAGATTCATTTGTCTGCTAATTGATGAAATAGAAAATTAAATAACTTATTGATTTGTCGGTGTGGCTGGATATACTGAAGTGTCACAGAGAAGCCAATACATTACCAATAGGGTTAACTCCAGGGAGTAAACACTATGTGAATAACTGTGAGCAATGTACAATGTACATTCAAAAAATAATAAGATAAGAAATAATGAAAACAATGGTCCTTATTTAATCAAGCTGTATGGAGGTAGATACCTGCCAAAACATAATGTACACATGGCAGAAATCTATCCCCATATACTGAACGCAAGCATATGTCAAAAACACAATATTTCTTGGGGTTCAAGAGTGCATGTTTGGAATAATGTCCTCAACAGAAGAATGGCAGTGGGAAACAAGTAGAATGCCAACCGCATTTAAATTCAAACTTGCTTCTCGCTGTTGGAAGAATGGTATTTTTTTATCTCAGTTACCTGTTTCGATTGAATAGGGCTCAAGGAGTCATTCAGCAAACACAAAAGACCTGAGTAATATTGTCTGTGGATGTGGATAGCTCAGGCATTAAAGTGAATATGACTTCTGTGACTCACTCTCAATGTTACAAAATAAATGTGTGAGTGAAACTTGATACCTGTGACTGAAAGAGAACATAGGGGATAATAATTGAATTCTCATTTACATAGTCTTCCATACCACTACAATCCAAGTGGATAATAACCAACTCAAACAAGCAGTACCACTTCAAACAATAAGATACCTTAAACCTCAACATGAGACAGCCTTGGCCTTAGGGAGGGAACACGTTTGATGTGTACACACATTCCCTGTAGAAGTGAATGCATTTATCCCCTGTCGAAGAAACACAGTAAATCATTCTATCGACTTAAACATTCCTTCTGTGGGATTTCAGGAACAGTCACACAGAACTCAACAAGAACCTTAGATCATAGTCCAATCCATTTCTGAATCATCCCATAGTCTTTGCTTTGCCTAGCTAGCTGCAGCCAAGGGCATAATTTACCGCTGCCAGACAATGGACTCATCTCCCCCACTGAAAATGAATGGGCCTCATTCCAAGAATAGGATGACTTCACACAAACTCTTTCCAACAAACCACTTCAGGACACAACTTAATTCAGGCTGAAGAGGCAAGAATAACACCTACAGTATTGACAGTGAAAGAAATAGTCTGACATATCAATGCAAAATCAAAGCAAGACAACACTGAACTGTCGATACCATAGCAAGTATTCACAACTTGTGAATTTTAAAGAGATAATATATTATGTAACAGGCTGCCAGCATATACCTGAAAGACTCACTGACGATGTGGATCAATTTCCAAAATGGTTTCTATTTAATAGTGCATTATACAACATGGCTTCCTGGTCCGGTATTTGATACACCCAGATCAAACTTGTTTAATTACAAACAGACACTTGTCTGAAAATTAATGTTGATACCGTAATCTGATTAGTCATTCCATGAAAAATGACGCCTCAAATTCATTGTCTAATTCTATTTAGAGGGGAAAAAAGCTAATGACAGGGCAAATTCACTCCTATTCATCTCAAGCTATAGTGTAATTGGGACTCGTTTCAGGAAACGAGGCTTATGTCGAGCATCACTACTTCACAGGAGAGGAATTTGAACGTAAACATTTTGTTTTAAAATTAAAATGTTTTTTTGGGGGGGAAGAAATGCCTTCTGAAACATGTGAACTTTCATGTGCTTTAATAACAAACATATGCCATTTGTAAATACAAATACAATTGTTAAATTACGAGCGTAGTTGTTTTAGCCACGGAAAAAGTGAGGAACCTTCCCGCTAGCCATGGCTGAGATAATGGATGGGCTGGGCATGCCCGAGAGATGAGTTCGGATTGGTCTGCCATGTAGCCCGCTTCTGTCTATAACATGAGCTGCTCAATATGTGTAGGTAATCCTTTCTAATGCAGCTTTTTTGAACAATATTACGAAGAACTGCAAAAGTGTTGCTAATGCTCTCCACTTTCTGGAGGACTGAGGTTTGAAATCAGTGGAATGACCAGTGGAAGCAGAGTATGATAGGAGGTGGAGAAAATTCAGGCGTTTGATTGCAAATATGTGGAGAGAGTCGAAAAGAGACAGAAGGCTGTTGTATAAAACACCTGTCTCCAGATTACATCTTCAAACTAAGGGCAACCAAGGTATCCATGACAAGGAGGGAGAAGCGTTCATCCCTATACACACGTAAGAGAGTCTAGCTAGCTACATTTTCAAATATCATACTTTTCTAATTTTGTCAGAAAGTAATTTTCATTGCAAGTTAAAGCGTACCGTTAGCTAGCTAGCTAATGTTAGCGGGCTGGTTCGCTAGCTAACATTACGTGTATGATTTGTGTAGTAATATTATTCGTATCTCAGAGCCATTTGCATTGCTAGTAATAGCCTAATGTTAGCTAGCTAGCTAACATTGAACCTAGTTGGTTATCTTTAGCTACCTGTAGATTCATGCAGGGTAGTAACATTATGAGTTAGGATTATGGTTCATTGTTTAGCTAGCTAGCTAAATGTCTAAACAAAAGATTCCACTATACAAGTAAACATTTCACTGTACCGTTTACACCTTCTGCATCCTGCGCATGTGTAAAAAATAAACTTAGATTTTATTTGATATAGTGTGTGTTCACCAGAGATGTTAATGTGAAGAACAACATGGCCTGCACCAAAGTCAAATAAGGATATAACGTTAGGCCAACGAGACAGTGTCCAAGTTCTAAAATTCTTCGGTAGAATACCCTGCTTTTATTTCGTCACACTCACAACCGTAAGCTATTTTCTGTAATTAGCTTGCCAAATAATGATCTTGTTTTGAGTTTATTTTCCTGTAATAATGAATACAAATGAGCTCAGGTTAAGACGTTGTCAGCTATATGATATGGTCATTATTTGAACTGGCTAGCCAGCTAACTTAACGTTAGCTAGCTAGCTACCTAATAAGCTAGAAACTAACCAAAACATTGTTCAGAAAGTTGCTTTTAGTCGCCTGGTTTGCTAGATTGACATATACAACATACATTTTTAAACGGATGGTTTACTGGTGTTAAAATACAACAGTTATGCTATTTTGGACCACCATGCTGCTGATGTCATGCAGCCACTTTGATATATCAGCTGATGTAAGAAGGGCTATATAAATACATTTGATTTGATTTGTTGTTTTTGTGTTTATATTTGTTTTAAACGACAACGACAAGTTTGATGTCAGACGACTATAGAATGTTCATGATGTCACTGTGACAACTGTATACAGACATGTCAATAGACCTAGTATAAACCAGCCTTTAGTCTTGATATCTTTGGTTGTTTAGTACACTACCGTACTCTCTCTGTTTAGCACATGGCCTCACATGTGAATCCTTACAGAAATTGGTGGGGTGTAGACAAAGAAGAGCTCTCCAGTAGGTGTATTAAAACATTCAAGGGCCATTTTCTCAAAATGGGGTTACAAGTTTATCAACTTTCAAATCAGAATTACTTTCTCATTGTTCTATAGTGTATGATATACCATTTTCTAGCTCTACTTTTATTCAACGTTAAAAAAACTACTTAAAATGTTGCTACATAAGACCAAATCAACCCTGTCTGTCACAATTTTGTGTATTTTAATCATTCAAATAACTTATTTTCTTGAGGCCCAACAGCTATGAAAAAAATTATAAGTTGATTGATCCAAAGTCTCCCCTGAGCCAACATTGTCAATTTTTCGGAAGATAACAGGCAAGACCATGTACAAGGCACAGTGTGTGTGTGTGTGTGTGTGTGTGTGTGTGTGTGTGTGTGTGTGTGTGTGTGTGTGTGTGTGTGTGTGTGTGTGTGTGTGTGTGTGTGAGTGTGAGTGTGCGTGTGCGTGCGTGTGTGTGTGTGTGTGAACTTGAATTGAAGCATAATATACATTCCCTTTGTCTTTGTTGTCATACATTACTTTCAACAAAAGGCTGAGGACACCTTATCAAAAATTCAAGGTCTTACTAGTTTGGATCCCTAAAAGTCAATATAGAACTTCAACAATTTCAACAACTCAATCCCCTACCTCTAACCATACCTCAAACCATAATATAACCTATGATAAACAAACAATTCCCAAGACACACCATCCATCCCTCTTGGGCTCCCTTCATATGAGCAAGATACCGTTTTACTAGGGGGCATCAAACAAACTAGAATGGAACTAGTCAGCAATGATTTAGCTCTTCTCTCTACCTCTGTTTCTTAGCAACCCTACCAGCTGTGTACCATAAAGTGGAAAAATCAAGCCCAAAGGATGCTTCTCGTGGCAAGGTGATAGGTCAACAGTGATCCTCTGCTCTGTACCTTACACTCTCATTCCCCAGGGGACATACCTGCCTCAGCCCCCTAAAGCCCCGATGTCTTCTGCCCCATCTCTCAAGACAAAGAGAAGTTAAATAGTTTCTTATAGTGTGTACACTGACGAATCAGTCACAAATAAAGGGTGAAGTGAAAGAGTGTCTGCGTTTTATACTGTATTTTGTAGAAGACTATCAAAAAAAGTCCTAACAGAATATTATTTTTCTGCCACAACTAGTCCTTTAAAAGGTGCACCACTATCAGCATCTATTTTCATTCCCTGGATAATAGCATAGTGTTGCCTTCCAAACCCCCACTAACACAACATTCCCAGAGGCCCCAGGCTCCATGATGAGCTCCCCCACTCCCATACCCTCTCCCTGGGGTAGTTCCTAGGATATGATGACCCCCCCGTCAGCTCAAATTCTCTCATCTTCCCTCCTCTTTAGCTAGCGCATGCGGCCCCTTCCACTAGCCAGCTTTGCCTCCCTGTTTGTGGTAAATGAGTGGAGATAGTGATTAGATAAGATTGGGACTGACCCCTCAGTGGAGGCATGGTGTAGCATACCGGGCTCTATGACACTAATCTATTTGAAAGGGAACCTCTAACAGAATGCTAATGAGGGAGCTAGCATGGGTATCATCCTGTGTGTGTGTGTGCATGCGTGCGCGCGTGCGTGTTTTCTTAAAAAATGTAATGACTTTCGCTATAGGCTTAGTTATTGAAGTTTATTTGCCACCAGAGTAGGAATGATTCAGCCAAGAACTAAAGAGGGAAAAACATTTCGCATCGCAACTGGTGGTGATCAGTAAAACCCAAGTTTCAGATCCACTTGTTTTCA
This sequence comes from Salvelinus alpinus, assembly GCF_045679555.1. Taxonomy (NCBI): domain Eukaryota; kingdom Metazoa; phylum Chordata; class Actinopteri; order Salmoniformes; family Salmonidae; genus Salvelinus; species Salvelinus alpinus. Next base: position 31,023,481 of record NC_092095.1, on the reverse strand, counting down.
AGTTACAGACTACATGTTGATAGAGCATGTGTACTTTGTACTTCGTGAACTCAGTACAAGTCTGCTTTAGCTCAAATTTCCAGCTGCTCATCCACAGATGTTTTCCGATCTCCTGCCTCTCCTTGTGCTTCTCTATTCACATGGACAAAGGCCCATAGTTGTGTGTTTGGCAGGGGAAAGGCTTCATAATACTGCCCTGAAAGCAGCCATTAAAGGAAGAAAAGGGAAATAAGTCCATCCATTAATTGGATGGTTATTCAGGCTTTCAGTTTCTGAAAACAGGCTCTAAAAATAAGCTAGACGCAGCACAAGGGTCCTGTCTGTTGTGCCCTACGATGGTCCATTTGACGTGAACGGGAGCTCTGCTTGCCCCGAGGGTTGATGGGCAAAGCACTGTAGCCACTGAAACGTGAACAGACCTATGGGAAAGGAGGACACTGCCGTGGTAGGAGCTCATCAACAAAGTCAGTATAATGTTTTTCAGAAGTTTGTAAAATTGCTCAGAAACTGTGATTTCTGTACACGTTCTGGTAAACACAGACAAGACACAAAATGAAAGCTTAGAGATAAAAGTTGACTCAACTAATTAGGAATAAAAGTGATACCGAATTGCATGCCTACTTAGATCACTAATTCAGCCCAGACTCCACACTGGTACTTGCAAATATTTAGTAACTCGAACACCCTGTGCACAAAACGATAATCACCGCACATAATCACTGCAATTATGTCATGTTTACCGCCGAGCATCTGTTAAGTGTAAGCACTACTCCGACAACACCATTCCCACTTGCTTAAATATGCGTCACCAATTTTCAGACGACACTGTGTAGTTTTGAGTCTTTAATGTATGTTTTTCGCCGGCTTGCTGTGACTGCAGCTGATTCTAGGCCAGTGCACTTACCCCAGGCACAGTGCCAAGGCATAATGAGACATTTGGTTCTGAATTTCACAATCTGACAGAATCCATTAAAGCCAAGCAGGGCTGCAGATGCAGCAGCGGCGGGATCAGCCAGGCCAAAGTGATGACTTCCCATTTCCCCCACATTATATCATATATCCCCCTGCTTCTGCTTAGACAAATGACCAGATCCAACTAGGGGGGTCTGTCGGATTGTTTGCACACAGATGCCAAATTATGGCTATCCATGGCTGGCACAGTGGCACTATTGACTCAGTATACATCATTATTAAGAGGGACTTACTGTGTAATAACCAACAGCCGACCAGTGTTGAGATATTCTGACTCAAGCATTGCATGTACAGAAATGTCCAAAATGATGATGATTAAGATGATTATGTACAAGAAATCACACTACATTATTTTGGGATTATCACTGTTATTAATTTTGGCAATTCACATAAAGACTGATAAAATGCAATTCCACCAATCAATCAAAATATGTTGCATCTAGTAGTGGCCACTTTGTTTCTTTGAGTGCAAGCATACATATCAATATGGAGACACAATAAGTTCTTCTTCATTACATAAATAGGAGGACTATCACAGCAAATTCTCCAGTATTAAATTAATACTGAGAGTGTTAAATCAACACTGAAAGAGTGGGCAATATACACACTGGAACCAGTCTTAAATTAAATTAACACTGAGAGTGTTGAATCAATACTGAAAGAGTGGGACCATATACACACTGGAACCAGTGTTAAATTAATACACTACTTAGTGTAAAACCTATTCAAATATTTCCCAGAGTGCCTTGTCTTTTGAGTGAATTCTAGAGTTACCAACCATGACTATAATTTTTTTGTGACAGATACATGGTTGTTGAATTCATTCCTTTCCAATCCTGTGGCCTTCAAAAAGTGAGTTTCTATGTGAATGTTATCATTAAAATTAAACTTATGACAATAAATTACATATCGCACACTGATTATTTACAGGCCACATCAAGTAGAGTTTGCAAACTTCCAGTAACTTATCCAAAATACCCAGATATCCTGGTTGAAGGACTCCGGATTCGAGATATCTTCCACCTGGGAGTTCTGGGAAACCTGGGAATTTCAGGAAAGCTCCCAAATTTTTGCAACCCTACCTGCAAGTCATATTTTGCTGGCTTGCAAAGTGATGTGTAAATCATATTGGAATCCACCCAGAGTTGGCTCGCAAACAGTTGAAGCTCTTCTTCACCTACAACTTGAATTTAGAATGCCTGCCAGAGTTAGGAACATTGTAAGGATACTACATTAACCATTCAAACTGGAACAACCATTTCAGTAACGGGTAAAAAAAATTCTAACTAACAGATTAGATTAGTTTAGAAAAATGTATGTTATTTATCTTTGTTTAGCATAAGATGTATCAATCAATGTACAAGCAAAAACACATAAAAAAAGATAGAAATCAACCTGCAGTAGAGCATGCTTGGAAATATGATAATGACGGGCTTGGTTTTGGTTCAAAGTGAGTTTCAGGACCCTGTATTAGGGGAAAACTAGGCCCTCAAACTAAGGCCTTATGAAATACCTACGGTATTGCATTAAATATATACATGTTTTATGATAACATTCACTTAGGTTCTCACTTGAAGTCCATAAAACAAAAAAACAAATGAACGCAAAGTTCTGACCTCAGCCACGAGTTCAGAACTTCCTGTCATGTCAGAAACAGTGTCATGACACCTAACGTGACAGTCCCTTTTGCTCCTGGGCAACATGCATCACCTCTAGGAATCAACAGATCTGATTGGTCAGCCATGCGAGGGGGTGAGAAGTTAAGGTTTGAGGCAGGCAAAAATCTCAGATCCTCTTGTATCCTGAAAGATGATTCAAATGGATGAATAATTGCCCATGCTTCTTAAATACCTACAAAAGCTTCCTATTAAAAGCTGTGGACCTTGTCTCCGTTGACACTGAAGAGTGTTAAAATGAAGTGTTTTGTAAAACCAAAACTAGTGGCAACTGAACTGCCACCATTGCGAAGGAGACAAAACCTTCTTGCTGGAGTATTGAAACACATCCTCCTGAGATGTTTTGAAACATTACATGGTGTGTTGTAACAATACGTAAGTGTGTAACACCTTGCCAGGAACATGGAGCACTACCAGAAAAGGAATGAAATTAACAGAGTGTTGGGCTCCTGAGTGGTGCAGTGGTCTAAGGCACTGCATCTCAGTGCTAGAGGCGTCACTACAGACACCCTGGTTCGATTCCAGGTTGTATCACAGTCGGACGTAATTGGGAGTCCCATAGGGGGGGTGCACAATTGGCCCAGCGTCGTCCGGGTTTGGCCGGTGTAGACCATCATTGTAAATAATAATTTGTCCTTAACTGACTTGCCTATTTAATTAAAGGGTACATTTTTTTAATAAGTATATGTTTTTTTGTTGTTGTCAATTTCAATTTACCCCAGAATTTATGTTTACAGTGTGGCTGTGTGGTTGAGTGGGTAATATTCCAATGAGACTACAATGAAATGTGCCATTTTACTGCCCCGGAAGTCAGGGGTTCAATTCCCGCTTCTGCCTGTCCCACTTTGACTCCTCTGTCTCCTGTTTCTAATCTGTCTAAACAAAGCATAAAGTGTAATTCCACAAAAAAAATATTCTCCATAGGCCCTTATCCTCAATCAATATTTAGGCTATAGACCATTTGTATTTCTTAACCACTTGATTGTATGAGTGACAGTTTTTTGTGTTTTGATGCTACTATTTCTACAGTGTACAAGCCTGACCGAGTGCTTGGAGGGTAATGAAAAAGGTGCTTTTATGCACTTAACTTTATCGTACTGGAGGTGTACGAGTCAGAGAAGAAACTTTGACTTCACGTACACAAATCTCAGGTTCAACTCAGTGGCCCAGATTGACCTTCTGCACCGCTCTCATTCCAACTTTAAAAGGTCAACATTGTACAAAGAAACCAATCAAATGACTAACAAAGACTACAAATAAAGAAAAATAAAATGCATACCACAACCATAGTAAATATACATAATCACTGAGGCCAGTATATGCAGTATACTACATAAAGGTTTCACTAACACTAAGGATACACATTGTGATTTGGCTTCCTATCCATAACATTTCTCCAGCACTCAATGGGAGATAATGGGAGAGTCACAACTATCCTAATTCCTGCTGCTGGAACCACTTATCTAGTTCAGAGACTGTCAGGAAGTGTGTTTGTGAGTGCAGAGCCTGCAAACACATGCAGACCTGAGCAATTATCCTGCAGATGAGCGGAAAGCTGAAACCTGATTTGATTATAAGACCACGAAATTCCTCAAGAAAACAGAAATCCAGGAAATGCAAATGAGGCCCATCTGCCCAATTTGAGCTCAGGCCCTCACTGAGAGGGAGCTGTCTGCTTAAATGTGGTGCTGAAATGAGCTGTGGTTACTGGCACCCGTTGTGAGTTGCTGATACACTAATACAGTTTAAAAGAGAGAGTGCAACATGTAATAAAAAAAATTAAAAACAGCATTGTGTGATTAATGGTTCAAATGATCACTTACTCTAATTATTGAAAAAATAATGTATATTTTTTTCAACCTGTTTGGAATGCAATAAACTTGAGACAAGCAACACATGACTGAAACATGAGCTTAAAATGACAAATTCTATAAATAGAATGGATGTGTTTAACAAAACAAATAAGCAATCAGAGTGACTTATTTTGACGTATTCTACATGTTTTCCTAGTGATCAGAGTGATGAAATCTTGTAAATTGTTATCTAAAAACATGGTGCAGTTAAACAATATCTATTGTTTGTTTCTCATCCAAACTGCTATATAAATACACATGAAGTGCAAACACTTACCTTGCCAACATACAGCGGTTCTTCACCTGTGTACTCCTCCAGGACAAAGAATTGGTTCCATACCCAGCTGCGTTTGTGCCTGCGAAGCAGCTCCCATGGGCCTCCAGCAGTGTGCTGGGCCTGGTTCTGTGTCCCAGAGGCCCCAGAGGCAGAGATCAACCCCCAGCAGCCCAGCTCCCAGAGGGGAAGCAGCAGTGCCAGGAGAGCACCTGCTCTCCACACACTTCCTGAGCCACACCACCTCATTTAGGCCCCCTCCAACAAGCAACAAGACCAGGAGAGAGAAAAATCACACAGCGGAGAAATGTCAAAACCCTCAGGGCCTGATCCCCACTGTCCACCTGAACCAATGTTTTGCCAAAAAGAAAAAGAAGAAGACCGTGGATACAACCCTGAAGAAGAGAGTACTTGGATTGAAGAAAAGGGAAAAAGTCAAGCTCTGGGTATTGGAGTGGTGCTGCTGTTCATTGGTCTTGATTGTAGACAAAAGCTGTGGTAATTCCCTCCACTTTGGAGATAGAGGGTTGACATTGGGGGTAGATTGAGGGTCAATGGCGACGGGGAAGCTTGCTTCTTCACCACAGAGGTGGAGTAATTGGCACCTATCAGAACAAAGGGATGAGGAGAGCGAGAGAGAGAGAGAGAGAGAGAGAGAGAGAGAGAGTTAGAGAGAGAGGGAGAAACTGCCATCAGCGAAATTGCCTCAGTGACCGCAGTCACTTTAGACACTAAGTAATGTGCTTGCTGATGCAATGATAATTACATTTTTCAACCACTGATAAAGAAATCGAACAAAAATGAATAGACAGTAAATATGGTAAATACAATTAACATAGTATCCTTCAAGGGCCCATAACGTTCTACGTACTAACCTACACTGTACATTCCCATTCCCAACATAAACCAAATTGAGTGAGGTCAAATGTTAACAAGAATATTGGAGCAAAATGACCTGGCTTATCTATGTACACAAGCAAAGTGATTTCCACATACAGGGAAAAAAATAGTGGGCGGTAGGAATAACAATTAAGTGTCGTTCAGCCTTCTTTCGTGCTGAATTCACATTACTGCAGATTTACCTTTTCCAAGGTCGTTATTTTGTTACATTTTCTTTGTAGAAGGGCACAAAGTAATACCGCTATGGTTCCCCACACAACACTAACAAGGCACCTGATCTGTTTGGCAAGCCCTCATCCACAAGATTAAAAATAAATCTGAGCTGTCAGCAACATGACGGACCGGTTCGTGTTCTGACCTCTACTCCCAGCAGTTTGTGTGTGTGTGGACTACGGAGCGCCGTATGAGCATGCAACGCGATCTCTGCCTCAGTCACTCAGCCACCATCATGCTGCTGCATGGGATTGACTACCAACGACCAATCATGCCATTAGGAACTAGTGGAAGTAGTGAAATAGGCTTATTATGATCGATTGTTGTCTAAGCATATATCACACCACATCCCAGCGACACCACCATTGGAGAATTACCTGAGCAGTATACTGTGACTTGTTATCTAGTTGAGAGCTGAGCAGGCTTAGCCATAAAAGAATGTAACGAGAGTGTGAAAACGCGAAAGTCAATCCATTCACTGGGTACATGACCAAATATCACTTGACTTACCAATTCAAGTCAGCCAGAAGAAAACTCACACCAACAAATCCCAAGAGGACTACTGAAACTGAAAGCGAGCTCTTAAGAAACAGAAACTGAGACTCTTGACCATGCATACATCTGTTTCCTCTCTGACCTGTCGTTTTCTCTCCTCCTGTAGACTATAGGCAGATGCCTTGGCCAATGGAGATAATTACCTTGGCATGCAATGTCCTCTCTCTTCCCACACAGTCTCTAAGCACTCATTGTGTTTTCTCCTCTTTCTCCCCGGGAGCTAAATAAAAACAGCTAACACCACATCCTGCTGGAAGTCATTTGCTCCGCTCCACTCGTGCCTTAACGAAGTCATTATCAAGTGCTGGTAATTAACACATAGAGATAAATGATGGTATCATGCACTGCTTCAGAAGTGTTTTCATTTCACATGGCTGCGGCTTTATTTCGGGAGGCAAAAAGAGCAGTGACACTTCACAGAATTTCAACCAGCCTGTTTCCACCTTCACACGGTTATGCTAGTCCTGCTCAAACCTGGTATAAACTGAGATAAAGAAGAGAAGGAGAAGACTAATTAGATGAAATTGCTGCCAACTCATATTTAGCGACATCAATGGTTGTTTCAGTGGAGACATCCTCTAGCAAGAAGGTTCTTTGCAACCATTCAGACCGCAAAGAACCCTTTCCAAGAGAAAGGAATCTTTGAGTAGAAATGGTGCTCCATAGAACCATTGCTCACTTCTAAGAAACAGAGCGCTTTTAAAAAATTTAACTAGGTAAGTCAGTTAAGAACAAATTCTTATTTACTGCCCTACGGGACTCCTGATCACAGCTGGTCGTGATACAGCCTGGGATCGAACCCAGGTCTGTTGTGACACCTCTAGCACAGCGATGCAGTGCCTTAGACTGCTGCACCACTCAGGATCCCCTGGGTCCCACTTGACCCGCCAACAGACAAACATCTCAAGGTGACCTGTTTGTGTCCTGAATGTGAAAAGCCTAATGATGTACGGAATGGAAAACACACGCACGCGCACACGCACACGCACACACACACACACACACACACACACACACACACACACACACACACACACACACAGGGAGAAAGTAAATGCAAGTTCCTGCATCCGATTTAATGGCAGGTAGTGGTAGAAAGTGGAACAGATCTGGCTGGAGGGCAGAGAGAACCAAGAGAGCCGTAGAGGCAGAGGCAGGCAGGTTGAGACTGTGGTATTGTGTTGGAGAGGATCTGCCCAGTGCAGGGTCAGACTGAGGCGAGCAGACAAATTAATGCTTCTTATTGTGCTTAACCCAAAGCCCCACAGAACGGAACTGGGAATGAATTGTAGGGAGAGTCAAGAGCTCGCTGACGCTATGTGCATCAATAAGAAACAGAAGGAGCAAGAGAGAGAGGGATGGAGAGAGGAAGAGCAGATGTTTACAACCTTCAGTGTACAGGAGAAATATCTGTTTTGTTTTGCTTGAAGAATGAAGTTGTCCTTCCACCATTTGCACTTGAGGATATAACAAAAGGATATAACAAAAGGATATAACAAAAGCATCACCTTACACATCGCTGATTTGGAAGGTGTTTAGTTGCTTTAAAATACCAGTAGTAAAAGGGAGAAATTAGAGTGTTGGAGAGACAGTGATAAGTAAATATGAATCTGCATCATGTACCAAGGGTCTCGGTCTCTCTCTCTCTTTCTCTCTCTCTCTGAGGTCTCTAATCCCATTTGCCCGCCTCACAATGGGATTAAGAGTGCTTAGTAACCAATCACTAATTTCCGCCCTTTCATATAGCTTGTAGATTTCACAGTGTCTACCGGGGCACAACAAATACACAGCAAAATTGGAAGTGTTAAACTTACTCCCTGTAGTGTTAATTCTAACACTTTTGCTGTGTGTATGCAGTATGCATCTGCTCTTAACAGAGTGAATTTAACACTTTCAAAAGTGTTAAAATGTTAACATTTAGACAGTGTTTCTATAACCCTATACTGAGTAGAAAATGTACACTGGCTGTGTGAAATTCACAATACACTGGAGTGAAATATTAAGGATTTCACTATACACTGGAGTAAAGCAATAGGCATTTCACTATGCACTGGAGTGAACTAATTAGTATTTCACTCTGATCTGGAATTAAATATAAAATGCACGTGCTCTACTGTGGGGTAAAAAACCCACATAATTTCCATCTACAGTGGAATGAAATATAATGAAATGGTGTATGGTGTAAAGTCTAATTTGCATATTTCCCAGGGTCCCTTAAAAATGTTTGTGAATTTTAGAGTGGTCCGTGCTATCCGGGATCCTTGGGACTTCCCTACCCCATTGAAGTTGAAATGTAAAATGGTTAAGGTTAGGGTTATGGTTAAGGTAACTTTAAGGGTAAGGGTAGGAGTTAAGGTTGGGGTTAAGGGTAGGGATGCCCCAAGGATCTGGATTGCACTGACCATAATAGAGTTACCTACCATGAATGTACTTCACCAAGCGAGTCCTTAGGCAAATGTTATACTTTTTTTTAAACTATGACAATATACGTTACATATTACAAGGTCTTATTTTGATGTCCTCTAACACAGCGGTGTCAGGAATCTCCTGGTTTATAGACCACATCAGGCCTGAATGTCACATTATGCTGACTTGCAAATTAATGCATAATTCCGATTGGAATCCAGACAGATTTAGGATTGCCAACAGTTTGTATTTTTATTAATCCGCATTCAGAATGATTGTCAGGACAATGGAAATTGAAAATGGAGACTACCTAAACCACTTAATCTGGAACAACCATTTCGGTAACAGGTGCAATAAATCGAACTAACTGATTGGATTAGTTTAGAAAAATAACCTACCCGCAGTAGAGCATTCTGTGAAACATGATAATGATGCTCGTGGTTTTGATGGGACTGTTTTACTCACCACAGTGTAAAACAATAACTATGCTCATTAACACCAACACTGAGGCTTATTTTACACCACTGAGTGTTAATTTCACTCTTACAGAGTGAAATTAACTCCTGAATCAACACTAGAAATGTAACACTGAAAAGTCTATACTGGCCAGTTGTCTGTGTTAGGTAAAATCTGTAAACACTTGCATTTCACTACTCCATCTTGGACCCCTTGTCTGATTGCTATGGGCTCGTATAAGCTCAGTAAGGTTAGTATGGGCACTGGCTTTCTGATATGCAAACAGAGAGAGGGGGTTCAAAGAAACCACTGAGACAACTCCCTATTCACGGAATAACAGAATCTTATAATCCTGATGTTTTACTGAAAACGCAAGAGCCCTAAGGAGTACAGTAGAGATGCTTGTTTTTCTATAGCTGATTTGGAGCAATTTTCAACCAAGTCACTGTGTATTTTGAGGGAACAAGTTGCACTGCAGCATTCCGATCACACAATGGCAAATCACAATCACGTATTGCCATAGAATGGACTGTAAGGGTCTGGTGATAAACACTGCATAACAGACCCATCTATAGGTTCTTGGTAGAATCCTACCCCTTCTCAATTAATATTTTTTTCTAAGAGTGTAACCAAGTGGGACAACCCACAGAAAGGGTTCAGTGTGGAGAACCATTTGGAGCATCTATTTACACTACCGTTCAAAAGTTTGGGGTCACTTAGAAATGTCCTGGTTTATGAAAGAAAAGCAAATTTTTTATCCATTGAAATTACATCAAATTGATCAGAAATACAGTGTAGACATTGTTAATGTTGTAAATGACTATTGGAGCTGGAAACGGCAGATTTTTTATGGAATAGCTACATAGGCATACAGAGGCTCATTATCAGCAACCATCACTCCTGTGTTCCAATGGCACGTTGTGTTAGCTAATCCAAGTTTATAATTTTATAAGGCTAATTGATCATTAGAAAACCCTTTTGCAATTATGTTAGCACAGCTGAAAACTGTTGTTCTGATTAAAGAAGCAATAAAACTGGCCTTCTTTCGACTAGTTGAGTATCTGGAGCATCAGCATTTGTGGGTTGGATTACAGGCTCAAAATGGCCAGAAACAAAGAACTTTCTTCTGAAACTCGTCAGTCTATTCTTGTTCTGAGAAATGAAAGCTATTCCATGCGAGAAATTGCCAAGAAACTGAAGAACACCAGTCTCAACATCAACAGTGAAGAGGCGATTCCGGGTTTCTGGCCTTCTAGGCAGAGTTCCTATGTCCAGTGTCGGCGTTCTTTTGCCCATCTTAATTTTTTATTTTTATTGGCCAGTCTGAGATATGGCTTTTTATTTGCAACTCTGCCAAGAAGGCCAGCATCCCGGAGTCGCCTCTTCACTGTTGACGTTGAGACTGGTGTTTTGTGGGTACTTTTTAATGAAGCTGCCAGTTGAGGACTTGTGAGGCATCTGTTTCTCAAACTAGACGCTCTAATGTACTTTTGCTCAGTTGTGCACCGGGGCCTCCGATTCCTCTTTCTCTTCTGGTTAGAGCCAGTTTGCGCTGTTCTGTGAAGGGAGTAGTACACAGCGTTGTACGAGATCTTCAATTTCTTGCATGAGTTTCAAAAGAAAGTCTTTGTTTCTGGCCATTTTGAGCCTGTAATCCAACCCACAAATGCTGATGCTGGGCCTCTACGCCTATGTAGATATTCCATAAAAAATCAGCCGTTTCCAGCTACAATAGTCATTTACAATATTAACAATGTCTACACTGTATTTCTGATCAATTTGATGTAATTTCAATGGACAGAAAATGTGCTTTTCATTCAAAAACAAGGACATTTCTAAGTGACCCCAAACTTTTGAACGGTAGTGTATACATATATACAGTATATATATATATATATATATAATTTTTTTCTTTAAAATTACAATAACACAATACAAAGACAATACGAATGGCCGCTCCCACCGTGGGTGCACTGGTCAGAGGGCGCACTCGCCCCCACCTGCCCCGAGACGCTGGCAATGCCCTGGCCCAAAGGGATTTTTCAAGGGCGGGAAGAACCAAGCCCCTATGGAAGCGAGCTCACCCATAACTACCAGGTCCAGCACACACACTGCTCACAGCATGAAACCAAAACATACACTGAACACAAATATAAACACAACATGTAAAGTGTGGGTCCCATGTTTCATGAGATGAAAGAAAATTATCCCAGAAATGTTCCATATGTACAAAAAGCTTATTTCTCTCACATTTAGTGTACAAATTTGTTTACATCCCTATTAGTAAGCATTTGTCCTTTGTCAAGATAATCCATCCACCTAACAGGTGTGGCATATCAAGAAGCTAATTCAACAGCATGATCATTACACAGGTACACCTTGCGCTGGGGACAATAAAAGGCCACTCTAAAATGTGCAGTTCTGTCACATAACACAATGCCACAGATGTGCAAAGTTTTGAGGGAGCGTGCAATTGGCATGTTTACTGAAAGAATATCCACCAGAGCTGCTTCCAGTCAATTAAATGTTAATTTCTCTACCATAAGCTGCCTCCAATGTGGTTTTAGAGAATTTGACAGAACATCCAACCGGCCTCGCAACTGCAGACCATGTGCATGGCGTCTTGTGGGTGAGCGGTTTGCTGATGTCAACGTTGTAAACAGAGTACCCCATGGTGGCGGTGGGATTACGGTACGGGCAGGCATCAGCTACGGACAACGAACACAACTGCATTTTATCGATAGCAATTTGAATGCACAAAAATACCGTGACAATATTCTGAGGCCCATTGTGAGGCCCATTATATTTGAGGTATCTGTGACAAAAAGATGCATATCTGTATTCCCAGTCATGTGAAATGCATAGATTAGGGCGTAATGTTTTTTTTTCAATTGACTGATTTCCTCATATGACCTGTAACTCAGTAAAACCTTTGAAATTGTTGTATGTTGCTTTTATATTTTGGTTCAGTATAAATAGCGAAACGCAAAACATACAATAATCCCATCCCCACCCACACCTCTGATTGGAGGACCTCAAACATTTATACTGTACGTTTGTGTATATATTTACTTCAGACAGCCACAGATCTTCCATCTTCCCAGTAAATAATCATTCTACAATTTCCTCTCACAATACATCCTTCCATTCTCCCATGGTGTATCCCTAGGGACTTGAACCTGCCCATCTGCAGCATTTCTGCCGAAATTGCCCGGAAAATAAAATGTTTACCCAAGAGCACAATGATATTTACTATTGAATGACTGTGGTCCTTCAAATCCCCCAGCAATACTGTTTGCAGGTCCAACCGCACCCTGACATTATAGCAGAACAACCATTCCTGAACTTGAATCCAAAAACAATCCACCAATGGACAGTACCAAAAGAGATCCTCTAATGATTCGGTTTCCTCGTGGCAAAGTCTGCACCGGTCTGACTGTTCAATACCCCAAACACTGAGCACTATTATTGTAGCGAGAATTTCATATAATAGCTTAAATTGTAAAGAATGATTTGATGCATCAATTGTTGTTTTGTATATCAGTTCATAAACCCAATGCCATGGTATTGAAACATTGAAAATCTGTTCCCAACTATCTTTGATTTTATACAGCATAGTTGTCAACATTATTTGTAAAGGAGGCTGTACCTAAGGAATACCCATACTATAGGTCTCATATGGGACAATCGTGATACTGTATGTAGGTGAGTCAGTGACTTGGTCACATAAAAGTGTTTTTCTAGGAAATGTAAGGACTTTTCATTGATGTAAGCCTGCCAGTGGCTGAGAGCAGATAGCCTTTCAAATCTCTATGGGTTTTACGAAGCATCAGCCTCCAATTGCTTCAATCCACACCTCTTAGCCTTAGTATAGCCAAAGCAATCCATCTAATGGGGTGGGTTATAGGTTTGTAATATGTACTATCACAGAAGGAGAGTGTAAGAGTACTTCTCCATAGTGGGGTAGACACACTGTAAGGAGTCCAAATTAGTATTACTGTCTGAGATGGGGAGGGGCCACAAACCTAAGAAAGCATAGGCTTGTTTTGTGAAAACTATCTAGGCAGACATAATTAGAGGATTGAATGAATGAATCAGTCTTCTGAATATCAAAATATATCAACCTGCAACAGCAGACAAACTTTTCAAAAGTCAATTTGATTAGAGAGCAAATTGATTAATTGCATCACTCCAATTAAAATTAGCTGATTGATTTGTGTTGTGCAAGAAAATGGCTGATTCATAGCAATAAAACAAATCCAATCTCAAGCAACATTAATAATTGAAATTCATTTTCAAATGATGAAAGCATTGCTTATTAATTTGCTCCTGTATTGAATGAGAATTTCCTAAATTACAGTGTGGAGAACCTGAAAAGAATATAGATGAATATGACATCTAAAGTATGAATTCCATGTGGAACACCCACCATAAAAATAACCCTGATCAGTCCCCACCTTAGCAAGGTCTAGGAGAAGTGTGGCAGAATCGTCCGTGCGTTATGCAGTTTGCTCTGCGTATCCCATCTACCATTTTATAAAGTACCATACGTAGTTGTATCGACTGTGCAGTGACAAACGACCAATACGTTGTTGTCATCATGGTATGCATGCCAATCATAACTTTTCATTTGATCAATTAGTAGGATGCATTTCATGCTTGATAAGTTTTAATGCATGACGTGTTTATTTCTCATTCCAGACACTGCCAAGAGAAGCAGGTTGATAGCCTTAATTGTTATAACTTTTTTATTACCTTTTCTATTATAATGTACATTCTGTCAAATACCCCATAAGTGACCACGGTATACATACCGTAGTTCGTGGCGTGCTATTCATATTCAAAGCCCATACGTTCACAAAACAAATCCTAACATGAATCTGCTAAATGTGCACATGCAATAGTCTACACAAATAAAGTTATTTTGAAACAACACTGCGCATGCATGTTCCCAAAATGGAGCGTCGCATCATTTATAGCTACATTACGCCAACATTGAACTGATGAAAGCTAGAGACTAAGAACATCCCATAGCATATCATAAATAGGTCTGACACTTATAGCGCTCACCTCCAACTGTGTTGAGAGAAATGAGACAGCAACGGGGGAAGCGAGATATCTCAATCGAATGTTAAAAATGTTTGGCATTAAAATGTCCATGACGCACCATTCACCACAAAACGCTTGGTCAACAAACATATCAGTGAACAGCCGCTGCAGGAAAGCTGTGCCCACTGCATACTGATGACAGAATTAGCGAAATATAATTTAATGTCATGAATTAACCATACGCCAACTTCATGTCCCAGTGGAATCGTTCTCAACTGCTGCAAGCAACAACTCTGGTGGAAATGCACGTAACATAGGTTTGAATTTACTCACAACTTCAATGATTCGATAAAACTTACCTCGTATTGGCAGGTCGTAAGTTATAAAAGTTGAGCTCTTTCCGTGTTGGCTACCACTAGAGGTGATGATGACAAAAAATATATGAAAAGTTTGTAATACAAACGTATTCCTGATCGTGCACAGGTGAATAGCATAACTCTACCACAACGCGCATTGGTGAACCTAGAAGAGATGCAGCGCAGGAACTCCGATCCCCGAATCCCCTCCCTCTCCATCTCCATCTCCCTCTCTCTCTCTCTCTCTCTCTCTCTCTCTCTCTCTCTCACTCACACACACACACACACACACGCAAACAGACGAATGTGCCTTCGCTGACTGAAAATTATTCAGATGGTCCTCTCCTCTCTGGCTGCACCAGAGCTGGCTCAGTTGGAGATTCCCCAGCCAGCTGCGTAGGGGTTTGGGTACTCCCACAAAGAGGCGCAAGGTACAATGCCAGGCGTGAACTGGGGCATGACTACCAGACCTAACAAAATGATTTACAGTACAGCGACTGTAATCATGTTATGGTACCAAAACTGTTACTGTAGTCTTATATACAGTACCAAGTCAGTTAGTGTAACCTAATTTATAGTACCAATTACAATTACAACATTTTACTTTAATTACCCAGTGACATATTACTCACTGTTCTTTGCAAGTTTTAATTTTGATATTTACATTTAGGCCTACATTTGTGTCATTTAGAGGGTGCAACTAACTAGTTGATGCATTCAACCAAGGTTGATAAAAAAAACACATGACAGCCATAGGAAGTAAAACGTTTCTGTACCCATTAGCCTGCTGAACATGTTGTTGTAGTTAAGCATACACTGGTCTTCAAAAAAAATCTAATTACAACAACATATCTTATGATATACTGTATCTCTGACTATATCTGGATAATGGCAGTACCTTACTGAGATATCCCCAGTATTGTGATGCCAGCTTCCGATAAATTACAATAATTTAAATGCAATGAAGCACAGTACAAGACTGTAAAAGTGATTATTAAGCAGTAATAGTTTGTCTTTACAAGGGATTGGCTGCTAGGCATGTGTATATAACAGATTATTAATGAATACTAGGTATTTTATATCACTTTTACTTCTAGAGGCCTAAACAAAAGCTTCCAAACTGTCCGTGATTACAGGAGAAATCAGATTAAATGGACATGGTTAAATATTCAACAATGAAAGGTTTAAGACCTGCTACCACTCTGAGATGTTTCCTATATACATTTAATTTGTAAATGTCTATGAGCCAGTGATACCACAATATCTACAATTTCTATAATTTGCAGTATGCTGCCGTGAATATACAGCAAAACAGTACTTCATTGTTGAATTGTAATGAAAAAAACTATTCAGCAATTGCAAATAGTGAATATGTAATTATACATTACAGTATACTAACTGATATTTGGTGTTTATATCACTTGCATTTTAGACCTTAACAGAGGCTTCTAAACTGACAGTCACTCCAGGGGAAAACAGATCAAAAAGACATGGCTAGCCACTCAACCAATAAATGTTTGGGACAGAGCTGCCACTCTGCTCTGTACTCTATATAAATTAAATTGTTAGGGAACCACTACCACATGTCAGTTAAAGGTCATGAATAGTCGAAATCTGTTTTTTCATTCAATTTCATGATATTTGGATGAAACCAGATCAAATTATGATGAACAAAGTATGAAAAATTACTATTGCTTCTACATTGATACAGTTTGATCATAAAGTTACTGGTCCCCTCTCCCAAGTCAAACACTTGGATTCAGGATGTGGGATTATTAACCCTTGTGTAGTCTTAACATTCTGTATACTCCCCTTGTCCTAAGGGTAAAAAATGACCCGCCTTCACTAAACCCCTAAAATGATATTGATCTTGTTCCATATCACAAAGGCATTGTATGAGGACACATCAATGATGTTATGGAAGATGACCAGGGGCCAGTGGGCAGTCATCCTCCTGCAGCTGTAAATTCCAATCACCTTGTCCAGGTTGTCCACGCCTCCTTTGTTGTGATTATAGTCCAGGATGATGGCTGGCTTCCTCTCCTCACGATCACTGACCTCAGCCGTTTTGTGCAGTGTGCTCAAGACGACCACATTCCTGTTCCTCTCTGGGAGGTAACAAACTAGAGTGGCGGTGGGGGTGAAGGCAAACTTTGATGAGAAGGCCTCTCTCCCCCTTTTGCGAGGTGTGCAGGGGGGAGCTCAGTCTTGTTCTTTCTAACTGTGCCAACCATGGTGATCTTCCTCTTCAGGAGCTGCTGGCTGAGTTCAATCAGTAGCACACATAATCTCAATTTCTCATTGTGTGTGTGTGTGTGTGTGTGTCTTTGTGTTTTTTGTGGTGTGTAAATTATTTTATAACTTCCTGGTCAAAAATGACCCTAAGACAATCTTTGTACCCTGGTGGTGTATAGTTTTCATGTAAATATGAACAAAGGCGATGTTTCACTTTTTCTAATGTTGTTGTCACTCTAGGAAAAGTCATCAAATTTCAAGTTGAAAAAATATCATTTAGAGGGTTTTCTCTGCTGTTAAACATAGTGTCGGGTCATTTAAGGGGCTAGGGTGACATCACCCTAACAAATTATTTCCCTCCTTTTATATTTTGCAGATGCTCTTTTCTGGAGCAATTAGGGTTAAGTGCTTTGCTCAAGGGAACATCAACCTATTTTTCACCTAGTTGGCTCGGGAATTCGAACCAGCAACCTTTTGGTGGCCCAACGCTAACCACTATACTACCGGCTGCCTCCCTTTGAAAGTCATTGTATTTCCAAGCCACTGTACTGCACTTTTAATTAAATCATCATCAGTGCTCATTGACGATGCATTGAGTAGAATGCTCATTTGGGCATCAGTACAAAACAAACGTTCAAAACAATATTGTGAGGAAACATGCAACCCATGAATAATTACATAGCTATTCTACTGGTGCCAAAAGTTGACTGTAGGGTGTCAGCAAATATTATTAAAAGTTTACACTAATCATCTATGGCAAAGATACTTATATGTCTCCCCTTTCATCTCTATCTGGTGTTAGCTAGTTACTGGTTAGGTAGGTCTTCAGCCAACATGGAACCAAAAGTTGGGAAGGGTCATTCAAAACTCTGACAAAGTTGTCATTTCAACACATCCGTCAGTGCTGCTGTGAACCAAGCGACACGCCAATAAAGCATATAATAGAATGTGAAGGAAAGGTCTACTGATTAAACATAATTGAATTGATATGAATGGAATGGATATTAGTGGGAGAATGTACAACTTGATTGTGGATTTCTTGTTTGACCAAACCTTCCAGGTCAGGGTGGGATCGGAGTTATCAAGCGAATGAGGTGGAAAATGGAACTCCACAGGGTAATACTATTAGTCCAATCTTATTCATGTTGATGATATCTTTGGGGATATCAGAAGGGTATAGAGGCAGCCTTAAATCCAGATGAAGGTGCCATTTGGAAAAGGGGAAGGAATATTCCTTATGTAATAGAGAAAATGAAAGGTGCTGCTGTAGCAGTAGAGGAATGGTCCTTATCATGGGGTTTCAAGTTATCTGTATCTAAATCGTGCCACATGTTGTTCACGAACAAAAAGATTAAGGAAGATGTCAGTGTTCAATTATATGGAGAACAAATGGAAAGGGTAACAAAATGTATGTATTTGGGGCTATGGTTTGATGAAATATGGAGACGCAATATTACATGCGTTGACACTAAATGTAAGAAAGTATTTAATCTTATGAGGACAATATTTTGGCATGATTGGGGGGCAGATAGTCAATCTTTACTGAATATATATTGTACTTTGATGAGATTGTCCATAGATTATGGGTGCTTTGTATATGGTTCTGAGGCTTTTATATCACTGTTGCGCCTTGATAGGATGCAAGCGTGGGCACTCAGGATGTGCGATGGTGCATTTAAAACCACACCGGTTGAGGCTTTACAAGTAGATACTAGGGAAATGCCACTATCCCTTAAACAAGTTAAGCTAGCCCTGGAATGCAGGGCAAGACTGTAGGGTAGTATGGTAGATCATCCTACACTGACAGTATTGGAAGACTCCTGGGAATATGAACGATATCAAAAGAGGGGTTTTGGTCCAGAGATTGGGAAAAGGGTTGATGAATATGGACTCAGGGACCTTGTTAAAGGGCCATCTGTGGCAATAGGAAATGTGCCACCGTGGTTTTCTACAAGACCAGATTTTTATCTTAGCCTGATTGAAGAAAAGACAGTGGCGTGATAAAGATAATGTAGGAACAATAGTGGATCAATGTATTAGTAATCAGTTTTATTCTTGCCTTTCAGTGTATACAGATTATTTAAAGGATCCAATGAATGGGAAGACAGGAGCGGGTGTATTTATTCCTGAGTTCAATGTTAATCTATGGATGAGACTAACAAATTATTTATCTGTATATTCAACAGAAATGGCTGTGATAATTGTTAGATTGCCATGGATAGAGGAGGTGCAACCAAGAAGAGTAGTAATTTGTTCAAACTCTGCAATTTTATAAATTCCGACAGACTATTTGTTCGTTCGACATGGTGAGATTTTTTAGTGTCGGGAAAATAATAATTATGCAAGAAATGGCAGGGATACACCTTTATGCGCAATTATTGATATAATAGCCACCATATCGATGTAAACTTGGAGCCAAGCTATATGTTGTGTGGTCCTCCTACTAAGACTTGGGAAACCATCCAGTTTATTAGGCTACAGATTAAATAAACTATGATGAACTTCACAGGGTGGTGAAAGTGCACTTGATGAGCTTGGTGCTCCTTGAAATATTGAGGGTCTTATTCTGATGACATGATGATCAGTACTTGGCTGCCGTTTGACAAATAAAAACAATATCGCTCTTATCCATAATAATCTCATCATGTAGGTAGCCTACCTGCACTGTATCTGCAAGCTGTTGGCTAGAGCACCCCCATCCCCACCCCCAAACTACTTCCCCCTGGCTATGGTGCCAAGACCAGAGTGGGTACATTTGCTATATAACACAAGCGTTTTTGTGGCAAAACCATCAGCATCATTGAAAATGCAATGGAAATCCATTCATTTGTATTTTTCATTCATTATTTTGGACTTTTATCCAAAATAAGTCTGTTTGATGGAAACATCTTCGGTGGGAAAATGTGCATGTTGTTTTATGCAGATTTGAGAATATTCACATTAAAATCTGTCACAAATTGGATTGAAACTTAGCTCGTGGTGTCCGTTTTGTAATACAGCTCTCATTTGGCATGTCTCTTGTGATGCAGTTGACAGTAGTACTGACGGATGTGTTGACTTGACAACTGCGTCAGAGTTTTGAATGACCCTTCCCCTCTTTTCTTTCATGCTGGCTGAACACCTAGCTAACCAGTAACTAGCTAACACCAGACAGAGGAAAGGGGAGACATATGAGTATCTTTGCCTTAGATGAATAGTGTAAACTTTTAATTGTATTTGCTGACACTAGTAGAGTAGGCCCTCCTCAAACACGCCTTTGTTGGCTATCACTGTTGGTTACAAGGCGGTACTTATTTAAATTAGGGAAGAGAATATCATGTTACCATTGGTGTAATAAAATGAGAGTTAGGGTGATGTTATCATATCCGCTTAATAATCCTGCATACTAAATTTAAGTGTTTGACATGGGGGAAAGGACCAGTAACTTTAAACTTTATCAATGTAGATGCAACAGTCATTTGTTACACTTTGGACATCATACTTTGATTTGGTTTCATCCAAATATCATCATCAAAAATCATCTAATAAAAACCTGATTTGAACTGTTCATGACCTTTAATGTCCATTCTACAGTGGTTTATGTTGAACTTACAGAAAAGTCTTACAGTGTGCTGTAAAACAAACGAACAGTATTGTACTGTGCATTCTACAGTGTTTTACTGTTGAAATGACAGAAAAGTCTTACAGTGCTGCTAACTGACCAGTTTTATAGTGGCGGCAGATGGCACCATCTAAAGTGTTTTAAATGTTTGTGGTTTTGATGGGACTCTGAGCTAACTTAAAATAAATACACACAGGGAGATAGGGCTATGATGACTCATGGAATTTATGTCATTTCAAGCCATCCAGGTGGCCTAAACTTGCAAATAGCTTTTAATGAACTTCAGTACAGTAGCTATTCACATTGATTGTCTGTCAGTACTTTTTGGAGGCCTATGTTTTTAGATGTTTCAGTCTATGCTTTTTTAAATGAGCTTTTAGACGTCTTGTGGTTCACTTTGAACCCGCTATTGAGCATTTGGTTTTGGTTTGTTTCAGAAGATGAATAAATAATTGGACTGGAAAGGGAATCATATTTAGAATAGTCCATTCAATCTGAATTTTAATTATGGTCTTGAAATATTGAATTGTCTGCCAGTAATGTGTAAGCCCCAAAAAATCATAACAGTGCAATATGTTTTTACATTATTTAAATATTTGCCTTAATTGCTGCTCCAATTTGGCCTGCAGTGCAAGTTCCACATTTTTTTAATTGATCATTTTACCGTTCCTCCACATTTTTCGCGACAACCTATACATATTTCGGTTCCCATCTAGAGAAGGTTAGGTTTTTCATCCAATTAGCCACTAACTGGGCTCCTTAGGCAACAAAGAGTGCAGTAAAAGACTGACCCAATACAGTCATGCTGCTTGTCTATGCTATGTTGACAGACCTCTGGAGCAAACCAATATGCTATTACCCATTTGTTCCACAGTTTTTTGGCTACACTATGGTTGCATCCCAAATGGCACCCTGTTCCTTATATAGGGCTCTGGTCAAAGCAATATGCTATACAGGGAACAATGTGCCATTTGGGACATAGCTCAATGACTCTAATTAAAGCTGTGTTTAATAACACCATTTTCACACAATAGGAGACCGCCCTTATCAAAGCCACAGATGTAGACTAATAGTCCAACACGATGGTGTCTGTGTATCAGGGTTGGTGGTTATTTCATATCACAATGTCATTAGCTGGGTAAAACCAGAACATTGTTCTTTCTCAGAGAGGGCAGCTACTGTATATATGCGCACATGCCATGTCCAATTAAGGGAGGGGAGGACTGAGCATGTTCCTGTTAGAGATTGGTAGTGCCACTTGAACTAGAGACTAATACTGTAACTGAGAGGAAGTTAATAAGAAATATGGAAAGTTATATGACTTGCACAACAAGATGGTTCCCCTTTAAGAATATGGTTGAAGACAGAATCCTGAGAAAGAGAAACCTGAGAAAGAGGACGTTTTAGATAATTATATTATTATGTCTTTTGTTTTGTGCTTATTGTTCTATACCTCTTGCATTATTGGACAAGCATGCTTCTTTTTGAATTGTCATGCTAGAATCTAGGTATTCTCTCCATCCTTGTCTCCTCTATGATGTACCGTAGTGCACAGAGCTGAAGAAGTGACCCAAACCAATAGAAAGAGCAGCCTCTTTCTGCCAGATCTGGAAAAGCAGGTGAGAGAGCATTAATGTCCCTAACAGTCATTCTGATTCCCATGTAAAATAGCCTTTTGAGTGATTCAAATATCACTCATAATATTTTTGAGGGATAGAAATGCTGAAAATCTCACATGGCTAACTACCCTTAATAATCCTGCTCCTGAATCCAAGTGTTTGACATGGGGGAGGGGACCAGTAACTTTATGATCAAGCTTTATCAATGTAGAACCAACAGTCATTTTTCATACTTTGGTCATCCTACTTTGATCTGGTTTCATCCAAATATCATCCAATTTCATGATAAAAAATGATTTTGACCTTTAAATGAGAGAGGATGGGTGGATGTATGGGTCAGAGTGGTGGAAAAAGAGAAATTAGGGAGGGGAAGGCAGGAAAATAAGGTTGAGTGGAAGAGAGGGATGGGGAGAAATAGTTGAGGGAGATATTATGGATAGACAGATGTTTAAAAAGTTTAATTAGATGCAAAGGTGTTAGCTAGAGCAAGAGAGGGAGGATGTACAGATAGTAAGAGAGAATCCAAGTCGGAAAGAGAGGAAGAGCGAGAATGATTGATCAGGAAAGGGGGCGGCAGCAGTTCAGTGGTGAGAGTTATTTAATGGGAGAGTGACATTGGGAGCTCTGCTAGTCCGCTCTCCCTAATCAATCAGAAACGGTCAGGAGGCATCAGAGGTGATGCGGCACTCCCATCCAGATTGGCTCCCCCTGGATCCTGCAGCCTCCAACCGCCCATGTCTTCTCCTCCCTTGTGGGGCCCCAGTGTTGAGAATCAGCGAAGTGGAGATGTTGTTTCCTACCTTCACCCTGCTGTGAGTCCAGGATCCAATCGCACAGGGCGGGGTTGAGACCCAGGGCCTCAAGCTTAATGATGAGCTAGGAGGGTACTATGGTGTTGAATGCTGAGCTGTAGTCAATGAACAGCATTCTTACAGTCCAGATGGGATAGGGCAGTGTGCGGTGTGATGGCGATTGCATCGTCTGTGGACCTATTGGGGCGGTATGCGAATTGCAGTGGGTCTAGGGTGACAGGTAAGGTGGAGGTGATATGATCCTTGATTAGTCTCTCAAAGCACCTCATGATGACAGAAGTCAGTACTACGGGGCGATAGTCATTCAGTTCAGCTACTTTTGCCTCCTTGGGTATAGGAACAATGGTGGCCATCATGAAGCATGTGGAGACAGTAGACTGGAATAGGAAGAGATTGAATATGTCCGTAAACACACCAGCCATCTGGTCTGTTACGTTGGTAACACTGTATTATCCTCAAAGCGGGCAAAGAATGTTTTAGTTTGTTTGGAAGCAAGACGCCGGTGTCCACGACGTTGCTGGTTTTCTTTTGGTAGTCCGTGATTGCCTGTAGACAATGCCACATACATCTTGTGTCTGAGCCGTTGAATTGTGACTCCACTTTGTCCTTATACTGACGTTTCGCTTGTTTGATTGCCTTACAGAGGGAATAACTACACTGTTTGTATTTGGCCATATTCCCGGTCATCTCTCCATGGTTAAATGCGGTGGTTCGCGATTTCAGTTTTGCTTGAATGCCGCCATCTATCCACGGTTTCTGGTTAGGGTAGGTTTTAATAGTCACAGTGGGAACAACATCTCCTATGCACTTCCTTATAAACTCACTCACTGAATCAGCGAATAAATCTATGTTATTATCTGAGGCTACCCAGAACATCTCCCAGTCCGCGTGATCAAAACAATCTTGAAACATGGATTCCATTGGTCAGACCAGCATTGAATGGTCCTAGTCACGGGAACATCCTGTTTGAGTTACTGCCTATAGCAGGGGAGAAGCAAAATGGAGTCGTGATCGGATTTGCCGAACGGAGGGCGGGGGAGGGTCTTGTATGCATCGCGGAAGTTAGAGTAGCAGTGATCCAGTGTTTTGCCAGCCCGGGTACTACAATCGATATGCTGATAGAATTTAGGTAGCCTTGTTCTCAAATTTGCTTTGTTAAAATCCCCAGCTACAATAAATGCAGCCTCCGGATACTGTATATGGTTTCCAGTTTGCATAAGGTCCAGTGGAGTTCCTTGAGGGCCGTCGTGGTGTCGGCTTGGGGGGGGGGTATACACTGCAGTGATAATAACCGATGAGAATTCTCTTAGTAGATAATACGGACGGCATTTGATTGTGAGGAATTCTAGGACTTGAGTGAACAGAAGGACTTGAGTTCCTGTATGTTGGTACAATTACACCATGAGTCGTTAATCATAAAACATACACCCCCACCCTTCTTCCTCCCTGAGAGATGTTTATTCCTGTCGGCGCGACGCACAAAGAATCCCAGTGGCTGTACTGACTCCGACACCATGTACCCAGAGAGCCATGTTTCCCTGAAACAGGGTATGTTACAATCACGGATGGCAATTGAATGTTCCAGAACGTAAAAACTTACTGAACGTAGCCCAGGTATTGTACCTAATTTTCCTCCTTCTGGAAACAGTATCTGTAGTCATAACATTACGTTCCTTTTCATTTGGTACTCTCTGTACAATACAAATATGGGGAATTGATATCCCTCCCAAAGCCGGCCCCAATGGATACCAAATGAAATGGCTCATGGCAAGATGTGGTAGTCTGGGTATTGCGCACACGGAGTGCTGCCTAATGACCCTCTCCTGTCCCATTGTAAGCACACTGTGGGCTACACTGGGAGAAGTGACATCTAAGCTATAAATCCTCACAAAAGTGGTGGTGTGATGCCCTTCATGCTGCAGCACAAATATTCCCTACAGTCAACCTTTTAAATTCTGCCCAAGATGCTGCCAGAACCCTAGTGGAGTGGACACATACACCACTAGGTAACCCTTGAACCTTGCTGCCATATGCCAGAGAGATAGCCTCCACAACCCAGTGGGAGAGACGCTGCTTAAAGGACACCCTGCTGTGAGCTGAATTTGCAAAACAGACAAAAATCTGGTCACATAACTTCGGGTCCGCTCAATATACATGCGTGAAGTTCATACTGGACACAAGGCATATAAGCTCTGTTTCTCTTCAGAAGCAAAAGGAGGAGGCAAAGGGAAATAGCTCCAAAGCTAAGAACCTGTAGGACAGTGGCCTTCGCCCTGAAGGTACGGATAACACGTGGAGTTCCCAAACACGTTTAGCCGAGGCCAAAGCCATGAACACTAGGAGAAGATATTCAGATCTCCTGTCTCCAGAGGTGCAAAAGGGGCTGCACACAATACCTCCAAAACCAGAGTCAAATCCCACTTGGGCGCAATAGGTGTAAAGACAGGTCTGAGACAGTGCACACCTTTCAGGAACCGCACAACCTGGGGGTGGGCCCCAGTATGGCTCCGTCAATTCCCACATGAGATGCTGAGATAGCGGCCATGTACACTTTTATAGTGGTGAATGCCCGACTCTGCTCGAAAACCCCCATTAGGAACATTAGGATGTCCCTTACAGAGCACTGAAAAGGAACAAGTCCTTTATCTTGGCACAAAAGCTCAAACACTTTTATACGCATACAGCCCTCTTATGGAGGGCACCCTTGTGGACTTAATAGTAGCAATAACGTTTGGAGGTAAACCTCTAGCCATCAGATTGGCCCTCTCAGGGGCCAGGCCCATTTGAGGCAACCAGGGACATGCGTGGCCCGAAGCGAGAGTATGTGTGCACTGCTTCCCAGCAATAGGGAGCGAGCCAAGGTTATGTACGCTACCACTGACACAATGTTGGTTCTGACCAACACAAGCCGCCCTGACAAAAGCAGGAAGAAGTGCCTGAGCGCCAGATACAACATGCAGTTCGCACCGCACCACTGTCCACCCTAGGGGGATGCGTCTGTCCTGATCATCTTGCAGGATACAAATCAGCCCATGGGAGCCCCGTGACAAAAGCAGAGAGACACCCGATGCGACCGGTTAAGGCGAGACACATTCAGAGTGGCTAGCCCTCAGTGCTGCATCAACAATAGCCTCAGGGGAACGACATCTATCACAGAAGCCATCACCCCCAGTAAGCGCAGACACTGGCGAAAATGCACTGTAAGACCCAGCCAAAATTTGGCTGAGCAGAACCCAGACACCCTCTATAGGGAAAGAAAAGTGTGATACAGGATTGAGTCTAGCTCGAGACCGAGAAGTGGAATGCACTAAGATGGTGTCAGACAGCTCTTTTTCTGTTTTCTTATGAAGCCTAGAGACTGAATATGGGTCAACAGCATGGATGTGTATAACACTGCTTGTTCCCTCGACTCTGCTGCCACCAGCCAATCCACTGTAATAGCGGTGGCTCGTGAATATTCGGAATGTTTAGACTCGGATGTGCCTGTTGAGGGCATGCACTGTAGGTCTAGAATTGGACTCGAAGTCCCGTCCCTTTTCGGAACCAGGAAATGCCACCTGCACCAGCCATCCTGGTTCTCCGACATAGGAACCACTCGGATTGCCTGCTTTTGGAGAAGGGAGTGAGGCAACACGGGTATCTTTTGGTTATCACTATGGCAACATCCTCCAGGAACAATAAAACACACAATATTTACATCTTACACTTACAGTTAAAACAACAATGTGTACATAACAACTGCCTTGGGAACAGTTGAGGTGATGACACCGCAGAGGCGCGTGGGATGCACAACAAATTGCAGCCTGTACAAATTGCAGCCTGATGTCACTGTTCGCATTATCCAGCCTCCCGTGAAGTGCCATCTGAAGGGGCGAGAAGCCACCTTGTGGACTGGGAGAGACTGGTTCCATTTCTACCACTCTAAACAACTGTGTGTCTGAATGTGGAGAAGGGACACTTTTCATTGAACTCACATGCGGGAAACACAACACTTTTGACACCCATGAACACTGTATAACTTTGGTTGAAAAACTGTGTTCATGTGCCAAGGTTTGCCTAAAGCCTGGCCCACTTTGGGTACAAGGGCTCCGGCGATCAGTAACGTTCCCCGATTGGCAGTGGCACTTGGGGGTATTGTTGTCACAACGAGCCTCACTCAGTTTAGGCAGTAAGATGCACTCCGGTAACTGGCTGGCAACCAGAGCTGGACCACACACATTAAAAAAAGACCCATGGAAAAAAATAGTATTATGTAGGTTACCCTACCAACCAGTCATAGGTACTGGTGACCGCCCACCTTGAAACCTAGCTGGGAATGGGACAGACAGCTTTGAAAAACTGACCCCTTCTGTGTTAACAGATAAAATCAATTCGTAATTGAATCTAATTCTCAGGAATGAAAAGCGTTGTGCCTAAGACAGACAGCTCATTTCAGGGTTTATATTAAGGTTTCATTACTGTTAGTTTTCCGACTTGATTTACTCGTTTTTAATTCAGCTTCAGTTTGAAAAAAATCATTTCTATTTAGTTTTTTTATATTATTTAGTTTTAGTTTTAGTATAAGAGACAGAAAGTAGCCTATGCATGGGAGGCTAGGAGCCATGTGTGTGTTGTATGTTGTAGTTTTTCCCTGTTAGCTAGTGATAGCTCATAGTCTCGGAAATCCCAGACTAGAGCAACAGCACTCAGTCTGGGGAGGATGTCGGATTGTCTTGGAAATTTCAGAGGAACAATTTTTTTCCGGTCAATGTCCTCTTCCGAAACGACAACTCTCCCAACGAATCACGAGTTTGGGCGAGAGGGTCAAGCCTGAAAAATGTAACTGTTTCCCTAGTCTGTAGGCAGACATCTCCGAACATAGCGATTCTAAACAAAATGTTGAAGGTAGATGATGCAAACCATGCCACGCGAAATGCACTCAACAAAATGTTTTGTTTGATTTTGGATCAAAAAATGAAGAGTACAGATTATTGCATGATGAGAAAATAACATTAAATCACTATTTTGACTGCTTGTGTTACGGCTGATTTCCTCCTCTTCGTCTGAAGAGGAGGTGTAGGGATCGGACCAAGACGCAGAGTGGAAAGTGTCCATGTTTTATTATCAAATAAACTGAACACTACACGAAACAAAATAACAAAAGAGAATCTAACCGACAAACAGTCCCGTGTGGCACAACTACTGACACGGAAAACAAACACCCACAAAACACACGTGAAACCCCGGCTGCCTAAGTATGATTCTCAATCAGGGACAACGATTGACAGCTGCCTCTGATTGAGAATCATACCAGGCCGAACACACAAAAATCCCAACATAAAAATCACACATCGACAACCCACCCAACTCACGCCCTGACCATACTAAATAAATACAAAAAACAAAGGAAAACAGGTCAGGAACGTGACAGCTTGTCTGTGTCTTGCTTGTGTTTGCTCTGCCCTGCCTAAATAGCTGCATGTAACTCATCAGCTATGACGAACATGACATCGCTAGACTGCCCTGCCTGTCTGTGTCGTGCTTATGTTTGCAATACCGTTAGAACAGGCAACACATTTTTTTACGAACATGTCGATCGTGTTTTTTGTGTACAACATATACATAGGCACATGTAGCCTAACTCCCCTCTTTAAAAAATGACATGAAATTGCACTTATGCTTAATAGTAAGGCATGGAATGCAATAGTTTGAACACGTCGACCAAGAAAAATATATGCTTAGAACTCATAATTAATCGCATGGTGCAAGAATTAATGCAATGAATTTATTTATCGAATGTTATCGATGGTACACAGCTTTGTAGAACCAAAACAAACACAAACACTCGAACTCGAGAACAAATAGTTTGGGGGGGGGGGGGCTGCTGCAGTTCGCAAACGATATAATGCTAATCTCCTTTGAGGCAGTCAAGCCGAGGGAATTCCGCCAAGAGTCGTTCATAATCTAGTTGTGGCCGCAACGAGACCTTATTTCAAAGCTATCAATAAATAATCGTCTTTGTATACCTGGTAGTCACAAATGTACATCGTTTGAAGCACACTTTTATAAGTCTCAGTCACAAATTACATTTACAATAAGCCCCCTTGGTGAATGAGAGGCTTGTAGAATAATCATTCATTAGATTTTTTTGTTAATTGTTTGCCAGTAGAGGGTCTTGCATTACTGAATCAAATGAACAAAATGAGTTGAAAGATTTGTTATTTTGACTGAACGAGTTGAAAAGATCTGAGTCAGTAAAAAGAGTAGAACCACAACACTACTGAGCTGAAATTTACATTTACATTTAAGTCATTTAGCAGACGCTCTTATCCAGAGCGACTTACAAATTGGTGCATTCACCTTATGATATCCAGTGGAACAACCACTTTACAATAGTGCATCTCAGTCTTTTAAGGGGGGGGGGGGTTAGAAGGATTACTTTATCCTATCCTAGGTATTCCTTAAAGAGGTGGGGTTTCAGGTGTCTCCGGAAGGTGGTGATTGACTCCGCTGACCTGGCGTCGTGAGGGAGTTTGTTCCACCATTGGGGTGCCAGAGCAGCGAACAGTTTTGACTGGGCTGAGCGGGAACTGTACTTCCTCAGAGGTAGGGAGGCGAGCAGGCCAGAGGTGGATGAACGCAGTGCCCTTGTTTGGGTGTAGGGCCTGATCAGAGCCTGAAGGTACGGAGGTGCCGTTCCCCTCACAGCTCCGTAGGCAAGCACCATGGTCTTGTAGCGGATGCGAGCTTCAACTGGAAGCCAGTGGAGAGAGCGGAGGAGCGGGGTGACGTGAGAGAACTTGGGAAGGTTGAACACCAGACGGGCTGCGGCGTTCTGGATGAGTTGTAGGGGTTTAATGGCACAGGCAGGACGGGAGATGACAAGTGCCTGGATTAGGACCTGCGAAATCTGGAACAGCAGATCACTCTGTTAAATAACCTGCGCATTCTTAATCGCGCTGGCTAGCTAATACTTTGTGTCCGGCTTGGATGTTGACACAATGGTAGCAAGTGTATAAGGCGGTGACGTTTTGTTCTGACTCGGGTACTTGTACAGACGTGTATGCTGGAACATTGGTATATTGTTGGAGGCAACCTATCTGTCTAGAGCTGTGCTGTTCAATTTCTGTCCTGGATGGCAGAACAACTTTAGTTTTTTTATTCTATCTGGTAGTTAATTGCACTCACCTGATATCCCAGGTCTGAATTAGTCCCTTATTTAGAAGGAGAGGGTGAAGAACAAAAAGTATTTTGGCTCTCCAGGTCCGATATTGAACAGCCCTGGTAGAGATAATAGATATTTAGTGATACTGATGCACAAGCTAGGCCTATTCGAAACATTGCCATCTCCTGGCAGCATTTATCTGCCAGTTTCATAAGCTTGAAAACCCCATTGATGCTTGCCATTGGTCCGTCGCTCAGACCTGTGCTAAGGCCCCACACTACGGGGGATGCTTCCTCATCCGTGGTGCACACAAGCACCGCTTCCTCCACTCCCTCCAACTCCAGTAATTGGAAATAGGTATGGGGTTGCCATAACGGCAGAGGAAAGCTAGTAAGTTTCTTTTGCCGGAAGTTATGCATGCTAGACGGCATTAGCAGGAGGATTGTTAGTCTGAGCTAGGCTAGCTAGCCTCTTTGATCGCAACATGTTCCATTTACTAAACAAGAGAGCTACCCAAGCAACTCCACTGTGGGGAGGCAGGAATACCTACTCGTGGCTAGCTCGTCTCGGTGTGTTAGCTAATCTGGCTAGCACGCTATGCAGCGCTTGTTTAGCTAGCCTGGTCTCGAAAGTGTACGTAGGACTGGAGGTGGGACCAGACCCTTCACTGACAAACCTGGGATGAGAGGCAAGCGGTGCTTGACCGAGGAGAAACAGATGGCGGGGGGTACCCACCGAACCTGGCAGACTTCTCTCTTTGAGTAGCCTTCCATTACCGGCAACAGAGCGCAAAGGAGCCGGGTTGAAAACAGGCAGCTAGAGCATACAACACGCCCTGGCAGACAAGACATTAGCTCTTACCAAAGACCCAATTCATCTCCATGTCCCGCAACTCAGACTCAGCCGAGGTATGGGCACCTGGGAGAGGAGAGGAAGTCACTTTCGAAAACATACTCAAGAATGCTACACGACGGTCTAGAGAACCTGCACCGTGGACTAGGGGAACAGTGTCAGCCGTGTCAGTGTCAGTTCCGCAAACAAACTGATTGGAGCCAGACAGCTAGATCATTTGTTATCATTTAGGTATGGTTGTGACCTCGAACCCGGCTTGTTAACCTTAACCTTTGTCGGAAGAATTTAAGGAATTAATCCAAGCCTCTGTCTTATCGCCTGTGGGATGCGGGGCTTCTAGCGAGGCACAGATTTCATTGGCCTTGTCAGGCCTGATTTTAGTTCTTCAGTCGAAGTAGCGAGACTGCGACACCCCATAGTTGTGTTGTACCAAGAGTACCGACTGAAAGGGAGCATTACATTTCCCATCCACCATGCTAGTGATTGACTGCACCAACTCAAGGCCATCTCATGGTTATCATTAAGAATTCCTTCTCTGTTGTAATTGCACAGAGGCCAGTGCACAGATGAGCCTAATTGTTTTCTTATTGAGAAAGAGCCACATCAGAGGAGACTTTGTGTCTGGCTAATAAGGCGGCAGAGGGGCCTTGCCCACTGTGACTTCATGTTACTCTATCTGAGCGTGCTAGCGTCTCACAAGCGTCTCTAATTGCACAGAGCTCATAGGCATAAATGAACCGGGTTCTTGATGAGGCCAGCGACTCTTCGCCCTTTTAGAAGATATGCGCCGCTGTGACAAAAATAGACCTCAAACTGATTGAAATGAAATTGCGTTACATTATCCCAAACTTAGAAGCAACCTAAATACTGTGGATTCAGGGTATTGATTAGGGTGGTCATATACTCATTTTCTATGGGAGCACAGACAATAGCAGTGGAGGCTGCTGAGGGGAGGACGACTCATAATAATGGCAGGAACGGAGCGAATGGAATGGCATCAAACCATGTGTTTGATGTATTTGATACAGTTTCAAATACAGTTTCTGATTCTGCTCCAGCCATTACCACGAACCCGTTCTCCCCAATTAAGGTGCCACCAACCTTCTGTGGACAGTAGCTACAGGCGGATACAATCACTCACTCCCCGAACCACCATATTCAGGCAATCCTCATTCAGATTACACTAATTTAGCCTCCCTCTCTCCTGTTCCCTGGGGGCTAAGATTTTTTGTAAGCCCTGGTTGGCTGGTCCTAGAGACGGCTGTGAATACTTGATTTCCCCCAACTTAAAATTAAACATACTTTTTAGATGAGCTGCATCAGACTGGATGCACCCAAAGACCATGGTTGTGCAACCTGAATTGCTACTCTGTGACATCATCAATGTTGGACATACAGCTAGATGACATGACTTGTCGATGACTGTGAAGAAACAGATGAGTCAGTCCCTCATGTGACTGGTGGTAACCACCTCTCTCTCCATATGGAAATGACCAAAAAAACAAGACAGACAGAACGTAATACTTGCCAAACGGGCATTTTCGGATTCAAGTGTGTTGAAATAGTGGACAGGCGCAGGGGTCATTCTCGGCGATTGCCTTCTTCCAGACGTGGCGCTGCCGGCCAGAGAAAGACAAAGACAAGACAGACATGTTCATTCACCTCTGTTTGTGTCGGGGAGACCCGAATCCTAATGACAGCCCAGATCACCAGTGTCTTTGTTCTGTGTGCCACACAGACGGAGAGAAAGTGCCATGACAGCTTGTGTAACTTGATATGTCGGTTACAGTACAGTGGGGGAAAAGGTAAGGGCCAGGGCAAATATTGTATTAGCCTATGTTCCACAGCTGCCTCAATTACAGTGATTGTCTTGAAAAAGGAAATTAAGTTTGCAGAGGGAGAGAGTATGCAGCTTAGTACGGGGGTGGCCAACCCTCCTCCCGGAGGGCTACTGGGTGTACAGGCTTCTGCTCTAGCCATCATCTAACACAAGTGATTCAGCTAATCAATGTCCTGCATGGTGAGCAGCTGATTTTGTAGAATCAGGTGTGTTAGAGGAGGGCCACAGCAAAAGCCTGCACGCTGGTAGCCCCTGTGATCTGTGATATTGTACACATTGAGGCACAAAAGTGTAACCTGGGATGAATGTGTGGATCAGCATGTTGGACTCCATTGAACAGTATACAATCATGTGTTATTCTCTCTTCCAGTGTGTTTTGTCTGACTTTCATTGTCAATGTAGCGATTGGGTTCTCAATCAGGATTCCTTAGAAAGGTAACAGATGCTCCAAAAGATTGTGACAGCACCTCTTGGCTGTGTCATCCCCAGGAGTTTTTTCTCCCATTGTCAACCAGATAGAACGAGTGTCTCCATGTGTGTGTATTACTGTGTGTGTGTACATGTGTGCATGTGGGCGTGTGTGTGTGTGTGTGTGTGTGTGTATGAGAGAGAGAAAAAAGAGCGAGTGAAGGAGAGACAGTTCGAGAGAAGCTTTGGCGTTGAAATTGAAGACTTTTCTACCACGGGGAAGAGTTGTGTGTGTTCACATGCTCCAGTGATCAGGCTGAAAACACTGCTGAGGCCTGTTGCATTCACTCTCACACGGGATGGTCCTCGTGGTTGCCTGCTTGGCAAAGAGCATGTTACCTCCCTCATCCCCTCATTTACCTCCCCCTCTCTTCTCTCCTCTCGCTCCTCCTTCCTCATCCCAAAGCTTCCCCAGCATCTGTGCTCTGTTTGCTTGAACAAATTGGACTGTTTCTGGCCACCATGCAGCAGGGCAACAAGGCCTCTCATTCTTTCTGTGAGACAAGGAGGAAAGCAAATACATCTACTAACAACGCAGTTGGAGTTGTTCACGCAAAAGCCCTGTATGAATTGGGATTTGGCACAGTCAAAATGGAGTCATGCCCTCCTGTGGTTCCCGTGGTTCCAGCACCATGGCTGGGTGTCATAATATAATCAGCACCCCCTGAAATAAGAGGAGAAAGGAAGTGAATAGGTGTTTGGGATATCACTCTGATAGGCTCAATTAACCAATTCCAAAACTTGAACATAGGGTCTTCAGGAATTACCAGGAATTAACACACACATACACACACTCATTAGATTAGGTCCCATTCTGCCCGTCCAAATGAAGCATGGCTGCTCATTAACTCTGAGGTCTTCTGGTTTCATCGACATGTCTTTTTTTTAGAATGGGGAGCGTGCTTGCTGAGTCAATCAGAGAGAGCGAGAGAGAGCGAGAGAGAGAGAAAAAAAGGAGGGACTTATTACCAATATACAGTATTTTTTTATTGTTTACTTAGCCAGGTTAGTCATCTTAAAAGGTTATATGATCACCATTTCCAAAAGTAGTAAACAACAAGACAACAGAGACTGCCCTGAAAGTGATTGATCATTTGCCTAGATATTAAAGCTAAGCGATTAGATAAATGGACAAAATGGGAATAACGGCCAGGTTTATATATGATACGTTTTTCATTATCTAGATGATTTCTTTATATTATATGGGAATCTTATATCTTGATGGGAAAAGATTGTTGAAAAAATATGATTATTTGCAATTACTTTTGCTCTTTGGACTATTTGCCATATTCATTTAATAAATGTACTTTTGTTCAGTGATGGAATGGGTGAGGTAGAATACTGATATATACATTCCACTACCAAATGAGTTGAAACCGAATGATGGTATTGCAGGGAAGTAAAAAAGCACGTGTGCTTCATGTACTGGATATCAGATTCACACATTAGTTAGCGTGTGTGTGTGTGTTTGTATGTATGTATGTGTGCATGTGTTTGTGTGTGTGTGTGTGTGCCAAAAAGTTACATAAAGTTACATAGAGTTACAACTCTGAAGAATATTCTGAAGGAGGATCGTGACAACAAATCATTAGTGCACATTCCTTGATGAATGGAGGCAATCAGAGCATAAAAACAAGATTGCAGAAAAGATTAGCATTGCTGCTTGTCAATGTGAATAATAGTGCATTCTCCCTCAAGGACAAACATGTCTCATATTTCATAGTAACCACTTAAAGTACTATAAGTAACCCCTCAGTATTAATACATTATTTTTATCCCAGTTTATTCTCTCCTATTTCAAAGTCTTTACATTTCTCAAGAGGTCACAGGTGTGATTACATTCAAGAAGAAGTCAATTTACAACACTTTCTTCTCGCTCTCTCTTTTTCTATCCACAGCAGAGAGGTTTATTTGTCTAGGGGTGCAGCAGTGTACAGTCCAGATTGGAAGGAGTTGATTGAGCCAGGGACCGGGTGTTATATGGCCCTAAGCCTGTCTGAGAGTGCCCCTGGGGCTCCCACGCCTCTGGAGTGTGCAGACGGGGTCCACGCTGACTCAGACTGACAGGGGGCCCCTGGGGGCTGGCCGAGCCTCCAGGATCAAACGAAGGGCCCAGGGTGAACACAGTGAGACACAGTGACAGGGGCCTGATGTGATGTGGCTGTCTAGTGTCGGTCCGTCACCGCTTTCGTTTCCTCGGCCACATCATTGATTCCCAGGGTAGGTGACATTAGTGAGACCCCCTTTTAATCTGTTACAAAGAGCTTGACCTGCCGAGCTCCTCCCCTGTGGATCCATACATGGCTGGCCACTGGAGCCGAAATTGAAAATATATTTTTCTCTATTCTCCTTCCTGGCTGTTTCACTAGAACACAGTTACGGTAATCCTCACTCCGTTGTCTAAGGATTTTCACATCTTACAATGAGAATAATCACTATCTCACCAATGGGGTCTTGGTAAGATAGCTTTATCTCTTGCATTCCCACCATGAGAATCTCTTCTGGGGGTAATAATGGTGAAGCTATCAGAGGTCTTCGAACAAGCTACCTGGGAAGCTACAGGTAACAGCCAAAATAAAGGAAACACCAACATAATAGTTGGAATAAAGTATATAAAGGATACAAAAACGTAATATGGAGTTGCGCCACTGGTGACTGACACACACAGGCAGACGCACACACACACACACATACACACAAACTTTTAACCCTTTACAGATGTAGGATCTTAATTTGAGCCGGTTTGCTACAGCAGGAAAATAATCCTGCAGCAACAGAAAATGTGAATTATTATGTGTATTGAAATGAATGGACATTTTTTTGTAGGGGTTGATGCATTTTTTTGTTAGGGCAAATCAAGTCTGACATTTTAAAGTGGAAATAAAAAATGTTATAAGACTTTTTAAACAGTAAATACACCACAAGTTCTCAGCATCAAAAGAGTTACCAAATGTAGATCCTACACCTGTATGCTCCTTTGAGATCCCTCTTTCAAAGATGTCTTCTAGCCATGATAGCCAAAATAATGGGCGACTGGGCATTTTTATACATGACCCTAATACCCTGACTACATCGCTCGCGTCGCGTGTGTGAGCGTTGCAAAATAAATGTAGAAATCTATATTGTTCAATTATTGCACCCACACTGCTCGCATGCGCCAACGAGCATGTGCGTTGCCAAGGGCTAAACTAGAAGTCATTCCTATTTCTGACGCAGATCGCACTGCAAGTCCTGCCTCTCCCATCTCCTCAATGGTTTATAGAAGCAGGTACCCATGTGCCATCTCCTCATTGGTTATACCCAAGCTAGCTAAATAGGACAAATTAGCTAGCAAGTGCAAGCCAGCTAGCTAAATTGCCATAAATGTTTAATGCTTTTCGACCTGTCCCAAATGAATGTAATTGGTTCAGAGTTTGTTTTGATATTTTAACCTGCGTGTCGTGATCGCGTTTGGTGTGGGGGGACAAAATACATTTATGCACAATGGCGCACGATGGCGCACGGTGGCGCACGATGGCACACGTGCACAGTCAGTTTGGGTTCCGTGTAAGTATGATGTGATCGCCTAATTATCTCAGGAACCACACATGTGGAAGCACCTGCTTTCAATAAACGTTGTATTCCTCATTCACTCAAGTGTTTCCTTAATTTTGGCAGTTATTTGTATGTTTGGCTGTGAATTTCTATGCATGAGAGTAGTTTATTCTCATCTTCTGGATATGTTATAGACTTATAGAAATTTGGGGTGATGGGGGAATCATTGTATTTCACCCTAGATCTTTGATAGCTTGAGAAAAGACATCAGTGCTGTGTCTTAACACTGATGGAGGGAGGAGCAGTGACGTAAAGTACTTAAGTAAAAATACTTTAAAGTACTACTTCAGTCGTTTTTGGGGGGTATCTGTACTTTAATTCACTATTTTTCTTTTTGACAACTTTTACTTTTACTTCACTACATTCCTAAAGAAAATAGTGTACTTTTTACTCCATACATTTTCCCTGGCACCCAAAGTACTCATTATATTTTGAATGCTTAGCAGGAAAGGATAATGGTCCAATTCACACACTTATCAAGAGAACATCCCTGGTCATCCCTACTGTCTCTGATCTGGCGGACTCACTAAACAGAGAACATCCCTGGTCATCCCTACTGCCTCTGACCTGGCGGAGTCACTAAACAAAATGCTTTGTTTGTAGTGTTGGAGTGTGCCCCTGGCTATCCGTAAATAAATAAAAAACAATGGTGGCCTCTGGTTTGCTTAATATAAGGAATTTGAAATGAATTATACTTTTACTTTTGATACCTGAGTATATTTTAGCAATTACATTTACTTTTGATACTTAAGTATATTTCAACACTTTTGCTCAAGTAGGATGTTACTGGGTGACTTTTACTTTTACTTGATTCATTTTCTATTAAGGTATCATTACTTTCACCTAAGTATGTCAATTGGGTATTTTTTCCACCGCTGGGGAGGTGTCATGTGACATGAGTGCTCCAAGGGGCCGGTAACACCTTGTAAGACCAGGTCAGGCAGGACATCACATGAGTAAGAATATTGATTAGTGAAGAGTGGGCGAAACAAAAGGCCCCAATGGAGTATACCTGGGCAGACAGACTTCATAGAGGACATCAGCAGCACTCTCAACATTATCTTTAGCAGGTAATGGCCAGTCTGAGTACTTCAATGGATATGATGTGCATTAGAGCCACTTTGTTTGGAGGTTGTAATTAAATGTCATGTTACTTTTCTCTTCTCTATTCTGTTCTGTACATTAATGGTAATGTGATGATTATTCAGTAATGAACACAATTTGGTGTTGTGTTTACTGATATTCTTAGGCACACTTGTCGTTCATACTTGGCGTAGTCGGCGGCGCAGTGCAGAGCATCAGTGTCATTGTCACCCAGGTTTGACACATTGTTTAAGGAGCAAGAACAGGGAGGGCGTGCCAGTGTAGACACAAGCTCAAATTTGGCCGGTGAAATTAAAAGTCATTTTGAGAAAGTGGATATTAATGTTAGCTATCAATTTAAGCCTTTAAAAAATATGACATATTTTAGGCTGACATGTTTTAATTAAACCATCAATAGTATGGCAACAGTGGCTAATGGTGCAGCAGACACCGCCAAGGCGTTTCTCCCAGCCAGGATAAGGTACCCTTTCATCTTCTATTCTACTGTTGTGCACACAATTACATTTAATGCTGGCACTTATGGCCTAACATCACACACTAGAGATGTGATCTAACCTGTTGGATGAATGCTTTTGAGAAATTACAATATACTAGTGATTTATTGTTAGACCTATCCTGACATTTTTTGCTGATTCTTCTGATATTGTGATTCTTACAAAGACACAAAGGGCTGGTTTCCCAGACACAGATTAATCCTAGTTCTGGACATAAAAGCATGTTCAATTAAATGGAAAATCTCCATGTAAAGTGCCTTTTAGTCCAGAAGTAAGCTTAATCGGTGTCTGGGAAACTGACACGGAAAGTGTTATATGACAATTCGATCATGGTTTATGTCATAAGCACATCTTCTAGGACATTGTAATACATTGGTCTGGAATACCAACAACAGCTCGATGATGAGTTATTTGGCTTTCAGAGCTAGCTCTTTTACATGGTGTTAGTGAAAGTAACGGTGAAGTAATTTATGGCATCCTGTCCTCTGTCAGTTTAAGTCTCACAGATATCTATGAATTAATTAAGCAAGCTACACTGTTTTGAGAGGGAAAACAAACTAAACAAACCTTCACCGATGGCGACGCAAGTCACACTTTTTTGTCATGTGTTGTCGAAGAAGACACGGCACCTTCGTCATTAGCGACACACACTTTAAACTGTTCCCACTTTTGTTCTCCCCCTTCTGCCTTGAGCATAAATAAGATAAGGGAGAGAAAAAATGAAAGCATCCATCATTCAAAGTGGAAAAGGGTAATTTAGCCCGCCCCTCCTGACAGCTTTACAACTTTGTGCTGTATTCTGTTTTAATTGGCAATCATGAATTAACTGAATGAGAGGCCCGTTCATTGCCGCTGTCTCTCTCTTGTCGCAGCTTTTAATTGGGTGGACTTGATGGGTTCCTCAGATAAGAGCCGACAATACATTCTCATGATTGGCAACTCATTTGTTGCTCTGTAATTAGACTGGAGCTCTACCAAACACACCAATGTTGTCTAACAACGAACCCAAGTCTTTTATCAAGCAGGCAGGCAGGCAGGCTTTCTTTCGATTTTCTTGAGATACTAGGAATATCTAGGATCATATGAGAGTGATGATATAGTGACCTGACAGTACATTTGAATTGCTACGTATTAAAAGTTTCACATTAACGTCATCTATCCGCCATGTATCAATAGTCATCTACAGGTTGTAGAGTGATTACCTGTTCATACTGTCAAAGAGTAATTAAAGGAATTGATTCATGGCCAATGTCAGGTGCTCAGGTTTATTGGTGCTCATTAGTAATCTGTGATATGGCAAAGCTACATCACCACACACATGGACACACTTGCACGCACGCACACATACCAAACGTGCAATGCACGCGCAACACAAACACACACACAAATACAGTACACAGGCATACCCACATCATCCCTGGGTAGTTCTTGAATTTTTCTGAATTAGCAAACAGATTGAGCCTTCTCCAACAGACAGAGTAGTGCATAGGGAGGAGAGGAGAATATGGTTCGAATAATTCTAAATATTCATAGGTGCATCTCTTCCCTGCCAGATCTTAATGCACTTTTTATGACTACGATGACACTCCCTGAGGCTCTCCATAGTCACCCTATACTTTTACATATAGGGTCAAATTTCAAAGCTATCTCCATTCTCCCTCCATTTAAAAATAGGAAAAAAGGAATTAAACATTAATGTGCCGATGAATAAATATTTTGTGTCTCCAGGACTCAGCACTTTCTCCACTCCTGCAGCCGTCTTAATGAAGTCTTCCTGAAGCCATTTGTAAATTAACACATCTCTTCCAAAGTCCCCTTTACATTCAGTTTCTTCTGTGGAGGGAGGTTGAGAATTAGTTAAGCAGTTTCTCTATGCTGCGATATGTCACTGGGAGGGATGCATAATTACCCGACCTCTTAGTCGCAGGGCAAAAGAAGTGTGTTTGGGATTCCTTTGTACTATTTTGCGCTAAGGGTTTCAGCCTTATAGCTTGGTAAGGAACTGTTCTCCCTCTCTTAAATGCTCAAGCTATCGAGATCAGCAAACGGGTCAGGTGCCTGAGCTGTATGTTGAATGATATCAAGGTGAAAGGTGACATTTTCAAAAGCCTGTCACAAACTTGTCAGACCCATTTAGGAGCTAGTATCCCAACTAAGCCCACCCTATCCTCTACCATTTATCAGGTTCACCTACTAGGTTTTGAAAAAAAGTAATCATCTATTATTAATCTCTTTCCCTTTAGATTTACAAAGACATCACCCAGGTGAGGTAAGATCGGTGAAGGCATGCATACTGACATTACCCCTGTCCTCGGTGTCTTCACTTAGCCACTCTTCTTAATCATTGGTGTGACATCCCCAAAAAACAGGATAACATCAACTAATAAGACCTTCGTGCCAATCATGTTATGTCCATTGTAATTGCCAGCCACCCATAAAGGATACGGTACTCTATATGTAAGAACCAGAGGTGAAAATATTGTATTGACAGGGTCAAGTGAGCAATGTACATTATGAGGACATTATTAGTTCTTCCTCTGGTGTAAATATTTGTCCCACTACTGCAGGTCAAATATGGAGTGCTCTATTCTAAATGTGGTATAATCTGGAGTACTCTTGGCCTCGAGGGTTTCAGATTATTATGAATTTGTTGCTATGCTAGCTTTATTTCGCAGCAAAACGCTCCTCTGACTCAATGAGTCAGGTTCAGAGCTCATACACGGCAAATGTGTTGTACTGTCACTACAGTAGTGTTATTTTCTACTGAACCCCAATGAGTGGCCGGGCCTCTCTCTTCCCCGGTTTATTGTTTTTGTTTCTCTGCCTGTGTTCGCCCCTCAGATTCTGCTGCGTCACGTTTGGCCGCGAGTGATAAATGTGACATTACTCCATCTGAGGATCATTAAATGTCAGGTCCTGCCGTGACAGCGTGCGTCCTGGCAGGAAGTCAATGGTGAGGAGGAGGGGAGAGAAGGCAACGCCCGCTGGGACAGCACGCTGGGACGGATCAATGGCTCATCTAACACCCCCATGATGCCCACCACTGCACCACTGCACTGCACCGCACAGCCAAGACCCACTTACACCACTACCACACCACCACTAATACACACACTTCCCTCTCTGCCAGGAGGATATCCAGCTGCTTGGATGATCTGTGTGCATCTATAGATGACCTCCACATGTGATTTGGACATGGACGTTTACAGGATAGAATCAGGATCAAGGTGCAAGAAAAACGTAAATTGTTGTCCTATTCAATTCTGAAATAAATATGTATTACTAATAGCAGTAGTAGTAGAAGCATTGACAGTATCTGCATTATTGAGCAAATTCTATCTTACACTTAGAGTCCCAATAAAGGTATGCACAAAAATCTAGCAAGTGCCCTTATGGACCAGTATGTACATTCCCCTACGTATTTTGTTTGGACATAATTTGGCTCTATGCTCCAGCATTTTGGATGTGCGCTAAAGAAATGATTGGTCAAAAATTTATTGTGTCATTTCGGGGTCACTTTTATTGTAAATAAGAATAGTATTTCTGAGCACTTCTACATTAATGTAAATGCTACCATGATTACGGATAACCATGAGTGTATTGTGAATAATGATGAGTGAGAAAGTTACAAATATCATACTCTCCTGTTATTTGGTAATAGTGAGAGGTTAGCACGTTTTGGGGGCATGATCTTTGTTCATCTGTAACTTTCTCACTAATGATTAT
Organism: Salvelinus alpinus; assembly: GCF_045679555.1. Classification (NCBI taxonomy): domain Eukaryota; kingdom Metazoa; phylum Chordata; class Actinopteri; order Salmoniformes; family Salmonidae; genus Salvelinus; species Salvelinus alpinus. Next base: position 30,981,282 of record NC_092095.1, on the reverse strand, counting down.
TCACAATTTCATTCACGATTATCCGTAATCATGGTAGCATCCACATTAATGTAAAAGTTTTCAGAAACGTATTCTAATTGTATTTACAATACAAATGACTCTAAAATGTCACAATACATTATTTACCATTAATTTCTATTTGGCACAAGATAATCCGAAACACAACCAAAACAAACTGGAAATGCATCCAACAAGTTTGTAGAGTCACACGCTTGATGTAGTCATTGCAAATTAGGAATATGGTACCAAGTACTAAACTTTTGACAAAATGTAATACACTATAAGTGAATTTGTCCAAATACGTATGACACCTTCAAATGGCGAGACTAGATAGATAAAGTGCTTTCATTTCTAAACAGCAACAGAGATATGTATAAAAACACCCTCAAATAAAAGGTGAAATTCTGTACTCTCGCCTCATAGAAAACATTTGCTGGAGTACAGAGACAACTAATTAAATATTTTTGCTTCATTGTCCAAATAAATACGTCGGGGAGTGTACATCCTGCATTGCGAGATGCACTCTATTGTTTACTAACGATCGTGTGGGGGACCCTCACCGTATGGAATCTTGACCAAGTGAAATGTTTAGACTCCCCACTGATTCTTTTCCTCTCCCCTGACAACATAGATAGTGCTCTGACCTCTCTCACGCATCCCTCAAAGCAGTGTAGAGAACATCGATATGTTGACCAATGAAATAAAGAGATAGCAGCTTCAGTAACATTTCAAGTGAAGAGGGAAGCATGCTGATTGTTCCCTTGATTCAGCATGTTTGGTCGGTTCCACCATTCAGGTAAACATGGATTGAGACATCAATCACAAAAGCATGAGAATAGACAAGGCAACCGTGGAGAGGGTGGTAGATCAAGATAGGGAAAGCGTTTCAAGTGACGTCACCCCTATTTGAAGAAAACCAACTATAGGTTCCTGTCAGCCAGCTGATGGCTTTATCATGCTGTAATGTGTTAGCATCATGCTAACATCAAAGAACGACTGCCTGATGTACTAACATGCTATGAATCAAGTATCAACATGACAAAACCAATGCAGACAATCCAAATGCAGTGCATAGAAAACGTGTAATATTAGTCATGGAGTCATGGAACAAAAGGAAACGTTCAAAGAAACCAAACTAACTTTGACGAGGCGACGGACGGGGTAACTGACCCGAGTTTAAATGCATTCAAGGATAAACCATATACAGTACAGAGAAAGAAAAGTCAAAAGGGACAGATGAACAAGAGGAATTTATCTTAAGCAAGCGACATAACTACAGTACTCTAAACCATGAAATCCAGACAGAGTTAACTAAATCAGTCTATCAGCAAGATATACCTGAAAAAAGAGCCATGTGCGAGTATGTCAGTGTAAACTCGTAAAGATCTCTGCAGAGGGGACAGTGCAGCAAGGTCATCGTCACATTGCATCAAGCAGGGCGCCGAGAGGCCAGCTTTTGTTCTCTTGTGTGAAGTCCCTTTGCCAGAGGTAGCAATTAAGACTCATCTGTCAGACTGGACTAATGTGCTCTTCTACCGTGAAACTTTACTGTTGTGCTTTCTTCCGCCTTTCATAGCGGTCATTCAACTTCAATGTGTTCCTTCCCATTTCATGAAGCCATCTTGCACATGTCAAAAATTACAAGCAGCTTTCCCCACAGATTGCAGTGTAATCTAACTGTCACCATAACTGGTCATTAACAACTAGTAGGCTACAGCCACATATTAGCGGTACAAAACATGTTATGCTGCCTGTGTTTGCATTCACTTTCATGACTTGCTGAGTTCCACGTTTTATGGTAGACTGTGCCCTAGGTTAGTTTCTAGAATGAACAATTGGCAATTAATCTGGCAAATAGCAAGTAGTGCAGTCGCATATTAGCGGTAGGGAAAAAAATGTATGCTGCCTGTGTTTGCTTTCAAAACTTTGTAACTAACAATGCAAACGTTTGTGATTTGAGTTTCACCAATCGACTGTTGGTTATGCTCTATGATAGCTTGTGCTCTAGGTTCATTTCACACAGGTGTGGCATTGCCAATCTTCCTGTTTTCCTGACTGCCATCCCGTGTGGGGAGCAGCTCAGTTTCAGTGAGATTGATGAAATGTGACAGGTTTGGCCCAACAAAGTGATGGTCTTTAACCAAGGTCATTTAAGGGAATCTGAGGGGAGATACAAAGAATGGATCTTTCACCCCATCCTGAGGCAATTTATTTCATATAGTCCTTTGCCTGCTGCTGTTTTATCATCACACCTGACTGGACAGGCATCGCTGTCTTCTAGGCAGGCCTTAAAATACAAGACACTAAATGTAGTGTCTAAAGTATCAGGGGTAAGTACTGCTGGTAATGCATTTTAGCATTGCTTTTTGGAGGGATAGGTGGTGATGAGTGGGGGATGTCCCTAGAGTATTAGATCAAAAGTAATGTCTTGACACACTCCAGCAATCACTACACTCACTGGAGCACACTGTACATTCATTTCATTTAATTGTAGTTGGACCAGGAAAAAATCCTTACACTCTACACTCTTAAAAATAAAGGTTCCATTTGGAACCAAATAAGGTTATTCAGAGTGACACCATAGGGGAACCATTTTAAGTTCTCTGAAGAATCTTAAATGAGATGGTTCTTTGCACAGATTCAACCACAAAAATCAGACACTGAATATCCCTTTCAGCGAGGTGAAGTTATTAATAACGCTTCGGATGGTGTATCGATACACCCAATCACTACAAAGATACAGGCTTCCTTGTTGGGTACTCCCAAGTGGTGCAGCGGTCTAAGGCACTGCATCTTAGTGCAAGATGTGTCACTAGAGTACCTGGTTCAAATCTGGCTGTGATTGGGAGTCCCATAGGGCGGTGCACAATTGGCCCAGCGTTGTCCAGGTTTGGCTGGGGTAGGCTGTCATTGTAAATAATAATTTGTTCTTAACTAACTTGCCTAGTTAAATAAAAATAAAACCAAGTTGCTGGAGAGGAAGGAAACTGCTCAGGGATCTCACCATGAGGCCAATGGTGCTTTTAAAATAGTTACAGAGTTTAATGGATGTGATATGAGAAAACTGAGGATGGATCAACAACATTGAAGTTACTCCACAATATAAATGACAGTGAAAAGAAGGAAGGTTGTACATAATAAAAATATTGGAAAACGTGTATCCTGTTTCCAGTAAGGCAATACTGCAAAGAAATCCTGAATACAAAGTGTTATGTTTGGGACAAATCCAACACATCACTGAGTATCATTCTTCATGTTTTCAAGTATACTGGTGGCTGCCATATGCTTGTCATTTTTTATTTTACGTTTATTTTACTAGGCAAGTCAGTTAAGAACAAATTCTTATTTTCAATGACTGCCAGAACGACAGATTTTTACAATCCAGGTGTGCAAAGCTCTTAGAGACTTACCCCAAAAGACTCACAGCTGTAATCGCTGGCAACATGTACTGACTCATGAGGTTGAATACTTATCTAATCAAGACATTTTTGTTTTTTTGTTAATTAAAAAAATATATAAATCTAAAAATCAACCTGCATTAGAGCATGCTGGGACATATGATAACTATGGGTGAAGTTTTGGTTCAACTGGTTATTAACACCAACACTGTTTTGTTTTTTACACCTCTGAGTGTTAATTTAACTCATTACAGTGAAAATGTAACGCCTGAATCAACACTAGAAATGTCACACTGTAAAAGCAACACCAGTTAACACTGGACAATTTGCTGTGTGTTATGAAAGGGACACATCTGCAGGCAGCAATACATTTCAATAACTTTTTAGAATTCTGAAGAACCGTAGATGCCACATCAAGAACCTCACACTTAACTCAAAGGTTCTTCATCGTTCAAGAGTTCTCCAAGGAACCTTAAGAGCTGAGGAAGAATAATTTAAGAACCTTCCTTTTTTCAGTGTACTTTAGCACTTCAATGAAGGGAGCCATTTGTGATTTTCTCTTTTGGGGATCCCTCATTCCAAGTAATTTCCACCAGGGCCCTTTGGAGAGTGTGGCACAGAGATAAAGGCACCGCAAAAATGTTTCACTCTTGATCCTGAGGCAGCATTCTTCTATAGAATGTACAAATCAGGCTTATCCATTGCCCCACTAGCCCTGGGCGCAAATAGAGAATGCATTCAAACCCCTTTCACTCACACTGTCTCAAGATTGCAATTTGCTGTTTTCGTACCCCTCATTCTCCCCAATCGCCTCTTTCTCTTTGTAGCTAGTCTTTTAATTTCACAAACATCTGTTGGCAGAGTTGAATCCCTCGTCTTCACGAGGCGTCTCTTTCTCTTACAGACTCTCTCGTAAATGTAATTACTTGAGACAATGCAGCTGATGGGAGTTGAGTCGAGGACGAGGTAGGCACTGCTGCCCTTTTTCCTCTTGCTAGTTTTTAACTATAATTTAATCTCTCATTCCCTCCGAAGTGCTGGCAAAGAAGCCAACATCAATATACAGTAGCACCAGCTCTGTCAGAGAGCATGACAAAGAGACATTTCATTATGCTCTGGGTCAAAAGGAGATGCTTTGGTTTAGCTCTCCTCTGGGCATGATGCAAAATGAGTCATTAGCATGGAGAAGAAGCCTCAGAGAGCTCCTATGACCAGGTCACTCTATTATAATGTATACATGGTTGCATTGACCCCATATTTTTCTATATTATAAACTCAAATTGCAAACAAACCATGTTTAATCATTTGTGTTTGTTAGGAGAGGTGTTCTTTGAATCGGTCTCTTGTTGCAGGAATGCTATTGATTTTCAGATTATTGCGTGTTTGGCTATTAAGGATATATTAATGTAATAAAGTAGTATACACTGATCAAGTTATCTGTACTGAACAAAAATATAAACGCAACATGTCTGGTGAGTATGGAAGAACTTGGACATTTTCAGCTTCCAGGAATTGTGTACAGATCCTTGTGAAACATGAGGTGATGGAGGCAGATGAATGGCACGACAATGTGCCTCAGGATCTCGTCACGGTATCTCTATGCATTCAAATTGCTATTGATAAAATGCAATTCTGTTCGTTGTCTGTAGCTTATGCCTGCCCATACCATAACCCCACCCCCACCATGGGAAACTCTGTTCACAACGTTGACTTCAGCAAACCGCTCACCCACACGACGCCATACATGTGGTCTGCAGTTGTGAGGCCGGTAGGATGTACTGCCAAATTCTCTAAAACAACGTTAGAGGCAGTGGAGAAGGTAGAGAAATTAACATTCAATTATCTAGCAACAGCTCTGGTGGACATGCCTGCAGTCGGCATGCCAATTGCACGCTCCCTCAAAAGTTGAGACATCTGTGGCATTCTGTTGGGTGACAAAATGTCAAATGTTAGAGTGGCCTTTTATTGTCCCCAGCACAAGGTGTACCTGTGTAATGATTATGCTGTTTAATCAGCTTCTTGATATGCCACACCTGTCAGGTGGATGGATTCTCTTGGCAAAGGATAATTGCTCACTAACAGGGATGAACAAATGTGTGAGGGAAATAAGCTTTTTGTGCGTATGGGACATTTCTGTGATCTTTTATTTCAGCTCATGAAACATGGGATCAACACTTTACGTATTGTGTTTATATTTTTGTTCAATTCATTTCTTCTTAATGAAAGTTCTTCCATCTCCTGCTGTTGAAGAGATTTCATCTGACCGAATTCTGTGCAGCCCTCAGCTTCCGTCTACAGTTGCCATCACTGTCAGTCATTAGCCAAATGCCACAATGAGGCCTGACAGATGAAAGGATCCAACTAATGCAGGAATAACATTTAAATCGTAAAAAACTGAGTTGATCAGGAGGCCAGCAGTATTTCAGAATCAGCATCTTACATTGCAAACCGGGCTAACGCCTCAAACATGTCTGAGACAGTTAAATAAATGAACAAAGCCAAAAACACAGTTAGGCTACCTTTCTTTATTTCTTTTTTAGGCTACCTTCCTCCCTCAAAGTTATTCACACATCAAAGTTTTCATGAAGCTGTGGAAAATGAACTGTGGGATATTTCTCAGTTCTTGTAAGAATTTTGCACAGTAATTCAGACTTCTGTAGGGTGCAAAAATATTTTGACAGATATAATACTTTGCTTAATGCTTTTCGACAGGATACAGACATGATGGATAACATGATGAAAAAACAGTGCAAGTCACTAACCAGCATCACATGTAGAGCATTTTCTTTAACAACAAATGGTGTTAAATTAGCTTCAATGATAGACAAAATCACGACCATAAAAATAGCAAACCTAAAAGAGCATGTGCTTTAAAGTGACTAATCAATCAATTAGATTCTCTTTCCTCAACAACAATGATAAAAAAAAATAACTGCTATCATTAATTTATCCTTTTTCTTTTCAAAAAAAAACTTTACCCCCCCCCAACCCTATTGTTTCATTATATTCAGGTCTCAGGCGGAAGGGTTCGCTGACATGAGAGAGAGGTCATACCTTTGTTATCACAGAGAGTGGAGAAGTATTTTCCTTTTCACACAGCAAATTCTCCAGTGTAAATCAACACTGAATAAGTGGGACCATATACACACTGGAACCAGTGTTACATTTGATCAACACTGGGAGTGTTAAAGCTGTACTATGCAGAAATTTCTTCGCCATTTCCTGGTTACAAAAATTCTAATAGTTTGCCTAATTTCAGTTTATGTGACAAAACAAGCAAGTATAGTGTAGAGAATCATTGTACCATCTGAACCACTGTGAAATATCTTTCCATAATGCAAAATATTGTATTTTCAGCTGTTTGAAGCTGGTGTACAAAACCAAAAGTAAAAGAAACAAAAATGTTACTGAAGAACAGGAAGCATAGAAATAGTGCACATAGAACAGATATACAGCTTCTTGGACTTGCTTTCAATGAGAACGAATGATCACCCCAAAAGTGACACATTTCAGCTTTAAATCAATGCTAAAAAAGTGGGATGATATACAAACTCAACCTGGTCTCAGAGCATTTCGTATTATTCTGCATGTAAATCTGAGACACTCCATTTAGTATGATATGTTATGTTTCGCATGGTGTGCATTCATTTGTGGATGTCCATCAAATCAAATCAAATGAAAGTTTATTTGTCACGTGCGCTGAATACAACAGGTTTACAGTTTCACCTCACAGTGAAATGCTTACTTACAGGCTCTAACCAATAGTGCAAAAAAGGTGTTAGGTGAACAATAGGTAAGTAAAGAAATAGAACAACAGTAAAAAGACAGGCTATATGCAGTAGCGAGGCTATAAAAGTAGCGAGGCTACATACAGTCACTGGTTAGTCAGGCTGATTGAGGTAGTATGTGCATGTAGATATGGTTAAAGTGACTATGCATATATGATGAACAGAGAGTAGCAGTAGTGTAAAAGAGGGGTTGGCGGGTGGTGGGTGGCGGGTGGCGGGACACAATGCAGATAGCCTGTTTAGCCAATGTGCGGGAGCACTGGTTGGTCGGCCCAATTGAGGTAGTATGTACATGAATGTATAGTTAAAGTGACTATGCATATATGATAAACAGAGAGTAGCAGCAGCGTAAAAAGAGGGGTTGGGGGGGTTGGGGGGGGGGGGGGGGGCACACAATGCAAATAGTCCGGGTAGCCATTTGATTACCTGTTCAGGAGTCATATGGCTTGGGGGTAAAAACTGTTGAGAAGGTGTAAAAGCACGGTGGCTAGGAAAAACTCCCTAGAAAGGCCAAAACCTAGGAAGAAACCTAGAGAGGAACCAGGCTATGAGAGGTGGCCAGTCCTCTTCTGGCTGTGCCGGGTGGAGATTATAACAGAACATGGCCAAGATGTTCAAATGTTCATAAATGACCAGCATGGTCAAATAACAGTAATCACAGTGAACAGGTCAGGGTTCCATAGCCGCAGGCAGAACAGTTGAAACTGGAGCAGCAGCAAGGCCAGGTGGACTGGGGACAATGAGGAGTCATCATGCCAGGTAGTCCTGAGGCATGGTCCTAGGGCTCAGGTCCTCCGAGAGAGAGAAAGAAAGAAAGAGAGAAAGAGAGAATTAGAGAGAGCATACTTAAATTCCCACAGGACACCGGATAAGACAGGAGAAATACTCCAGATATAACAGACTGACCCTAGCCCCCCGACACATAAACTACTGCAGCATAAATACTGGAGGCTGTGAAAGGAGGGGTCAGGAGACACTGTGGCCCCATCCGAGGATACTCCCGGACAGGATACCCCCGGACAGAGAGAGAACAGTCTATGACTGGGGTGGCTGGGGTCTTTGACAATTTTTAGGACCTTCCTCTGACACCGCCTGGTGTAGAGGTCCTGGATGGCAGGCAGCTTAGCCCCAGAGATGCACTGGGCCGTACGCACTACCCTCTGCAGTACCTTGCGGTCAGAGGTCGAGCAATTGCCGTACCAGGCAGTGATGCAACCAGTCAGGATGCTCTCGATGTTGAAGCTGTAGAACCTTTTGAGGATCTCAGGACCCATGCCAAATTTTTGTTTCCTGAGGGGGAATAGGCTTTGTCGTGCCCTCTTCACGACTGTCTCGGTGTGTTTGGACCATTCTAGTTTGTTGTTGATGTGGACACCAAGGAACCTGAAGCTCTCAACCTGCTCCACTACAGCCCCGTTGATGAGAATGGGGGCGTGCTCGGTCCTCCTTTTCCTGTAGTCCACAATCATCTTCTTAGTCTAGGTTACGTTGAGGGATAGGTTTTTATTCTCGCACCACCCGGCCAGGACTCTGACCTCCTCCCTATAGGCTGTCTCGTCATTGTCGGTGATCAGGCCTACCACTGTTGTGTCATCTGCAAACTTAATGATGGTGTTGGAGTCGTGCCTGGCCATGCAGTCGAGGGTGAACAGGGAGTAAAGGAGGGGACTGAGCACGCACCACTGTGGAGCTCCAGTGTTGATGATCAGCGTGGTAGATGTGTTGCTACCTACTCTCACCACCTGGGGGCGGCCCGTCAGGAAGTCCAGGATCCAGTTGCAGAGGGAGGTGTTTAGTCCCAGGATCCTTAGCTTAGTGATGAGCTTTGAGGGTACTATGGTGTTGAACGCTGAGCTGTAGTCAATGAATAGCATTCTCACATAAGTGTTCCTTTTGTCCAGGTGGGAAAGGGCAGTGTGGAGTGCAATAGAGATTGCATCGTCTGTGGATCTGTTTGGGCGGTATGCAAATTGGAGTGGGTCTAGGGTTTCTGGGATAATGGTGTTGATGTGAGCCTTTACCGACCTTTCGTGAGTGCTATCTGTCTGTAGTCATTTAGGCAGGTTGCCTTTGTGTTCTTGGGCACAGGGACTATGGTGGTCTGCTTGAAACATGTTGGTATTACAGACTCAATAAGGGACATGTTGAAAATGTCAGTGAAGACACCTGCCAGTTGGTCAGCACATTCCCGGAGCACATGTCCTGGTAATCTGTCTAGCCCCGCAGCCTTGTGTATGTTGACCTGTTTAAAGGTCTTTCTCACGTCGGCTACGGAGAGCGTGATCACACAGTCATCCGGAACAGCTGATGCTCTCATGCATGCCTCAGTGTTGCTTGCCTCGAAGCGAGCATAGAGGTGATTTAGCTAGTCTGGTAGGCTCGTGTCACTGGGCAGCTCGCGGCTGTGCTTCCCTTTGTAGTCTGTAATAGTTTGCAAGCCCTGCCACTTAAGACAAACATCGGAGCCGGTGTAGTATAATTCAATCGTAGCCCTGTATTGACGCTTTGCCTGTTTGATGGTTCGTCGCAGGGCATAGCAGGATTTCTTGTAAGCTTCCGGGTTAGAGTCCCGCACCTTGATAGCGGCTGCTCTACCCTTTAGCTCAGTGCGAATGTTTCCTATAATCCATGGCTTCTGGTTGGGGTATGTACGTTCAGTCACTGTGGGGACGACGTCCTCGATGCACTTATTGATAAAGCCAGTGACTGATGTGGTGTACTCCTCAATGCCATCGGAAGAATCCCGGAACATGTTCCAGTCTGTGATAGCAAAACAGTCCTGTAGTTTAGCATCTGCTTCATCAGACCACTTTTTTATAGACCGAGTCACTGATGCTTCCTGCTTAAATGTTTGCTTGTAATCAGGAATCAAGAGGATAGAGTTGTGTTCGGATTTACCAAATGGAGGGTGAGGGAGAGCTCTGTACGCGCCTCTGTGTGTGGAGTACAGGTGATCTCTAATTTTTTTCCCTCTGGTTGCACATTTAACATGTTGATGGAAATTTGGTAGAACTGATTTAAGTTTCCCTGCATTAAAGTCTCCGGCCACTAGGAGCGCCGCCTCTGGTTGAGTGGTTTCCTTTTTGCTTATTTCCTTATACAGCTGACTGAGTGCGGTCCTAGTGACAGCATCTGTCTGTGGTGGTAAATAAACAGCCACGAAAAGTAAAGTTGAAAACTCCCTAGGCAAGTGGTGTGGCCTGCAATTCATCACAATATAATCTACCTCAGGCGAGCAAAATCTAGAGACTTCCTTAGATTTCATGCACCAGCTGTTGTTTACAAATAAGCGCACAGACCCCCCCCCCGCCCTCCCCTCGTCTTACCGGAGTGCGCTGTTCTCACTTGCCGGTTTAGCGTTTATCCCGCTAGGTGAATATCCATGTCGTCATTCAGCCCCGATTCCGTGAAACATAGGATATTACAGTGCTTGATGTCCCGTTGGTAGAATATTCGTGATCGTACCTCCTCTAATTGATTGTCCAATGATTGCATGTTGGCGAGTAGTATTGACGGTAACGGTATCTTTTCCAGTCGCCTTCTCCAGGTCCTGATCAGGCATCTGGCTCTTTGTCCTCTGTACCTGCGTCGCTTCCTCTTGCAAATAACGGGGATGTCGGCCCTGTGGGGTGTTTGGAGAATGTGTCGTCCTTGTTGTAGAAACCCACCCATTTAGTTTGATATGTTATGAATTACAATTCTTATTATATGTTACAAATGTGCAAAATGTAAGATATGTAATGAATTTTCAAACGTATGATATGTTACGAATTCTAGCTAGGTGTTCCTTCAAACTCAGTGCCAACAGCCTGAAATTACCAAATTCATCTGTACAAACAATAGTACGCAAGTATAAACACCATGGGACCACGCAGCCATCATACTGCTCAGGAACGAGACGCGTTCTGTCTCCTAGAGATGAACGTACTTCGGTGCGAAAAGTGCAAATCAATCCCAGAACAACAGCAAAGGACCTTGTGAAGATGTTGGGGGAAACAGGTACAAAATTATCTTTATCCACAGTAAAACAAGTCCTAAAACAACATAACCTGAAAGGCCGCTCAGTAAGGAAGAAGCCACTGCTCCAAAACCGTCATAAAAAAGCCAGACTACGGTTTGCAACTGCACATGGGGACAAAGATTGTACTTTTTGGAGAAATGTCCTCTGGTCTGATGAAACAAAAATAGAACTGGAAAAAGGAAAAAAAGGGGAGGCTTGCAAGCCGAAGAACACCATCCCAACCGGGAAGCACGGGGGGTGGCAGCATCATGTTGTGGGGGTGCTTTGCTGCTGGAGGGACTGGTGCACTTCACAAAATAGATGGCATCATGAGGCAGGAAAATTATGTGGATATATTGAAGCAACATCTCAAGACATCAGTCAGGGAGTTAAAGCTTGGTCACAAATGGGTCTTCCAAATGGACAATGACCCCAAGCATTCTTCCAAAGTTGTGGCAAAATTGATTAAGGACAACAAAGTCAAGATATTAGAGTGGCCCTCACAAAGACCTGACCTCAATCCTATAGAAAATTTGTGGGCAGAACTGAAAAAGCGTGTGCGAGCGAGGCCTACAAACCTGACTCAGTTACACCAGCTCTGTCTGGAGGAATGGGCCAAAATTCCCCCAACTTATTGTGGGAAGTTTGTGGAAGGCTACCTGAAACGTTTGACCCAAGTTAAACAATTTAAAGGCAATGCTACCAAGTACTAATTGAGTGCATGTAAACTTCTGACCCACTGGTAAAGTGATGAAGGAATTTAAAGCTGATCAAATTTTCTCTACTATTATTCTGACATTTCACATTCTTAAAATAAAGTGGTGATCCTAACTGACCTGAGACAGGGCATTTTTACTAGGATTAAATGTCAGGAATTGTGAAAAACTGAGTTTAAATGTATTTGGCTATGGTGTATTTAAACTTCCGACTTCAAGTGTATCTTGAAAACTTTATGCGTTTTGCATAATATTCTAAATGCAGAAATCATCCCTGTATGATGCATCATTGTCACGGATCCTTTTGGAACTTTCATCACGCACACCTGTCCCCTATTCCCACTGATTAGTATTTGTATATATGTGCCCTTTGATTTCCATGGTCTTGTTCGATTATTGTTACAATGTCTGTTGGTGCGTATGAGTACCTGTGCTGTGTGTTTTGGGCTTTCGTGCCCTTGCGGATTGATGATTACGGGTCTCGTCCCGTGGGTTAATCATTGTGCGCGTGCGTACTGTATTTATTCAATGTACTCCTCGCTCTTTTGTTTGGTTTTCTACCCTGTGTTTTTGTTACGTGTTTGTTTCGTCTTCGTCCCCATGCCTTTACATGGCACGCCATAATTTGGGGCTTAATAAAAAACCATATTACGCATTCCTGCGCCTGTCTCCCGAATGATTTATTCCAGCTTGACAATCATACGGGGAGGATTTCTGTATTTTGAAAATGATGCAAAATGCATCATACAGGTATGACTTTTGTATTTTGAAAGTTACATATCTTGAAAACTTGATTGCTGACAAGCAAAACATGTTTGGACTATGTCAACAATGGAATAATGAAGCAAATACCAACACATATTTTCCCTTAAGGCAAAAACGAAAGGAGGGTGACACAGGAATTTGGGTGCATGTTCACCATCACAATTGCAGCATTTAGGCTCAGCTGGCATACGATTTCCGTCCCGTCAACATACACCTGACGCATTCATCACACTGCATGGGTTTGGGCATGAAGGCTCTCACAGGGTATCGCATAAAACACAAGTACACGTATTTCCTTTGCTTTTACTTCTGGCGCCACACCTGAGATAAAACCTTTGATAGGCGCCCTGCTTCGAAGATCCACACATGACACATTTTATATTTTTGTTCAGTATAAATAGCAACAAGAAGGCCCAAGATATGAACATTTTTCAATATCGAATTATTCAATTCACATTCGAGAATTGGGTTCAAATTTGTGGAATTTGTGCTGAGGGACAATGTGCAAAGTGATATGATGAGGATTTTTGTTCAAAGTTAAATCAGAGTACAAAGTAGTTTACAATGACAGTCTCAGCATATCAAAAGGGTATTTTCAGGTTCTGATGTACAATATCTCTACATTATGTCTTACAGTAGTATTACTGAACATTAGTCGGCTGTCATGTAATTAGCTTTAGTGAACACAGGTATCTATATACGACACATAGGGGTATTTTGCCATAGCTCCAGCACAACTACAATAGTATCTCTTTACGCTGCAGGGCAAAGTACCAGATCTACTCAAATTATTCTCTGACATGCTGCTGATGCCATTGTTGCAGCACAGCCAGATAAAAACCTCCTTATGGAGGACAACATCCTTAATGTTTGGTGACAGCTAGGTGGAATCAAAGATCAATCATCGATCACCATTGATCAGTGTTATAACCATGTAATGCTCAATTAGAAGGTGGTACAAGTAAATTGCTGACCAATCCAAAAATCTCTGGCCCACCTTGGCCCAGAGCAACAGCTTTGCAAGAGGTAATTGCTAGTAGGACCTATGACTTGTTCAGTTTAAATTATAACTCAGTTGTGTTTAAATTATTCACCGCAGATCCTTTTCTATGGGAAAAATTATGATATTGCATGGCAATGGCATACAGAATTTCAGTAAAAAAATGAAACAGACATTTCCTGGGGGTGAGTAGAGAAAAGGGGGGTTAGGGATGGGGGAGGGGCCGCCCAGCAGTTTAACACATCTCCAATTAGCTGTGAAAGTCCTTTCATCTTAATACGGCAGTAGACCAGTACCAGTGCTGTGTCCCTTACCCCTCATTATTATGCAGCCTAATTTTCCATGGTAGCTCGTTGCAGTATCTCCCCAGATATAACGCTGCCTGGTGCTTAATTACTGCCGCAGCCAGAGCTCGGAGAAGATAAGTCTGAAGGACGGGATGAGAGGCAGAGGGTTGGGAACTATAGGAGGAGGAGATCTAGAGAAACAACTGGCCACCCGCCCAACCCTTCCGTACAGACCCATGCGTTGACAATGCTGCTAGGATTTTCATTGGCTCTTATGGTGCTTGTTTTGATTGATTGAATAATGTTTATTTTGACAGAAGCTCTTTTTTCCAATGGATGAATAACACCACAGAGTGATTTCAGTAGATCTTTCCAGTTCTCATGATATGAGGATATGAGGATATGGAAACAAAGACTGTGAATTGTGTAAATATTGGTATGGTGGGTTCAGCCTTATTCTTATTCTCTCAAAGGTAAACCTTGGTAGAGGTTCAAAGGAAAGTGGGTGAATGCTTTTGTTTGTTGTGTTTGTCTGCTTACTCCATAAAATAAGACTTTTCTTCTTCAATAACTACACATTCTTTCACTCAGGCTGGATGAGGAAATATCAAGATGAAATACAATCACTGACTCAAAGATTTAACGTGGCTGTCTGCAGGAATAGAGGTGATCATATTCTCAATATTCTACAGAATCTGATTGAGACAGAATAGCACATTGTGTAGCATCTACAGTATTTCACTAACACACACCATATTCATGAGAGTCAGTAAAAGGCTTACAGCTTTTCCATTACTGACCCCCCACCCCAGCTCCATCCCCACCCCTCTTCTGTACCTTGATGTCAATCTTTACTGCCAAGGGCGACCCAGGCTTTCTGCCTTGTAACTCTGACATACAAGAGGACTGCTAAAAGGCAACACGTAACATTTTCATTATTTAGATCAAAGAGAGAAAAGACAAAGAAGAGAAGCATGAATGAGTCATTGTACAAAAAGACCCCAAAACTCATGAAATATACTAAAAAATATATATATATCTGTCTGGAATGCTCGATTTCTCACCTAACACATGAAGATGTGGAGCAGGTCAGCTGCCCAAATATCCAGCTACTGTATGACTTTGACATACTTTCTGTCTCTGCATATGTAGCAGTTGTGGTTTGGTGAATACACTGTAAAGGGGTTGCCGGGGATTTTACAGTAATTTACAGGCAGCTAATTGGCAAGTAAGTTACTGTATTTTATAGTGCAGTATAATGTACATACTGTAATCTAAATACAGTATCAAAGAAATCACTGTGTAATGACACAAAGTATATATACACTACCGTTCAAAAGTTTGGGGTCACTTAGAAATGTTCTTGCTTTTGAATGAAAAGCAAAAGAAATTGTCCATTAAAATAACATCAAATTGATCAGAAATACAGTGTAGACATTGTTAATGTTGTAAATGACTATTGTAGCTGGAAACGGCTGATTTTTTATGTAATATCTACATAGGCATACAGAGGCCCATTATCAGCAACCATCACTCCTGTGTTCCAATGGCACGTTGTGTTGGCTAATCCAAGTTTTTAATTTTAAAAGGCTAATTTATCATTAGAAAACCCTTTTGCAATTATGTTAGCACAGCTGAAAACTGTTGTTCTAATTAAAGAAGCAATAAAACTGGCCTTCTTTAGACTAGTTGAGTATCTGGAGCATCAGCATTTGTGGGTTCGATTACAGGCTCAAAATGGCCAGAAACAAATACTTTTTTCTGAAACTCGTCAGTCTATTCTTGTTCTGAGAAATGAAGGCTATTCCATGTGAGAAATTGCATAGAAACTGAAGATCTTGTACTACGCTGTGTACTACTCCCTTCACAGAACAGCGCAAACTGTCTCTAATCAGAATAGAAAGAGGAGTGGGAGGCCCTGGTGCACAACTGAGCAAGAGGACAAGTACATTAGAGTGACCAATCTGAGAAACAGACACCTCGACTGGCAGCTTCATTATATTGTATCCATCAAAACACCAGTCTCAATGTCAACAGCAAAGAGGTGACACCCCGGGATGCAGACCTTCTAGACTTAATGTCACTCCAATCTGTCCCCTATAGATTTTGATTTTGATGGGCCACTATATCCACATAGAAGTTCAATTGGTACAGCACTGCACACTAATGGGTGCAACAAATGTAGCCTCCTACAAGGTACGCCTCAAAATATGTTCATGAGCCAAAACAACAATACCATTCACCCACTAGTGGTCAAAGGGTTTTTGGCGCTCCAAAAACACAGTACGGTTCTGTATTCTGCGGGGTGGAATTACCATCCATTCCAATACAGAAAAATGGATTTCTCTCTTTAGAGCACTCAAACTCAACTCTGAACCTCAAAGCTAGTTCCACTTGCATTGTTCCCTTCAAATCAGGGACTGATTTAGTGGGTGCAATGAAATATCAAGTAGAACATAAAACCAGCAGGCTTGGGACCTCAAGGGTAAGAGCTGAATACCCCATCTTTAAAAGGATGTGATTTGATTGAACACTTACAAATATAGTAAGTGAACTGCTTCTGTATTTTACATAGCATATTTAACGTAATGTAGAAAATACTTAAAATATTACAGTAATGTCCAAAATACCTAAAACATTTTCTGGACGTTTAATATTTTCCCACAATACAATATAATTTACGGTCATCTACTGTATTCAGTTCATACAGTATGATGCTGTTGATTATACAGTAATTTACTCATAAAATAAAATAATGGTTTTACAGGGTACTGTACGCTCACATGATGAATAATGAAGACCTCTGCTAGATCCCAGAGCTACTGTATAGTCCAGGCTTTAGTCCAGTAGGCTAACACAATCTTGACAACAGAGTTAATTTGTGAACTACAAACAAGACCGTGTTCCCTGACCAGCAACCTACATGTACATTCCCCCTAACCCTTCCTCAGTAGAGCTTTGAAAGACAGATTGGCACTATACTGCATGTTAGAGAGCACAGATCTTTGGGATGTAGTGGTGTGATTCATACAAAAGGTTATCTTATCTACAGTAGTGGAGGTTACTAGTTCCCAATGACCATGAGAGACAATTCCATTTAACCCGTTTTGAACTGAGCAAGGACCAGTTCTGTTCTCTACCTCATCTGTGTTGAACATCTCCAGGGCCAGAGGTCCGCCTGCCTCCCCATGTTACCCGTTGGAACTTATTAACTGACGTAGCTAATGGGGAACACTCAGAGTTAATTACAAGAATGGGCTAGTACATACAGGAACCCCGCAAGGCTCAGTTTTATCTCCGGAGTCATTTCACATAAATCTTAACTGGAAGTCCTAAGCGATGTCCTCTTACAATGGTAGCCGGCTTATTCGTTCACTGGTAATTTCCCTACCTTTAGGTTATTGAACTAGGTTATTGACCAATTTTTCATGGCCAAATATATGATTACAGTAGCCTATGCTGCAATTCCTTTTGATCCAGAGTTCGAGCATATCCTGCAACAAGGGACAGGAGACAGAGAAGTAGGTTAAGTTCAATGTTTTAGGACAATGGAATTTGTATCCAGGATCCTTTAAAGTTCCCTTAAGGTACCAAGATACTCTTGTCCCCTCCTTAGCTGAGTCATTCAAAGTGCCTGTGGCTAATCCATTGTCATTCTGACAATTTCCTCTTCATGGCTGTGGGATATGGAGGAGGACGTGGATAAAGCTAATATGCAGCGAGAAGTTGATTGCTTTCCTGAGGTTCCTAATGCCTGCTGCCCACAGTTCAAACAATGGAGAGGCCTGGAGATGGATGGGAGGATTCAGAGCAACACATTGAATGCTGCATTTACTTTATCCATGAATCATAATTTATTCTTTCCGATCAATCACAGAAAAGGAAAACTAAAGTAAAATGATTGTCATCCACATTACTTGGGTAGAGCGAGCGCTGGGGAAGGGTAATACAATTAAATCTCGGGAATGGTGGTTTGTTCTGCTTACCACTGCATTTGGCTGCATTGGACATCCGGGGGGACTTTATAGAGAGTGACACAATGTTGTGCAAAGTGACCCATAGCTATACAATTATGAATATATTTTATTTTGTGTTGCAGAAGAGAGTCCTCGCATTCCACTTCCACTATGTGAAATAATGTAATGCAATACCAAATAAAATAATGAAATAACAATAATAAAATTGCTGACGAAACCCTTTGATGCATAATAATAATATATGTTGAGAATAATTAAAAATAGAAGCCCAGGAGAGAACATTGTAGAACAACTATTTCTCAAAAAAAGCCTTATGTCAGTACTTTCTAGGAGGACTTGGAGAGAGGGGAGGTGCTAGTGTCACATTAACTACATACCATATTGGTGCAATTATTAACTAATATCAACCCGGCATACAAGATTTATGTAAACATACTGTACAGTACAGTGAGCTACTGTATATTTAAATATTTTCTAGTTGAATGCGCACACCTGCAATGTTGCAAGCACGGGCTGAAGTGAGCCAACAGCTTGAGTAAGGTGGAACGGGTAGTGGAATGGGCACTGTCTGTTCATCGCTCTATCATACAGCCTCATAGATACTATTAGATAGATACTATTGAGCTAATGAGAGAGGTGGTGAACCTGTGCTGCCCAGTCACCTTATCAACAGCTGCGTACCCTGTGTTCGGCTAAATACATTTTAACAACCACACTCCCACATTGCATATGCAGTCAAGGTGAAGGACTCCAGGAGCCAAGGACAGAGAGAGCAGGAAAGAAGGGAAATAGAGCGAGGGAGTGGGAGAAAGACAATTACACATACAGTGGGGAGAACAAGTATTTGACACACTGCAGATTTTGCAGGTTTTCCTACTTACAAAGCATGTAGAGGTCTGTCATTTTTATCATAGGTACACTTCAACTGTGAGAGACGGAATCTAAAACAAAAATCCAGAAAATCACACTGTATGATTTTTAAGTAATTAATTTGCATTTTATTGCATGACATAAGTATTTGATCACCTACCAACCAGTAAGAATTCCGGCTCTCACAGACCTGTTAGTTTTTCTTTAAGAAGCCCTCCTGTTCTCCACTCATTACCTGTATTAACTGCACCTGTTTGAACTCGTTACCTGTATAAAAGACACCTGTCCACACACTCAATCAAACAGACTCCAACCTCTCCACAATGGCCAAGACCAGAGAGCTGTGTAAGGACATCAGGGATAAATTGTAGACCTGTACAAGGCTGGGATGGGCTACAGGACAATAGCCAAGCAGCTTGGTGAGAAGGCAACAACTGTTGGCACAATTATTAGAAAATGGAAGAAGTTCAAGATGACGGTCAATCACCCTCGGTCTGGGGCTCCATGCAAGATCTCACCTCGTGGGGCATCAATGATCATGAGGAATGTGAGGGATCAGCCCAGAACTACACGGCAGGACCTGGTCAATGACCTGAAGAGAGCTGGGACCACAGTCTCAAAGAAAACCATTAGTAACACACTACGCCGTCATGGATTAAAATCCTGCAGCGCACGCAAGGTCCCCCTGCTCAAGCCAGCGCATGTCCAGGCCCGTCTGAAGTTTGCCAATGACCATCTGGATGATCCAGAGGAGGAATGGGAGAAGGTCATGTGGTCTGATGAGACAAAAATAGAGCTTTTTGCTCTAAACTCCACTCGCCGTGTTTGGAGGAATAGAAGGATGAGTACAACCCCAAGAACACCATCCCAACCGTGAAGCATGGAGGTGGAAACATCATTCTTTGGGGATGCTTTTCTGCAAAGGGGACAGGACGACTGCACCGTATTGAAGGGAGGATGGATGGGGCCATGTATCGCGAGATCTTGACCAACAACCTCCTTCCCTCAGTAAGAGCATTGAAGATGGGTCGTGGCTGGGTCTTCCAGCATGACAACGACCCGAAACACACAGCCAGGGCAACTAAGGAGTGGCTCCGTAAGAAGCATCTCAAGGTCCTGGAGTGGCCTAGCCAGTCTCCAGACCTGAACCCAATAGAAAATCTTTGGAGGGAGCCGAAAGTCCGTATTGCCCAGCGACAGCCCCGAAACCTGAAGGATCTGGAGAAGGTCTGTATGGAGGAGTGGGCCAAAATCCCTGCTGCAGTGTGTGCAAACCTGGTCAAGAACTACAGGAAACGTATGATCTCTGTAATTGCAAACTAAGGTTTCTGTACCAAATATTCAGTTCTGCTTTTCTGATGTATCAAATACTTATGTCATGCAATAAAATGCAAATTAATTACTTAAAAATCATACAATGTGATTTTCTGGATTTTTGTTTTAGATTCCTTCTCTCACAGTTGAAGTGTACCTATGATAAAAATTACAGACCTCTACATGCTTTGTAAGTAGGAAAACCTGCAAAATCGGCAGTGTATCAAATACTTGTTCTCCCCACTGTATGTGGGCAATGATACACAAAAGTAGTAGTGATACATCTCTCAAAAACACAGGCAATCATCTAAATATGTTACCATAATTGCAGTAGACAGAACAACCCACATACACTAGCATCTCAGACAGAGTGTCTACTGGTGTTGGCGACTGAGCTATGATGCATGGCTGAAATGGCGCACCTCCTTTCTAATGAATCTCTCTACATATTTTATGTGATTCTGTCTTGAGGCGTCACCCTCTGGTGTCTTGACTGGGGGAGACGTTGGGAAGCTTTTCCTCGTCCAAACCTATTTCACTGCTGTTGTCAGACGCCAGTGTTACTCATGCATACAGACTGGTTGGTTATTTGACTTTGACTTCTACCACCTCAACCCATTAATATTTATATATATTTTTTTTTAAATCATATGGACCCAGATATGTCTCCCTGTGGCAGAACATGTACTGTATGTGGTTGGGAGAAATGAATGCTGGGATGTGGGCCTACTCCAACCCACCGACCCCCCCCCATAGACATTAGTAGATTCAAGTCTGAGAGCATTCCTGTTCACACCCACAAGCTTGATGCATAGTGCATACACTCACACAAACACACACCTTTTACCAAGTTATTGTTGTTTACGGACCCATGTGACATGGCTGATACCATTCAATGAAACCTTAGGGTTGCGTTCCCCTTCTCGGATGTTGCATGGATCATCCAATGGTCGTGTGCCACGTCATCGACTGTGCAGTCTGGCACCAGATTGCTGTAACATATGATGTGGTTAGCTGATACGTAAAATACCTTTCCAGGCATTGTAAGATCTGGCATGCATCGGCATTTGGCAATGCCTGGGCAGAGGAACACGCCCTAGGTCTTTGGAATATGCCAATTACGAGAACAGACTATACAGGTTGCTACAGTACAACAAAGGTTATACAGAATCTGTTTTAGTTAAGCAACCTTGTATTTGCGTCGCAGACCCAGTAGGGAGCGTGGTGAAACAGAGGAGTCACTATCAGTCCTTTTGAGTTTTGAGTCAGCCTCTACCCGACAAAGTCATTTTAGCATATATCAGTTATCCTGTTAGAGCTTTTGTGCCGAATCCAATGCGTTGTTTCAGGTGCAACCTTTATGTTCGTGTCGCAGGAGTGTGTAGGAAGGAGATTCCAAGATGTGGAAAGTGTGCAAGACGATTGTGTCGTTTTGGTGGATAAAGTTGTGTGTGTTAACTGTAGGGGTGCCCATGTTGCTGGGGATTGGAAATGTGTCCGGTGCGAGAGAGGCAGGTTGAAGTGGCCAGAGTCAGAGTAGTGCAAAAGGTGTCGTATGCTGAGGCAGTGAAGAAAGTAGAGAAGGATGGGTCAAGGGTGAGGGATCCTGAGAGGATTCCAGTAAGCAGTAGATTTGTGCCAGCACAGAGGGATAGGCCAACGAGTGATTTATAAGTAAGGTTGGCTTCTTAGCTTGCATAGCAATGAGTATCAATTGTACAGCAGGAATCGAACATAAATCACAGATAATAAATGTTGTGGTGGCAGCTGCAGAGATGTTTTGGGGTATACAAGATTTGACTTCAGAAGAGTTACAGGGTGTGTTGAGGGGTGGTGTCCTGTCCTCCCAGGCCATTGGCATGGTGCAGGAGCAGATGGGGTCAAAGTAGTGGAACGGAGTAGTGGGTTTTTAATGAGAGTAGGTGGTTGTGTCTAGGGCTATATTTCACTTCCTTAGAGGAATAGGACTAATGAAGAGAATTTAATGTAGGTAGGCCTTGACTGGCCTCACACTCCAGTACAATCGGTAGCAGTGTATGCAACCACATGGGTATTTGATATAGAGGGTTACCTACTGATCGTAACATGTTTGTGTTAAAGAATCTGTCTTATCTGAAATCCCGCATCTGTGGCCTTGGAATGATTCATATAAATGTCAGAAGTTTGATTTTTAAAATGGATCTTATTGTAATTAAGGCTTCTCAAACAGGCGGCGGAGGAAATGGCAGCAGTTTTACGGGCGCCTAACCAATTGTGCTATTATGTGTTTGTTTGTTTTTGCACGTTATTTGTAACTTATTTTGTACATAATGTTCCTGCCAACCTATCTTACTACAATAAAGAGCTTCTGGATATCAGGACAGCGATCACTCACCTCGGGTTAGACAAAGATTTTTTCTTCAACAAGCAGGACGCACAGGATGTGCTTCAGACACCCGACAAGGCCAACATCCCCGTCATTGGCAAGAGAAAGAAACGCAGGTACAGAGGACACAGAGATGGGTGCCTCGTAAGGATCAGCAGACGGTGAGTGGGAAAGCTGCCTTTTCGGTCAGTATTACTTGCCAACGTACAATCATTGGACAATAAATTAGACGAGGCACAATCACAAATATTCTACCAATGGGACATTAAAAATCTAAGTTTATTTGTTACGTGCGCTGAATACAACAGGTGTAGACCTTACAGTGAAATGCTTACTTACAGGCTCTAACCAATAGTGCAAAAAAGGTGTTAGGTGAACAATAGGTAGGTAAAGAAATAAAACAACAGTAAAAAGACAGGCTATATACAGTAGCGAGGCTATAAAAGTAGCGAGGCTACATACAGACACCGGTTAGTCAGGCTGATTGAGGTAGTATGTACATGTAGATATGGTTAAAGTGACTATGCATATATGATGAACAGAGAGTAGCAGTAGCGTAAAAGAGGGGTTGGCGGGTGGTGGGTGGGACACAATGCAGATAGCCCGGTTAGCCACTGTGCAGGAGCACTGGTTGGTCAGCCCAATTGAGGTAGTATGTACATGAATGTATAGTTAAAGTGACTATGCAAATATGATAAACAGAGAGTAGCAGCAGCGTAAAAAGAGGTGTTGGGGGGGGGGTCACACAGTGCAAATAGTCCGGGTAGCCATTTGATTACCTGTTCAGGAGTCTTATGGCTTGGGGGTAAAAACTGTTGAGAAGCCTTTTGTCCTTGACTTGGCATTCCGGTACCGCTTGCCATGTGGTAGTAGAGAGAACAGTCTATGACTGGGGTGGCTGGGGTCTTTGACAATTTTTAGGGCCTTCCTCTGACACCGCCTGGTGTAGAGGTCCTGGATGACAGGCAGCTTAGCTCCAGTGATGTACTGGGCTGTACGCACTACCCTCTGTAGTGCCTTGCGGTCAGAGGCCGAGCAGTTGCCGTACCAGGCAGTGATGCAACCAGTCAGGATGCTCTCGATGTTACAGCTGTAGAACCTTTTGAGGATCTCAGGACCCATGCCAAATCTTTTTCGTTTCCTGAGGGGGAATAGGCTTTGTCGTGCCCTCTTCACGACTGTCTTGTTGTGTTGTGACCATTCTAGTTTGTTGTTGATGTGGACACCAACGAATTTGAAGCTCTCAACATGCTCCACTACAGCCCCGTCAATGAGAATGGGGGCGTGCTCCATTCCTGTAGTCCACAATCATCTCCTTTGTCTTGATTACATTGAGGGATAGGTTATTATTCTGCCTGTTGTATTCGGCGCATGTGACAAATAAACGTTGATTTGATTTTGATCATTCCTGAGACTTGGTTAAAAAAGTCTGTGCCAGACAATGTATATAATGTTTATAATTCTGACAGTAACCTAATCTATGTTCCTTTAACTGCTATCTCTGAGGGTACTGTCAGCAATAATCATATGCCCATAGAATTGAATTCCACTGTTTGCACTAAAACTGTCTGCCTTAGAAAAAAGCCTACTCAGTACCATTGGCTCAAATATAAATGTCACTGACATGTCTACACTCTTAGAAAAAAAGCTGCTATCTCGAACCTAAAATTGTTATTTGGCTTGTCCCATAGGAGAACCCTTTGAAGAACTATTTTAGGTTCCAGGGAGAACACTTTTGGTTCCAAGTAGAACCGTTTTGGGTTCTACCTGGAACCAATAAGGGTTTTACATGGAACCAAAAATAGTTATCTTATGGGGACAGCCGAAGAACCCTTTTGGAACCCTTTTTTCTAATAGTGTACCTCGGATCAGCCTCTCAGAATAGCACTAAAAACTAACAAACTCCCCAGAAAAGGACAAAACATTGCCCCTATTAACATATGTAGAATGAGAAACAAGGTTCATGAAATTGATAACTTACTAAAACACTTTCATATTCTGTCCATCTCTGAAACAAAATTTGATCATTCCTTTGATGATGCAGTATTAGCTATACATGGTTATAGCATACAAAGGAAAGATAGGAATGCAAATGGAGGAGGTGTTGCTATATACTGTATGTCTAATCATATTCATGTTAGGCTGAGAGAGGATCTCATATCAGATGATGTGGAAGTAATATGGCTACAGGTTCATTTGCCTCACCAAATGCCTATTCTCATAAGAAGTTGCTATAGTCCACTGAGTGCTAAAAGTCAGTATTTGGAGTATATTTGTGAAAAGCTCAGTAATGTATGTGATATCAACAGAGAGGTATATTTTCTCAGTGACTTAAATATTGACTGGTTCTCATCAAGCTGTCCACTCAAAAAGAAGATTCAAGTTGTAACTGATGCCTGCAATCTGGTTCAGGTTATCAGTCAAACAACCAGGGTATTTACACAGAACTAAATCATCCATGTGTATTGACCACATTTTACTAATGCTGCAGAAATCTGCTTTAAAGCAGTATCCACACCCATCGGATGTAGTGAACATAATATAATAGCCATATCTAGAAAAATCTAAGTGCCAAAGACCGCACCTAACATTGTGTATAAGTGATCATACAACAGGTTTTGCAATGATTCCTATGTCGAAGATGTGAAAAATATTTGTTGGTCTGATATGTGTAATGAGGAACAACCTGGTGCCGTGCTTGAAGCGTTTATGAAATTGCCTCTTCCGGTTACTGATGTGCCCATCAAGAAACTGACTGTTAGAACTGCCAAATCCACATGGACAGATGATGAATTGAAGAACTGCATGGCTAAGAGGGAAGAGGCAAAGGAAATAGCAAATAAAGTAAGTCTGACATCACATCAGTTTGCAAACATACAGTAAATTGAGAAATCAGGTAACTAAACTAAATAAAAAGAATAAACTATACAATGAAACAAATATAAACTATATAATGAATGATAGTAAAAAGCAGGGGCGCAACTTTCACTGGTGACGGGGGAGAACCCACTTTCTGAAATTTCATTTTTGTCCCCCCCCCTGTTTTATCATTGGAATGTGATACAAAACGAGACAAAGGTGTGCTTTAGGACCACGCGGACTCCTCCGATTGGTCGGATAGGCTGTTTAGAGTGTTTAAAAAAAGTTATGCCCCCCCACTTCTAAAGTTGCGCCCTTGGTAAAAGCTCTGGAGTACCTGAAATGAAATTCTAGGCAAAAAAAGCAAACTCAGCTCCATCAATCATTGAGGCAGATGGCTTGTTCATAACAAAACCCTTTGATATTGCCAACCACTTTAACAACTTTTTTGTTGACAAGATTAGCAAACTTAGGCATGACATGCAAACAACACGCTGGGCCTTCATATTCAAACATATCGGACCAAATAATGAAAGACAACCACTGTACTTTTGAGTTCTGAAAAGATGGTGTGGAAGAGGTAAAAAAAAAACTGTTGCTATTTATAAATAAGGACAAGCCACCTGGTACCGACAACCTGGATGGCAAATTACGGAGGCTGCGGCTCCTGTTTGACACATCTTCAATTTAAGCCTAGAAGATGGTGTGTGCCCTCAGGCCTGGAGGGAGGCACAGGTCATTCTGCTGCCCAAGAATGGCAAAGCACCCTTTAATGGTTCAAACTGCTGAACAATCAGCCTGTGCTCAGCAAACCTTTGGAAGAATAGTGTTTGACCAAATACAAATACAAAGAAATTGATATGATTTTGGGAGCTGTTTTGTTAGATTTCAGTGCAGATTTTGATATTACGGATTTACATCCTCTCCCTTATCATGGATTGAGAGTTACCTACTATCTAATAGAAAACCGAGGGTTTTCTTTGATGTTAAGCCTCTCTAATGCAAATTCGGTTGAGTGTGGTGTACGGCAGGGCAGCCGGCTTGGGACATAATTTATTTTACTAACGACCTTCCACTGACCGTAAATAAATCCTGTGTGTCTACAGTGCCTTCAGAAAGTATTCACATCCCTCAACTTTTTCCACATTTTGTTGTGTTACAGCCTGAATCTTTGGGGTCACTGGCCTACACACAGTACCCCATAATGTCAAAGTGGAATCATGTTTTTCAAGATTTTTACAAATCAATAAAACATAAAAAACTGAAATGTCTTGAGCCAAAAAGTATTCAACCCCATTGTTATGGCAAGCCTAAATAAGTTTAGGAGTAAAAATGTTCTGAACAAATACCTGAGCGGTCAAGCGGGTGGGTACAGGGTCAGGACAGGCAGGGGTCACAAACCAGGTGGGCGAGGAAAAACCAGGTGGACGAGGACCAATGAAATCAGATTCCCTCCCTCTTGCAAAGATTGCAACAACATCCCCTTAATTTGAGGAAGACGACTGATTAAATATTTTATTAATCAAATGTTATTTTGTGTTATTTAGTAATGACAGGATGCATTTGAAACTTAAGGCGCAGTAAAATGTTTGTATGACTTAAATAATTACATTTTTATTGAAAAGAGTGGGCATTTTTCAATGCCTTACAAAGAAAGGCACCTATTGGTAGATGGATAAAAAATGAAGAGCAGACATTGAATATCCCTTTGTGCATGGTGAAGTTATTAATTACACTTTGGATGGTATATCACTACAGTCACTACAAAGATACAGGCGTCCTTTCTAACTCAGTTGCTGAAGAGGAATTAAACCGCTCAGGTATTTCACCATGAGGCCAATGGTGACTTTAAAACAGTTACAGAGTTTAATGGCTGTGACAGGAGAAAACTGAGGATGGATCAACAACCTTGTAGTTACTCCACAATACTAACCTAATTGACATAGTGAAAAAACATTCCAAAACATGCATCCTGTTTGCAACAATTGTAACCACCAGGGCTGGCAACGACAGGTCAAGGCAGGCAGGGGTAGATAATCCTGAGAAGGTACAGGACGGCAGGCACACTCAGGTTCAGGCAGAGTTCAGTAATCCCGAGGTGGAGAAAAAGTACAAGACGGCAGGCAGGCTCAGGGACGGGCAGAGGTGTCAAGCGGGTGGGTACAGGGTCAGGACAGGCAGGGGTCACAAACCAGGTGGGCGAGGAAAAACCAGGTGGACGAGGACCAATGAAATCAGATTCCCTCCCTCTTGCAAAGATTGCAACAACATCCCCTTAATTTGAGGAAGACGACTGATTAAATATTTTATTAATCAAATGTTATTTTGTGTTATTTAGTAATGACAGGATGCATTTGAAACTTAAGGCGCAGTAAAATGTTTGTATGACTTAAATAATTACATTTTTATTGAAAAGAGTGGGGGGGGGAAGCCTGAATTTGCAGGATAATTTTTCATTAATTTTGATATCGGCAAAAACTAAAATGTTGTACTGACTCGCCCATGGATTGCTGTTTCAGCGTTTTCTCAGTCAGGAGTTCGGGCTTCATTGGGCAATCCATGTGCGACATACACGCACAGTTACAAGCCTGTTACAAACCTGGCTTGAGTTAGCGGTAGGTGCATGATCAATGTCCACCTTCGTAGCATGGATGAAGCCTGAGTTGGAATGTGAAGAAAAATTAAGCTGGCTAGCTTTAGAAAATCTTGAATAGATTTAGCTAGCATCGTAGTGTACCCATCAGTTGTTCATTTGTGTAATAATCCAAAGGTGGACTATTTTCCCCGAATATACTATAAGTAGGCCTTAGAAATAACCTTCCACATTTTGGTTCTTGGAAATTAAACCAAGTCAATTCCTACAGTCCACACAAAGAAAACGTATCTTTATCAATACAATATTCCTTACAAGTCTTGTAAGGAGTAAAAAAATGTGGCATCTAAACTTTAAACAATTTCCTATTTACCAAACACTTCCCACTCCTTATTTCACTCAAACCAGGAAGTGATTATGGATTTGGATATGGGAGTAACGGGGGCAGAGCCCACAGCCTATAAATCATATCAAATCAAATTGTTTTGATCGTGTACTGTACACGATACCATTTAGCAGATTTTATCGCGAGTTTAGAGAAATGCTTGTGTTCCTAGCTCCAACAGTGCAGTAATACCTGACAATACAAAACAATACACGCAAATCCAAAAGGAATTAAGAAATATAGAAATATTAGAATGAGCAATGTCAGAGACTGGAATATAAATATATATGTATATGATGATGTATGTAGACATTTTGGCCAGTATATGAATACAAAAGGTGTGTACTGCAGTAGTTATATAGGATGAGAATGCAGTATATACATATGAAGTGTGTAAAACAGTATGTAAACATTATTAAAGTGACCAGTGTTCAATGACTATGTACATAGTGCAAGGTTCAGTACCGGTTGGTAGCCAGCTAGTAACAGTGACTAAAGTTCAGGGCAGGGTACTGGGTGGAGGTTGGCTAGTGGTGACTGTTTAGCAGTCTGATGGCCTGGAGATACAAGCTGTTTTTCAGTCTCTCGGTCCCAGCTTTGATGCACCTGTACTGTCTCCGCCCTCTAGATGGTAGAGGAGTGAACAGGCTGTGGCTCGGGTGGCTGAAGTCTTTATAATCCTTTTGGCCTTCCTGTGACGCCACATGCTGTCGATGTCCTGGAGGCCAGGCAGTGTGCACTCATTGATGCATTGGGCTAGCCGCACCACCCTCTGAAGAGCCCTGCGGTTGCGGACGGTATAGTTGCCGTACCAGGAGGTGATACAGCCCGACTGGATGCTCTCAATGGTGCATTTGTAGAAGTTTGTTAGGGGACAAGCTGGATTTCTTCAACCTCCGGATGGACCATTTCAGGTTGTCAGTGATGTGCATGCCGAAGAACTTGAAGCTTTTCACCCTCTCCACTGTGGCCCCATCAATGTGGATGGGGGCGTGCTCCCTCTGCTCTCTCTTGAAGTCCACGATCAGCTCCTTCATTTTGTTGATGTTGAGGGAGAGGATATTTTCCTGGCACCTCTCCGTCAGGGCCCTCACCTCCTCCCTGTAGGCTGTCTCATCGTTATTGGTAATTAGGCCTACCACTGTTGTGTCGTCTTCAAATTTGATGATTGAGCTGGAGACATGCGTGGCCACGCAGTCATGGGTGAACAGGGAGTACAGGAGGGGGCTGAGCACGCACCGTTGTGGGGCCCCCATGTTGAAGATCAGCATAGCGGAGGTATTGTTGCCTACCTTCTCCACCTGGCGACGGCCCGTCAGGAAGTCCAGCAACCAGTTACCAGTTGCACAGGGCGGGGTTCAGACCCAGGGCCTGAGCTTAGTGATGAGCTTGGAGGGTACTATGGTGTTAAAGACTGAACTGTAGTCAATGAAGAGAACTCTTAAATAGGTATTCCTCTTGTCCAGATGGGAAAGGGCAGTGTGCAGGCGATTACGTCATCCATGGATCTGTTGGGGCGGTACGCAAATTCTAGTGGGTCTAAGGTGCCGGAACAACTAACTTTTGATTTAAGCTGTCTGTTTAACTGCTAAACTAAACCACTTTCATGGCATAGCTTTTAAGGAAAGAGACTTCCTGGTATTGTTGCTATTCTATTAGAACATGTTCCCTCAGACCCTTTTATAAATGTCATCTGGATTGTCTTGTTCAGGGCTTTGGGGATTTCTCCACATCCGCTGCAAGGAAAACCCGTAAATCCTTATCTGATGAAAGCCTATGGGCTTTGTGTGCCAAGGTAAGAGCTCGAGAACTTGTTAGTGGAACAGGAAAGGACCAGGTTGGTTTTGTGTCTATTCAAATGTTACTGGCACACGCTTTCAGAGCTTAAAGGGATAATTCACCCAAATAAAAAAATGACATATTTTTTTCCTTACTCTGTAAGCAGTCTATGGATAAGGTATGACAGCAATCCATGCTTTGGTTTGGTTTCCTTGGCACTGTTTCCACATGCAAACATAAAATGCTTTTGCTTTGTGCCACAAATCCCATTCAAGTCATGGGAACGATGTTAGCATTTTTCATGTATCATGTTAAAATCATCTATAAGGGACTTTGTTGAGCTTCACCATCAATTGTACATACTTTCAGATGATTTGGACATGATCTGTGAACAATGCAAATGTTGGTCCCATAACTTGAATGGAATTTGTACCACAAATGCCAAAACCTTAGCATGTGGAAACAGTACCAGCGAAATTAATTGAAAGCATGGATTTCTGTCATACCTTGTCCATAGATTTGGGTATTACAGTGTAAGGAAACCATCCTTGAACTATCCCTTTAACATCTGTAGCAACGCCTGAGGAAATCTCATTAACTAGGAAGTAAAAGACATGAAAGATGTGTAAAATGGTGTAAGAAGATGTGCATTAGAAGCCATTGCATGTAGCATTCTCTTATTTTAGCACAGTCAATATAGAGATTTAACAAAATTCACATGATTCAGCGAGGTGACTCAGATTATAAGGAGCATATTTGTGTGGCATTATGAGGTCTGAGCCGGAGTTGAATACATAGTTCCCAGCGGGGTGGAGAAGGGAGAGAAAAGATAAAACACAAACTCAATTCCGAAGGCCAAATGACTTTCCTTACAAACAAGGACCATGTTATTTTCTCCTTATGCTTATTCCACTTAAAATCTATTGTATAAGAACTAAAGGTGAGGTACATGTTGGAGGCTGGCACAAAATAAAGTGTTTAGGCCTAGCCATTCTGTAGGCAGTTGAGTTGGAGACAGGGAACAGTTGAGAGGGGAAATAGACTACTATGGGACCAGCACAATAGCCTTGAAACAAACATTTAAAGGAGTTAAGGGTTAAGTATGCAGCAATTATTTTATTTAAAAAGATTATACCATCAGTAGCTGTTTGCTCGAGAAATTCTTTCATTATAGGCTATCGAACACACAAAATTAGGTATTTTCTTACACAAAGCCATACGATTCCATCTCTCAAGCTGCATTTTATGATGCAGTTAATTACTATAGCCCCCCCCAACTCTTCTAGTCCCTATTGTCAAATGTGGGAAGCTCCTACCATTATCATTATTTTCAGATTTTGAAATAGGTCTACCTGTGGTTTGAGGACAAATTCTATTTTATGGCTTGTGGAAGTCAAAGCACAACCTACAAACATAAGGTGACAATTTATTGCTTTATTTATGGGTTGAGATTCATGGCAGTCTCTCACAGATACATGTTATGTGCTCTGTCAATGAATGATATCCAGAAGACTGGTGACTTGGTGATTCAATTTGATTACTCAGAGTGGCTGTTGATTTATTCTCTCCAGGGATGGCAGCAGATGTCTAATAACTGCGGTTACATTGGTCCCAAAGTTATGGTAACACACACACACACCCTCTGTTGCTGCCGAGAAATTACACAGAGATTAATATCGGAATCAAACGCATGTATCCACATCAAGTTTATTGCATATGGTAGATCAGACAAAAGTTTTATTATCTTGGTGGTGGAATTTCCATAGGGATGTTTAATTTTACTTATTTTACAGACACACTTGAATAAATCAAAAGAGGAGGGAAACTGTAGGCCACATAAGTGCACCCATACAGGCACCCAAAATGTTACCTAAAACATGGTCAATATGGCATCCATTTTGACTGCATAGACATTGAATGGCAGGCCTTTGGCATGAGGTAAAGTTTGTTGCTGCTGGACTGGAGGAGGAAATTTCGCATCAGTGGTGATGCAATAACTTTTCGTGTGATTCCTTTTTCTTTTAATCACTTTGAAAATTAGGCTGATTAACACTCGGGTGCTTGGAGGCGCACAGTGCAGCATCTCCCTCTCTGCACTCCCTATTCTTTGATGTTGTTGTTTTTGTGCGCTGCACCTCCCCATCATTTGAATATCACACAGAGAGGGGGCTCCTGCCCGGCCACTCGCTGCGCCTTTGTTGCTGTGATTAAAGCAGGTGTCGCGCAGGGTTGTGTTTGTTAATGACAGTTTGCATTTAAATAGCTGTCACTCGCCTGTCAAAGGGGAGGAGGGAGGTGAAAGTGTTTGTTTCCGGGCCTCCAAAGCACTCATAATGCATCTCTTTTACATAAGCTTAACCTAGCTATGTAAATTAGCCCAAGAAAAGTTTGTTTGTTTGCTTGGGGTTTCTCTTTGGGGGCCGTTGCAGAGTGAGGCCTTCACTTTCTAAGGGAGAGGTGAGATGAAGTTACTGCAGTAAATAAAGTGTTTCGGCCATCTTTTTGTGGTTTCAAAGCTTCTTTAAGTGCTGTAATAGCACAGATGTTGTGTTGATACTCAAGCTGTTGTGCTTATTCTGTTGCATATAGCCTAGTTGAAATTAAAACACACAAGGGATGCCTGACTTTAAATGGGTCATGTTTGTAAACGTACATGTAGCCTATCAGAGATAGGATTCTCTATCACACTCCCTCATCACACTGACTTGGACGAAGCGCTCATTCAGAAGCACACAATTGCACACGATTGGCTATCATTATATCATTACCCCGCTTAGCTCCTCGGGCATCGGACCAGGGAGCCATTTCACGCCTTTCACCAAACTTCAAAACCAGACTGTGGTGCAGCTGTCTTTGATGGGCCAGGCGGCTTTGAGTCCCGTGCAACAGGCTAATCTAGCTCACAGCAGTTCGTTTGTAAGGCAGTTTCTGGTCATAACCAAGTTTGGTGCAGGAAAATAAACAAGAGTAGCGAGATAATTGCCTTCAGTGGGCAATTAGTGACACTCACGCTGTTTCGTGACCATTGGTGGCATTCACTCCTAATTACCGTTTGCATATGAAACCCCCATGGGGCTGAACAGGAATCTGTGACCACAACCTCTAGCATTGGGAGGTAGCTTTGTTTGAAAAACTTAGCACCGTTGGTCTCAGTGATGTGCTGAGTCTGCTAATGGTTTCTATGGGTATTGTCAAGGCTAAGCTCACTGCTGTTTAACTGTAAGCTACAGAGTTATGGGTCAGGGCAGTGGTGACTGAGAGCGTCTACTACCATGTTATGTGGTATAAAGGATTGGAACACTTTCACCTCACTACATTTGCTGTCTATGTTGTGGCAGATATGATGATTTACTGACATGTTGCAGTATAACATGTATCTAATATGTGCATCCCTGTGTGTCTGTGTACACTTTAATGTTTCTATTTGCAGCACAAAAACAACAAGCTATTACTTTCTCTGTGGGGCTTTTTATCTGTTTTTAGAGAGATGTTCATGTCCTTTAATATAATAATTTTATACATATGTATCCCCTCCAGAAGAGACTGGTGGGAGGAGCTATAGGAGGATGGGCTTATTGTAATGCCTGGAATAAAATATATGGTACGGTATCAAACACATGGAAACCACATGTTGGACTCTGTTCCATTAATTCCATTCCAGCCATTACAATGAGCCCGTCCTTCAATAGCTCCTCCCACCAGCCTCCACTGATCCCCTCCTACTCGTATTCTATTGTATTATCCGTAAACAAGCAGGATTGCTCATTACGTTCACCTATTGATCGAGCCCATCCTGAGAGAGGGGAGACTTTCAACACTATGATCAATAATCATCTCCCTAATTGGGTATTAGCAACAGGGAAGTGGACTCACCCGCCACATAAATAAACAAAGAAAGCCCAAAAGTATCAACTGGACAAGACTGCCAAGGTTTGGTCCATTACCAGCCAACACTTGTTTTGCTTGTGATGTAAGTTGAGGTTTCGTGTTGGTGAAGATTGTGTTGATTTTCTTTTACCTCAAATATGAAATGCAAAAACTATCTTGGAACAATTTTAATGGTACAAATCTGAGGGGATGTTTGTATGATTACACACATTGTTTTTGATTTTGCAGTGTTTTTTGTAATACCTAGAGTTTTGTTCTGTGGTTGGTTTTTTGGCAGTGTACTATTTGGTTCAATTTCCTTTGCAAAAAAGGTTTTCTATTGAACAAGGGACTAGATGAGGTTGTTTTGACACACATCAGTAAACAGCCGTTCTTATCTCTAAGATGAATGGTTTTGTAATAGCGGAACTACTTCGACAATGTGGATGCATATGCAAAACAAAATTCGTTTTTTTCCCCCTACACTTTGACAGTGTTATTTCTCCAGCAGTGCAGACTAGATTGACTTCCACACTGAAACCTTCTTTCTGAAATATTTTAGTATTCTGTTGGCGTTCATGGCATTTACCTCTAATAGATTTGTCTTTCATTGGGTGTGAATGCCATGCGCCTGGAGCACGTTGCTACTGTGTTCCTGTGTCTCCCACCTGCCTCCCTATCCAATTCTGAAAATATGCAAGACAAGCTAAAATGTCCACAGCTTCACACTCATCCTCTTCTCCATAATTGAAATGAATGTCCCGTTTCCAAGGAATGCTGTCTGGCTAATGTACAGCAGATGTGGACCCAATTCATTTGTGGAAAGAGCAACATTTCTCCACCCCTGATTTGCATATCACAACATCCCAAATCACGTTGAGCCCATATGTCTTCCCAATACAGTCTAAATTATAGCATGAATGTACCTGTCTACGAAAAAAAACTAAAACAAGTCTTAGGTACCCTTTACACATAAAATAGCTTTGCTGTAAAAAATATAAAAGGTTGATCTTCAAATACTAGTTTTGACAGACACTTCACATTTTTATTTATTTAATTTTTTATTTAACTAGGCAAGTCCGTTAAGAACAAATTCTTATTTACAATGACGGCCTACCGGGGAACAGTGTTTTAACTGCCTTGTTCAGGGGCAAAACAACAGATTTTTAACTTGGCAGCTCAGGTATTCGATCCAGCAACCTTACGGTTACTAGCCCAACTCTCTAACCACTAGGCTACCTGCTGCCCCAAAGTGAAGTTCAAGGTTTTCTTCCATGGCTGGTTGGGTTGTGAGCAGAGGCAGGGCATGGGCATGGTCTTTAAAGAGAATTTGGGGGAGCTAAAGGGGACTTGTATCTTAAGGGGAGCCTCCAGAGCACCCTCCCTTTCCCCCCACCGGTTCATCTGGCTCTCAGAGGAACACTGGTAAACACTACTCGCCCGACCCAGGGGCCAATTAGCCTCCAGATCAGCCCAGCTAGCTGTGATCAGAAAGGGGAGGGAGACTTAATTCAAAGAGCCAGCCTGGCCTCAGAGTCATACGAAACACACTTTATGTATTTATGAGCACCTCCAAGATGTGTCATACCTACTAATGGTCTAGTTACTTTAGACAGAAACGAAAGTATGGAGGTTGGTCGGGGAGGATGGGTGGGCGTAATGCGCGACCGTCTAGCAATCCAGGCTAATTTATCATACTAAATCGCATATCACAGATTTACGTACAGGATAATACGAATTGCCCTTAGACCACATTGAAAGAGCACACTCCTTGAGAGTTCAGCTACCCTAATCACTGGAAGAACCACAGTCCCAGGGGTGCGATTGAAGCTTTCAAGAAAGCTATGGAGTTTTACTAATGTTTGTTAAAGGAGGTCTAGTATACCAATGCAAAGTAGTGATTTCTACATATATAATTATGTGGTGATATAATATGGAACATAACAAGCTTTGCCCTGGGGACTGTAATCAACAGAGTTCGTGAGTCTGACCTTTTAGTTCTAATCCACCCACAAACTGCATGAGCAAATATCGTCTGGTTAAGGGTGGGGTAGAATATATAGAATTTTGGCTCCAATCAAACAAGTATCACAACAAACAATGACTGCACCTGATTTAGCATCCTTGGAATGGCAACTTTGAGGGAGAGTGTATAAACAGAAGAGTGTGTGAATTACAACATTTCTCATTAAAATGTAGAGGGCTTGATTTGTTTCTAAGCAACGGCAGCAGGACCCAAAGTAAACTTCTTGAGCCCAAAATTCATACAGTAAAAATACTAATAACAGAGCAATGTTTTTGAAACAGCTGAAATGTATAGACATTTTTTGTATATTTCAGACTAGGGAGTGAACATTATTTATAATTATATGGAGAAACCCTCCCTGAACACTTCCAAAACAAGTGATACTATACCCAAAATAATAATTAAAACACAGTGGATAGCAGAGAACAAGTCTATCGTTTACCATCACTTCTTGGACAGACCAGAGCCTTAGATAAGCAGTTTTAGAAACTGTTCTTCATCTTGTAATTATTACATGGCAACATTACACGGGAATTTTGACAGGGCTGAGGGCCAGAAGGTTGTGGGTTCTCAGACCACCGTGGACAAGAGTAGGGGCGGAAAGATCTCCTTTATAGTAAAAGCATTGCATGAATCTGTCATCGTATTTTCGGGTCCGAAAGATTTTCTGCAATAATTTTTTTATGACACACAAATTACCAAAATTACAGGCTAATAATTACACGTTTTTTTTAACCTTTATTTAACTAGGCAAGTTATTTAACAAGAACAAATTCTTATTTACTTTTACCAAAAGGCAAAAGGCCTCCTGCGGGGGCTGGGATAAAAAAATAAATAATAATATATAGGACAAAACACACATCACGGCAAGAGAGACAACACTATATAAAGACAGACCTAAGACAACAACATAGCAAGGCAGCAACACATGACAACACAGCATGGTACAATAGCAACACAACATTAAAACAACATGGTAGCAACACAACAAGGCAGCAGCAAAACATGGTCGCAGCACAAAACATGGTACAAACATTAATGGGCACAGACAACAGCACAAAGGGCAAGAAGGTAGAGACAACAATACATCACGCAAAGCAGCCACAACTGTCAGTAAGAGTTTCCATGATTGAGTCTTTGAATGAAGAGATTGAGATGAAACTGTCCAGTTTGAGGGTTTTTGCAGCTCGTTCCAGTCGTAGCTGCAGCGAACTGAAAAGACGAGAGACCCAGGGATGTGTGTGCTTTGGGGACCTTTAACAGAATGTGACTGGCAGGTGTTGTATGTGGAGGATGAGGGATGCAGTAGATATCTCAGATAGAGGGGAGTGAGGCCAAAGAGGGTATTATAAATAAGCATCAACCAGTGGGTCTTGCGACAGGTATACAGAGATGACCAGTTTACAGAGGAGTATAGAGTGCAGTGATGTGTCCTATAAGGAGCATCGGTGGCAAATCTGATGGCTGAATGGTAAAGAACATCTAGCTCCTCGAGAGCACCCTTACCTGTCAATCTATAAATGACATCTCCGTAATCTAGCATGGGTAGGATGGTGATCTGAATCAGGGTTAGTTTGGCAGCTGGGGTGAAAGAGGAGCGATTATGAGAGGAAACCAAGTCTAGATTTAACTTTAGCCTGCAGCTTTGATATGTGCTGAGAGACGGACAGTGTATCCTCTAGCCATACTCCCAACTACTTGTATGAGGTGACTACCTCAAGCTATCAACCCTCAGAGGTAGTAATCACACCTGTGGGGAGAGGGGCATTTTTCAAGATGATTCTATACCATTTTACAGAGGCCAGTTCATGAAGGAAGGCATGCTCATTAAAGTTTTTTTAGCAAGCGTCTATGACAAATCAGGACGGGTCGTTTCACAGAGCAGCCATTACGAACACAGGCTGTAAAACAGTGATCACTAAGGTCATTACAGAAAACACCAGACTGATACCTATCATGATTATTTGTGAGGATAACAAAGAATGGAGAGAGATAGGTTTATGTGTTCATCTTATCATATTTCTCTAATGCCAAATGAGTGTGTCTTGTTTGCAACGAAACTGTCCTTGTTTGCAAATAATTACATCTGGGAATCTGAGCAAGGTACTTTCAAAAGTTAGGCCTACCTTTCCACCCTAGTCAGAGTAGCCCTACAGACGCAGAGAAATGTAAGCTTTAACTGCTGGCTACTCTTCTTCTTAACCCAATGAGAGAAGGTCACAAGTTTCCCTAAAAGCTGTCTGGGTTTAAACATCTTCTATTGTACAGAAAGTGAATAGCTTATTCAATTGACAGTGACAGAATTAGATTACTTCCCAAGCAAAGTACATTTTTTGTCTCCTTGGGCTATAGACAATGATGTCCCCATATGCATTGGAGTCACGTCATATTTTACAGCTTGTTTCTACCATTAAGCACCGCGGACCAAAGTGCTGTTATAGATCACCTTATATAATCCATTTTCTTTTCTTTAAAATGTTAAGTTAACAAGGGCCTGTGCTTTTTGCCATTTTCTTCAATAAAAGGTCGGCCTATGGCATACCCTCTCATACCCCCTCAATTCAAGTCTTGGTTTTAACTTAACAGCCCTTCACTGAAGAAGCCTTTGACTCTCCCCCTGAACTGCCACCGTAGACCTACACAGCACGGCCATTGGTTCGGCTACGGTTCCCCAAACTCGGTCCTGGGCTTTCTGAACTTGTCACCTTAACTTTAGGGAAGCTCAACTGCCATCATCCAGGCAAGAAGCATGCAGCAAGAAGCTGATCAACTCACCAAGGTATCAACATTTTCAGTCACAATTTGTCATTTACCTCATAATGACTTCCATGATATTGATAAAATGCCTGGTTTGTTCTAAGGTAACTTTAATAAGCTAAAACTGTACTTGCTTGTGAGTTGTTGCATTATTCAAGTGTGTAATATGGTTTGGGTACATTATTCAATAGGTGTAGCTAGCTAGCTAATATGTTTTAGAGGATATCTTGCTCGCATTGTTTAATAGTTTGCAAGCGTAATGGCTAGTCAATGCCTACTGGCTACTATGATACTGATATTTACAGTAAATGTGGTGCTGCAGAGCAAGAATGTCACATTGCCAGCCAAAACGAAAGGTAAGACAAGAATGTAATGTCAATTGAAAAGTTTAGGAACATATTACTGTATGTAAATTGAAATCTCGTTGCGCTGCCTCTCCTTATGTTTGTCAATGAGAATGGCCTCTTAGTGCTTTGGCAAAGCTCCCGGCTACTCTTCTTGACTCTGGTGTGGGCCTTTGGCAGGACCTTCTCTTCAAGCCTCAATGCTGCGCGACTTCATTGCCAGTTACAGTACATCATTCCAACACTTTTATTTTCATTTCAGAACGTTTCCTCTTGGACAGACTTTCTGTTCGACATCAACCGCAAAGCGTTTCCCACAAAACCGGCTAACAAGACCTTGGTATGATCTGCTCTGAGAGACCATGCCGGTTGCTCTACTCATTCTGTCTGCCTCCGAAAACGAGAGGTTTCCAGAGATGTGACTCTGTAACACCACCACCACCCAGTGAAGTCTCCAAGGAC
The DNA here is from genome assembly GCF_045679555.1 of Salvelinus alpinus. Lineage (NCBI taxonomy): Eukaryota > Metazoa > Chordata > Actinopteri > Salmoniformes > Salmonidae > Salvelinus > Salvelinus alpinus. The sequence continues at coordinate 30,941,730 of NC_092095.1, read as the reverse complement.
CTGGAGCTAGCAACGCTCTGTCAATCACACAGTAACATGCTGCTTTTGTGACAGACTGGCAGACGAAACATCTTTTATGGCTGTCGCCTTCTGCGGTGCCTGTTCCCTTGGAGCAGCCCGAGTAATATCAATGGAAAATGCAAAGGTTCATTTCCATTGTGTTCCCTCTTTGTGGAGATTCAAAACAGAGCACTGGTGGACGCGGCTATGCTCAAACAAACCGTATTCATTAAAACATGTTTCCCATCGATTGCACAGTAATTGTTCGCTGGCACTGTATCTGTTGACTGAACGTGACCAAAGTATTTTGGAAGCGGTTGAAAAAGAGGCCTAATTACCTTGAACGCTTCAAATGTTCAAAAAACCTTTCTAACAAGAGAGGAGAGACAAATAACAAACCCTCTGTTGCTGGTTCTCTGGCAGTGGGATGGCCATGCTTCGTCAAGCCTTGCTAGAGGATGGACTTACGAGCTAGCCCTATTTAACAGGTGAGCAAGCCGCCCATCCCTAAATCCCATAGAGGCTGTATCCATTACCAGATCTATGGGAGGTAAGCAGGAGGCAGAGGCCATGAAAGATCTGCTTCATTGCACAACACACTAACAAACTAGCACGCTAACAAGTTAATGTTACATTTAGCACATGCTATAAATGAGATAAACATGTAATCAAATGTCGTTATTTATACCAACATCTTTATGGTTGAGCATAATCTCTGATTAAAACTATGGGATACTATCGTAGGTTAACGGATATTGATTCCTCTGTTCTGTGTGAAGTAATCTACTGATGCATTATCAACAAAACACACCAACAATTTTTATGGCCAGAATATAATTTCAATATAATTTGTGAATGTGGTGAATCAAAAGCAACATGAATTTAGGTTCTGTGTACAAATATCTTTGCCAGAGATGCACACACAATGTACATCGCACTGCCTCGGAAAATACAAATATTATGCATTGGTGTAGAGACCTAGCTAATGCAAATGAGGGGCTGCTTTGCCTCTGGGGACGCCCTGTTTGATGGCTGTGGTCACTCCCCATATTTAATGACTCCCTGTGGTGTGCTTAGGGTGGTGAGTACTGGCTGCTCTCACTGACTCCTGGGTAAAACAAGGTGACATGGTTGCCCATGGGCTTTATGGGTGACTACTTATTGTCCGGAGAGGTCTAACTCACCGCTGACAAAGCTTGGAAGAAATACCTTCTGGCATGATTCTATATTTTCTCTTTTGAATAGCACTCATTTTACAAAAATATATTGCAAAATTCAGCACAGTTACCACAACAGGGAATAAAATGCAGAAGGTAAAAGCTCATCTGTGAGTAGAACAGCAGATGTAGGACAATATCTGTGAGACAAATACAACTCACGCATTAAAAAGTTGTACCCAAACAGGCTTCAGCCCAGCTTGAACAAAATGGGAATCAACTCAAGCATTGTTCAATGGGAATATCCCCTCCTCCCCTTACTTTTTCTAATTAAGAGGAAAGAGCCCTACTCTAAACTCTTGTATAGTCTTACCTCTACTCTAGTTTCATGAACACAATCCCATCCTATTAAAAAATTGGCAATGGAGTGTGCAGCACATTGGGCTGCGATGGGAGCTGGATCAGAGTGATGTGAGTTTTCTTTGCTCAGTTATTAATAATTAAATGACTTTCGTATATAGGAAGCATTCACTTCCGACTTAATTTTTGTTTGGTCTGTCTGCCACCACCAGCCAAACAAACGTGACAGCTCTAACTGCTAATTGCTAAAGCCTACACTAGCTAGTGCCAGTGGATCCTATTGATTCCTCATCCTAACATGTCAAACAACTTGAATCACACGTGGACATTCAATGGAGATAGTGTGTTGCATTAGAGGGTAACAGTACCCCTGTCTTCCTGTAGCATGGTGGCTAACTGTAGTGGTGTGTCCCTTTCTGATGTCATACTGTACTCTTCCAGAGGTGCTGGGACTTCTCTTCTGATGCTGTCTCTTGTCTAGTGAGGTGGTGACAAGGGGGAAATTGGTCGGTCGATTAGAAGAGGAGCAAAAGTTCAATCATGCCAAAAGTGTGTTCACTTTGAAAAAACAGCTCCAATAGATGTAATTAAATCTCAGGTTTAAAAAGCAAAGACAGCATTTGTTTAAAGGAATCGATAATGGCGGATTGACAAGACAAAGGAGAATGATTCATCAACATGGAGGCAAAATGGACCACTTAAGCAAACACACCATGCATTAACACATCAAAGGAATTGCGCTGAGACCAAAGACATAGGCATGACAATCCACATAACGACAAGGACTACTACCAAGGCGGTAGTTATTGCATTTTTTTCTATGTACTACTTTAGTATGTATGAATGTGTGGGGGTTTGTCATATCAATGACTGAACTCACATCAATCTAGAAAAACAATATGTATCTCTTTAGGGTTAAAGACTCAATGCTCTATGCACTGAAGGAACATGATTAATTGAATTGGACTTGATTACGATGACATGATGAATCATTTACTTACACTCAAAGATAGTTATACATCAACTCATCCTATCGTAAAGCACTATAGGGACCAATCAATACCCATTTCAACTTTTCAACCAGATTTCAAACAAACAAAAATGTAGAACCAAATACAAAGGGACTATGTAAGCCCCAAGCCTGGCTGGCTGGTAGCCAGGACAAGCTAATTCATTTGGCTTGGTCTCAGTGGTTAGATACTTAGCATATCAATGACCCTGCCAAAAAAAACAGATTGGGCAAAGCAAGTGACTAACAAAGTAAGGTAATGGAAAAATTAGGGTCATGGGGTTCAAGTCCTGTACATAGCCTACATTCGCTCCAGTAAGTCACCAAAATGGGAAGATAGTCTACTGTAGCACTGTGATTTATGTTTAGTTGTGTGATCTGAAGGACATCGTACGCAACTGAGAATCAGTTGGGCTGATCTTGGATAATGATCTTGGATAATGAGAAGAAGTATAACATTGTGGGCTCTGGAGCAACGAACCGCCCTTGCTGTCTCTGCCAGGCCGGTTCCCCTCTCTCCACTGGGATTCTCTGCCTCTAACCCTGTTACAGGGGCTGAGTCACTGGCTTGCTGGTGCTCTTTCATGCCGTCCCTAGGAGGGGTGCGTCACTTGAGTGGGTTGAGTTACTGACGTGATCTTCCTGTCTGGGTTGGCGCCCCCCCTTGGTTTGTGCTGTGGTGGAGACCTTTGTGGGCTATACTCGGCCTTGTCTCAGGATTGTAAGTTGGTGGTTGAGGATTTCCCTCTAGTGGTGCGGGGGCTGTGCTTTGGCAAAGTGGGTGGGGTTATATCCTTCCTATTTGGCCCTGTCCGGGGGTTTCTTCGGATGGGGCCACAGTGTCTCCTGACCGCTCCTGTCTCAGCCTCCAGTATTTATGCTGCAGTAGTTTGTGTCGGGGGGCTAGGGTCAGTTGGTTACCTGGAGTACTTCTCCTGTCTTATCCAGTGTCCTGTGTGAATTTAAGTATGCTCTCTCTAATTCTCTCGTTCTCTCTTTCTCTCTGAGAACCTGAGCCCTAGGACCATACGTCAGGACTACCGGGCATGATGACACCTTGCTGTCCCCAGTCCGCCTGGCCTTGCTGCTATTCCAGTTTCAACTGTTCTGCCTGTGGTTACGGAACCCCTACCTGTCCCAGACCTGCTGTTTTCAACTCTTAATGATCGGCTATGAAAAGCCAACTGAGATTTATTCCTGATTATTATTTGACCATGCTTGTCATTTATGAACATTTTGAAAATCTTGGCTCTCTCTAATTTTCTCCTTCTCTCTTTCTTTCTCTCGGAGGACCTGAGCCCTAGGACCATACGTCGGGACTACCGGCCGTGGTGACTCCTTGCTGTCCCCAGTCCGCCTGGCCTTGCTGCTATTCCAGTTTCAACTGTTCTGCCTGCGGTTATGGAACCCCTACCTGTCCCAGACCTGCTGTTTTCAACTCTTAATGATCGGCTATGAAAAGCCAACTGAGATTTATTCCTGATTATTATTTGACCATGCTTGTCATTTATGGAAATTTTGAAAATCTTGGCTCTCTCTAATTTTCTCCTCTCTTTCTTTCTCTCGGAGGACCTGGGCCCTAGGACCATGCGTCGGGACTGCCGCCCGTGGTGACTCCTTGCTGTCCCCAGTCCGCCTGGCCTTGCTGCTATTCCAGTTTCAGCTGTTCTGCCTGCGGTTATGGAACCGCCACCTGTCCCAGACCTGTTGTTTTTCAACTCTTGATGATCGGCTATGAAAAGCCAACTGAAAATTATTCATGATTATTATTTGACCATGCTTGTCACTTATGAACATTTTTGAACATCTTGGCATAGTTCTGTTATAATCTCCACCCGGCACAGCCAGAAGAGGACTGGCCACCCCTCATAGCCTGGTTCCTCTCTAGGTTTCTTCCTAGGTTTTGGCCTTTCTAGGGAGTTTTTCCTAGCCACCGTGCTTCTACACCTGCATTACTAGCTGTTTGGGGTTTTAGGCTGGGTGTCTGTACAGCACTTCGAGATATTAGCTGATGTACGAAGGGCTATATAAAATAAAATTGAATGATTGATTGAATTGCCTTTCTCCTCTCTCTTGATTATTTGTGAGTCGGTGTTAACACTGTTTTTCTACTGCATGCCCACTAGGACCAAAAGTCTGCCACGGCCTGCCTGCTTTGTTTTTGGGGTCCACTGAAGCAGAAAGATGGGCTCTTAGCACATTCCCTGCATTGGACTTTGCTGGGAGCTTTCTCCTCATCTTCTGACTGACTGTTTTTGCTTCTATTCCCATCGTTTTTTCTTATTTTCTTTTCTCTTCTTTTTCGGCAGGTGTTTTTTGCTGCTTCTTACGGCGTCTTTGATTGGGAGTTAATTGTAAGAAGATCCTTAACTGCTTTGACCTGTTAGTCATTTTTCTGTTGTATTTGTGTGTGCAACATCTGCATTAAATGGGTAGATTAGAGACACTGAGGAAATGTTATGCTTTATCATCAAGCAATTACCAACTCCGCCAATACACAGGTGTCCAACGTAACACATTTACCACAACACGATTGCCTCAATTAAATAAATATTGTCTTTACTAAAACACCATTTCCATTTTATTATAAAACACTGAATAGAAAACACCTGCTTCACATCTTGAAGTGATTAACTATAGCAGTCATCTGACTCTCTTGATAAACCACTGCTGAGTTTTGGGGTTGGAATTTCTCTGATCAAGGAAATCGGAGTTGTCATTTGAAAGACACGCAACATCTCTGTTGCGACATCATAGACTTCCTCTGCACGACAGAGAGACATCAACAAGTGGTAGATAGGCTCATACGTGAAAACATTCATAGATTAAAATCAAGGGCAAGGAATAGTGAGCATGCTGCAGTTAGCTAATTTAGACTTCTAAACTACTACTTAACATGTCCATCAATCTCCTCATTCAAAGCATCTTTTAATACAAACGTGCAGTTGCCGATTTGGCCAGAGTTTTATGGCCAAGGGCAGTCTGCTTTGTCGTTGTATGTTTCAATTAGGTTTGCTCTGCTTTGTGGATTGTAATGAGTAAGTGAACATATGTCTATCAATTTGGGAGCCCTTCTATATTTCATTATTTATTATTTGTTTTGCTATGGAATGTTGTCCGATGTAACGGAATTCCTCCTCCTCTTCATACGAAAAGGAGGAGTGGTGATTCGACCAAGACGCAGCGTTGTAACTTGACATTATATTTATTAAACAAAACCGAAAAAACAGGAAGAACACCTGAATAGATACAAAACAACAAACGACGTAGACTGACCTGAACGTAAGAACTTACATGAAACACGAAGAATGCACGAACAGGAAAAACCGACTACACAAAAACCGAACGAACAAACAAACCGAAAACAGTCCCGTGTGGCGCAACATACACAGACACAGGAGACAACCACCCACAACAATCAATGTGAAAACACCTACCTTAATATGGCTCTCAATCAGAGGAAATGAAAACCACCTGCCTCTAATTGAGAGCCATATCAGGTCACCCTTAAACTAACATAGAAACACAAAACAGACTGCCCACCCAAACTCACGTCCTGACCAACTAGCACATACAAAACTAACAGAAAACAGGTCAGGAACGTGACATAACCCCCCCCCCCCCTTAAGGTGCGAACTCCGGGCGCACCAGCACAAAGTCTAGGGGAGGGTCTGGGTGGGCATCTGACCACGGTGGTGGCTCAGGCTCTGGGCGAGGTCCCCACCCCACCATAGTCAATCCCAGCTTACGTCTCCCCCTCCGACTGACCACCCTCCTATTACACCCACTTAATTTACAGGATAACATGAAAATAAGGGGCAGCACCGGGACAAGGGGCAGCACCGGGATTAGGTAGCTCAGGACAGAGAGGTAGGTCAGGATAGAGAGGTAGCTCAGGATAGAGGGGCAACTCCGGGCTGAAGGGCAGCTCCGGACAGAGAGACAGCTCTGGACTAAGGGGCAGTTCAGGATTAATGGCAGCTCTGGGCTGAGGGGCAGCTCATGGCTGGCTGACGGCTCTGGACGCTCATGGCTGGCTGACGGCTCTGGACGCTCATGGCTGGCTGACGGCTCTGGACGCTCATGGCTGGCTGACGGCTCTGGACGCTCATGGCTGGCTGACGGCTCTCGACGCTCATGGCTGGCTGACGGCTCTCGACGCTCATGGCTGGCTGACGGCTCTCGACGCTCATGGCTGGCTGACGGCTCTCGACGCTCATGGCTGGCTGACGGCTCTCGACGCTCATGGCTGGCTGACGGCTCTCGACGCTCATGGCTGGCTGACGGCTCTCGACGCTCATGGCTGGCTGACGGCTCTCGACGCTCATGGCTGGCTGGCGGCTCTGGACGCTCATGGCTGGCTGGCGGCTCTGGACGCTCATGTCTGGTTGGCGGCTCTGGCAGATCCTGTCTGGTTGGCGGCTCTGGCAGATCCTGTCTGGTTGGCGGCTCTGGCAGATCCTGTCTGGTTGGCGGCTCTGGCAGATCCTGTCTGGTTGGCGGCTCTGGCAGATCCTGTCTGGTTGGCGGCTCTGGCAGATCCTGTCTGGTTGGCGGCTCTGGCAGATCCTGTCTGGTTGGCAGCTCTGGTAGATCCTGTCTGGTGAATGGCTCTAGCGGCTCCTGACTGACTAACGGCTCTGACGGCTCGGGACAGACGGGCGGCTCTAATGGCTCGGGACAGACGGATGGCTCAGACGGCACTGGGCAGACGGATGGCTCAGATAGCGCTGGGGAGACGGATGGCTCAGATGGCGCTGGGGAGACGGATGGCTCAGATGGCGCTGGGGAGACGGATGGCTCAGATGGCGCTGGGGAGACGGATGGCTCTGGCCGGATGAGGCGCACTGTAGGCCTGGTGCGTGGTGCCGGAACTGGAGGCACCGGGCTAAGGACACGCACCTTCAGGCTAGTGCGGGGAGCAGGGACAGGGCACACTGGACTCTCAAAACGCACTATGGACCTGGTGCGTGGTACCGGCACTGGTGGCACCGGGCTGAGGGCACGCACATCAGGACGAGTACGGGGAGAAGGAACAGTGTGTACAGGGCTCTGGAGACGCACAGGTGGCTTAGTGCGTGGTGCCGGAACTGGAGGCACTGGGCTGGAGACACGCACCATAGGGAGAGTGCGTGGAGGAGGAACAGGGCTCTGGAAACGCACTGGAAGCCTGGTGCGTGGAGTAGGCACTGGTGGTACTGGGCTGGGGCGGGGAGGTGGCGCCGGAAATACCAGACCGTGCAGGCGTACTGGCTCCCTTGAGCACTGAGCCTGCCTAACCTTACCTGGTTGAATGCTCCCTGCCACCCGACCAGTGCGGGGAGGTGGAATAACCCGCACCGGGCTATGTAGGCGAACCGGGGACACCATGCGTAAGGCTGGTGCCATGTAAGCCGGCCCAAGGAGACGCACTGGTGGCCAGATATGTAGAGCCGGCTTCATGGCACTTGGCTCAATGCTCAATCTAGCCCTACCAGTGCGGGGAGGTGGAATAACCCGCACCGGGCTATGCACACGTACAGGACACACCGCGCGCTCTACTGCGTAACACGGTGTCTGCCCGTACTCCCGCTCTCCACGGTTAGCCTGGGAAGTGGGCGCAGGTCTCCTACCTGCCCTTGGCCCACTACCTCTTAGCCTCCCCCCAAGAAATGTTTGGGTAGTACTCACGGGCTTTTCGGGCTTCCGTGCTAGACGCATCCCCTCATAACTCCGGTTCCTCTCTCCGGTTTCCTCCGCTCTCCGAGCTGCCTCCAGCTGTTCCCATGGGAGGCGATCCTTACCAGCCAGAATCTACTCCCATGTGTAGCAACCCTTGCCGTCCAAAATATCCTCCCATGTCCATTCCTCCTTCTTGCGCTGTCCCTTCCTCCCGTTACACCGCTGCTTGATCTTTTGTTGGTGGGTGGTTCTGTAACGGAATTCCTCCTCCTCTTCATACGAAAAGGAGGAGTGGTGATTCGACCAAGACGCAGCGTTGTAACTTGACATTATATTTATTAAACAAAACCGAAAAAACAGGAAGAACACTTGAATAGATACAAAACAACAAACGACGTAGACTGACCTGAACGTAAGAACTTACATGAAACACGAAGAATGCACGAACAGGAAAAACAGACTACACAAAAACCGAACGAACAAACAAACCGAAAACAGTCCCGTGTGGCGCAACATACACAGACACAGGAGACAACCACCCACAACAATCAATGTGAAAACACCTACCTTAATATGGCTCTCAATCAGAGGAAATGAAAACCACCTGCCTCTAATTGAGAGCCATATCAGGTCACCCTTAAACCAACATAGAAACACAAAACAGACTGCCCACCCAAACTCACGTCCTGACCAACTAACACATACAAAACTAACAGAAAACAGGTCAGGAACGTGACATCCGACTCCTCTTCAATGGCTGTGCGAAGTTGCAGGATATTGGTGGGAACTGGAAAAAGCTGTTGTACACGTCGATCCTGAGCATCCCAAACGTGCTCAATGGGTGACATGAGACATTTTTATCTTCCAGGAATTGTGTACAGATCCTTGCAATATGGGGCCGTGCATTATCATGCTGAAACATGAGATGATGGTGGCCGATGAATGGCACGACAATGTGCCTCAGGATCTCGTCACGGTATCTCTGTATATTCAAATTGCCATTGATAAAATGCAATTGTGGTCATTGTCCGTAGCTTTTTCCTGCCCATACCATAACCCCACTGCCATAGTGGGGCACTCTGTTCACAACACTGACATCAGCAAACCGCTCACCCACACAACGCCATACACGTTGTCTGCCATCTGCACAATACAGGTGAAACCGGGATTCATCCATGAAGAGCACACTTCTCCATCATGCCAGTGGCCATCAAAGGTGACCATTTGCCCACTGAAGTCGGTTCCGATGCCGAACTGCAGTCAGGTCAAGAACCTGGTGAGGATGATGAGCATGCAGATGAGCTTCCCTGAGACGGTTTCTGACAGTTTGCGCAGAAATTCTTTGGTTGTGCAAACCTACAGTTTCATCAGCTGTCCGCGGGTGGCTGGTCTCATACGAGTCCACAGGTGAAGTAGCCAGATGTGGAAGTCCTGGGCTGGGGTGCTTACAGGTGGTCTTGCGGTTGCGAGGCCAGTTGGACGTACTGCCAAATTCTCTAAAACGATGTTGGAGTCGGCTTATGGTAGAGAAATTAACATTACATTCTCTGGCAACAGCTCTGCAGTCAGCATGCCAATTACATGATCCCTCAAAACTTGAGACATCTGTGGCATTGTGTGTTGTATGACAAAACTGCACATTTTAAAGTGGCCTTTTATTTTCCACAGCACAAGGTGTACCTGTGTAATGAGCATGCCGTTTAATCATCTTCTTGATATGCCATACCTGTCAGGTGGATGGATTATCTTGGCAAAGAAAAAAAAATCACTTACAGGGATGTAAAACAAATTTGTGCACACAATTTGAGAGAAATAAGCTTTTTGTATATGGAACATTTCTGGGATATTTTATTCAGCTCATGAAACATGGGACCAACACCTTACGTATTGCATTTATATTTTTGTTCAGTATAGTTTAATTTCATAAGAGCTTCCCTCCCCCTCTCTTTCTATCTCTCTCTCTTTGTCCTCTCAGTTTCATCCTCAGGGCAAAAAACCAGTCGACTCAGCAGCTTTGAAGAACTTCAGAAGATGCAATGTCATTTATACCTAATGATTATGACTGAAACTAATGATAACTCCACAAGGATAATTCATAATAATTTAATTATTCCTAAAAAAATACTGCAAGCTCAATTACTAATGTAACGTCAGCTTTTTGGTACCATTCAAAATGGCTGATATACTACTGTCCTCTAGTGGTTGGAAGCTCACTGTGCGAGTCAAATAAGCAAATATCTGAGACTTGAAAGACTAAAAATACTAATATTAGTGGCCAGGATGAGAGCACTGGCAAAAATAGCAGAGCTCCAACTGCAATGCTGACTTTAGATTTTCAAATGTTATCAATCTCAATTATCTCTCTGCAGACCAAATGCTCTCACGTATAGATGTTGTATTGAACATTTAGTACACTTTGTGAAAATAATTGCTTTCTTCTTGATGAAGGTACTTACATGGAACCCAAACCGGCTGCGCGCGTGCGCTATCGTGCATACATTTATTTTGTCCCCCTACACCAAACGAGATCACGACACGCAGGTTAAAATATCAAAATAAACTCTGAACCAATTACATTAATTTGGGGACAGGTCGATAAGCATTAAACATGTATGGCAATTTAGCTAGTTAGCTTGCACTTGCTAGCTAATTTGTCCTATTTAGCTAGCTTGCTGTTGCTAGCGAATTTGTCCTGGGATATAAACATTGACTTGTTATTTTACCTGAAATGCACAAGGTCCTCTACTCCGACAATTAATTCACACATAAAACAGTCACCCAAATCGTTTTTAGTCATCTCTCCTCCTTCCAGGCTTTTTCATCTTTGAACTTATATGGTGATTGGCATCTACACATTCATAGTATTACCACGACAACCGGCAAAATAGTTAGTCTTACAATCACCCACGTGGGTATAACCAATAAGGAGTTGGCACGTGGGTACCTGCTTCTATAAACCAATGAGGAGATGGGAGGCAGGACTTGCAGCACGATCTGCGTCAGAAATAGGAATTACTTATATTTTAGCCCTTGGCAACGCAGATGCTCGTTGGCACGAGTTAATGGGGAGATTGGACGAGAGAGCAGGGAGAGAGCTGCTGTGTTGGTGCATGAGGCACGACATCCGCCCGGCAGAGCGTGTCCGCGATTTGATGTCACCTGAGTCAGCTCTCCATACTTGTCCTGAGGTGCGTGCTAGCCGTCTGGTGAAGACTGTGCCAGTCCCACGCACCAAGCCTCCTGTGCGCCTCCCTAGCCCTGCACATCCTGTGCCAGCTCGGCGCTACAGCTCTCCAATACGTGCTCTGAGCCCGGTGCGCTACATTCCAGCTCCCCGCATCTGCCGGGCTAGGGTGAGGATCCAGCCAGGACGGATGGTGCCAGCCCTGCTCTCCAGACCGCCAGTGCGTCTCCTCGGGCCAGGATATCCTGCGTCGGCTCTGCGCGCTGTGTCTCCCGTGTGTCTGTACAGCCCAGTGCGTCCTGTGCCTGCGCCCCGCATGTGCCGGGCTAAAATCACCATCCAGCCAGGACGGGTTGTGCAGGCCCTTAGTTCGAGACCTCCAGTGTGCCTCCACGGCCCGGTCTATCCTGTGCCTCCTCCAAGGACCAGGCTGTCTCTCCGTCTCCTCCCTCCAGGTTCTTCCTCCTGTCCGGAGCAGCCAGACACTCCCTCCTGTCCGGAGCAGCCAGACACTCCCTCCTGTCCGGAGCAGCCAGAGTCTCCCTCCTGTCCGGAGCAGCCAGAGTCTCCCTCCTGTCCGGAGCAGCCAGAGTCTCCCTCCTGTCCGGAGCAGCCAGAGTCTCCCTCCTGTCCGGAGCAGCCAGAGTCTCCCTCCAGTCCGGAGCAGCCAGAGTCTCCCTCCAGTCCGGAGCAGCCAGAGTCTCCCTCCTGTCCGGAGCAGCCAGAGTCTCCCTCCTGTACGGAGAGGAAGGGTAGGGTCCCCGCTCCAGAGGCGCCACCTAAGTGGGCCAAGACTAAGGAGGAGCGGGGTCCACGTCCCGCACCAGAGCCGCCACCACGGTGAAATGTCCACCCAGACCCTCCCCTATAGGCTCAGGTTTTGCGGCCGGAGTCCGCAACTTTGGGGGGGGGGGGGGGGGGGGGTACTGTCACGCCCTGACCATAGAGATCCTTTTTATGTCTCTATTTTGGTTGGTCAGGGCGTGAGTTTGGGTGGGCATTCTATGTCAGGTGTTCTATGTTGTTCTATGTTTTGTATTTCTATGTGTTTGGCCTGGTATGGTTCCCAATCAGAGGCAGCTGTCTATCGTTTTCTCTGATTGAGAACCATACTCAGGAAGCCTGTTCCCACCTGTGTTTGTGGGTAGTTGTTTTCTGTTTTGTGTGTCTACACCAGATAGAACTGTTTCGTTTGTGCCGTTTTGATAATTTTTGTTCTAGTGTTTGGTGATAATAAAAATCATGGACACGTACCACGCTGCACCTTGGTCCTCACCTTCTTCCACCAACAGTCGTTACACAGTGTGGGTGCAATAATTGAATAACATAGATTCCTACATTTATTTTGCAAGGCGAGCGGTGTAGTCAGGGTATTACACTTATGAGGATTTCACTGACATCAGATAATAACATTTCTGTAAGATAGAAAACATTGAGCAAACAGATGCACTGTTTAAATGATAAATTACAGTAACTATTAAATGAGATTAAAAGATGTCCCTCTTGTTCAAAGTAGAAATACTTATCTTAACATGGCCTGGGATGGATGAAGGTCAGATGACTTGTTGATAGAAAAATGTCTACTTTCTCGTGAACATTGATGGTACTTATAGGTAAAAAATATAATTTCAACAATAACCCTGAGAAGTACTGTAGGTTACTGTTTATTTAATCTGCTTTTGGGGAGTCTTCAATAAATTCAGCCCCTATCTCAAAAGATTCCATCTAGGTTGTTATACTATATCTGTCTGCTGTTCCAAGAAATAATCAACCTCCTTGGCCAACAGCTTGAGCATTACACTAACTTTGTTCCAGTCATTTCCTGAGGATAGCAGCACTCATCAATATTTAACCGTGTATGACTGTCTCCAAAACACACCTGAGTCTATATCACTTTCTCAACTTTTAATGAAATACATTTCCCTGAACTTGGCCAATTTAACAATTGGAAAGATAAAGTAACAACCCAATTATAAACTTCTAGGTAGTTGATATAAATTGGTGGCGGATAAAGTGAGATACATTTGACAATTTAAATGATGATGAATAGGCCTTCCGCAAAGTTAAGTAAGTTATAATGTAATCTATTTTTTTATCTTGCGGGAAAAAAGGAACGGTGTTCCTATGGTCACTGTGATATGCTATCTTCATTCAGGTCTTTTTGTGAGAATTACCAGTAGGCCTACACATTAATACACATGGGAAAACCATGAACATTTAGTATGGAAACACACAATTCAAGTTTTTATATAATGCCCCTTGTGGAATGAAGACATGAGGCTGCATGGCATTGTAAACTCTGACATCAGCACAAGACTGTTGGTTCACAATGCGTATGAAGTAGCCTGAGTGCCAGTCTGTTTGTGCTGTCATGCCAACTCCTTGTCACATTGTCACACCAATGAGCAATGGGTTTGTCAAGAGCACAAACAGATCTGGGATCAGGATAGGTCTGAAGTGATACTGCCATTGGAATGTGGACATTTACCGGCATAAGCAAATATCTGAAAAATATCAAGATAAAACTGTAACAGCAGAAACATTGTGATTTCTTCTCCTTTGGAGCATCATCCCTTTTTCGCTGGGAAGATGTCTATCTCCTTAATGATACGGTCGGCGATGGTTTGCGTTGGCTGAAAGCATTCTTCTAGATGTCAAGTCAAACGGACCTCCTGGATGGACAATACATATATAATACTAATGTAATACTAATAATACTAATAATAATAAGTAATACTACACAGAATTACAGGTTTTCTACTCAAAGACAGCAAATATATGGTAAACAATTCAAAGGGCATAAATACACTGTCGTTATTTTGTAAATGGAAAAAGATCGGCAAATGTTATCAACAAATGTAATCAACAATATTTTATTGGCAATTCCTCACACTCAGTAGTTATTACGGTTGATTGTCTCTATCACAGACAAAGAAAAGAGGAGGATTGGGTGTTAATTAAAGACCTTAATTACTAACATATTACAGACTATTCAGGTAGTCTAGCAGTTAAGAGCATTGGGCCAGTAACCGAAAGGTCGTTGGTTGGAATCCCTGCGCCGACTAGGTGAAAAATATGTCGATATTACCTTGAGCAAGGAATTTAACCCTAATTTCTCCTCCTGTAAGTCACTCTGGTTAACACCTTTCACTGCTACCAAACCCGGATACGGGAGCACCGCCCACAGTAAAAAAGCTGACTAGCATAGCGTCACAAGTAAATACAAGCATCTAAATATCATTAAATCACAAGTCCAAGACACCAGATGAAAGATACAGATCTTGTGAATCCAGCCATCATTTCTGATTTTTAAAATGTTTTACAGGGAAGACACAATATGTAAATCTATTAGCTAACCACGTTAGCAAAAGACACCACTTTTTTTACTCCACCAGTTTTTTACTCCATCAGTAGCTATCACTAATTCGAATAAATAAAGATATATATAGGCACTAACGAAGAAACAACTTCATAAGATGACAGTCTGATAACATATTTATGGTATAGCATATGTTTTTTTTAGAAAAATGTGCATTTTTCAGGTATAAATCACAGTTTACCATTGCAGCCACAATCACAAAACTCACCCAAAGCGACTAGAATAACTACAGAGAGCAACGTGTATTACCTAATTACTCATCTTAAAACATTTCTGAAAAATACACAGCGTACAGCAAATGAAAGCCCAACATCTTGTGAATCCAGACAATATTTCAGATTTTCTAAGTGTTTTACAGCGAAAACACAATATATCGTTATATTAGCATACCACATGAGCTAACATCACCACAGCATTGATTCAAGGCAAAAAGCGCGATAACGTTATCACCACCAAAATATATAAATTTTTTCACTAACCTTCTCAGAATTCTTCAGATGACAGTCCTGTAACATCATATTACACAATGCATATAGAGTTTGTTCGAAAATGTGCATATTTAGCATCACAAATCGTGGTTATGCTATGTAATCAGTCAAAACATGGCATGCATTCTGGCCAGCGCCATCTTGGAAGGGCACCTAAGTTTACGATTATTTATCGATTAGATTGACTAAAAAAATACAGGTTGGACAGCTAATGAAAGATGCATTGGTTATTAATGCAACCGCTGATTTAGATTTTGAAAATTAACGTTACTAGACATACAGTGTGCGTTACAGCCAGACTAGTGCCGCAATAATGGCAGAAAAATGCGTTTACATTTTTCCACATAAATACGGAATAAAATCATAAATAGCTCTTACTTTTGGACGAGCTTCCATCAGAATCTTGGGCAAGGTGTCCTTTTGTCCAAAAGAATCGTTGCTTTGTTGTAAAACGTCCACTTCAACTTCGGAACTAGCAGCTAACATTAGCTACGTGGCACACACATGTCCAAATCCTCAAACGCAATACTACGAAAATTCCGAAAATAGCAATATACTCGCATAAACTGATATAAATCGGTTTCAAATAACTTCGTTATGATGTTTCTAACACCTATATCGAATTAAATTACAGACGGACATATCTAAGGCCGATAACTGAGCGTTTCAAAATGCTATCCTGAGGTCTTGCGTTGCGTAATGGCGGAAGTCGAAAAGAGAGCGCACCTCGTTCCTTGCCCTTTTATAAGCTCTGAGAAATACGTAGAAACACCATTCCACTTCTCATTGGTTACTGACATCCAGGGGAAGGTGGGTGATCCATAGGGCACACAGAGCTTTAAACTGATCTGAGAACAGAGACTATTTTTCTGACCTTCGCATGTCCTGTCATGATTTTCGCTGTAGAAAGAGTTCTGGTTCACCCACAGACATAAATCAAACGGTTTTAGAAACTAGAGATTGTTTTCTATCCAATAGTAGTAATAATATGCATATTGTACGAGCAAGAATTGAGTACGAGGCAGTTTAATTTGGAGACGCAAAATGTCGAAGTTGAAACAGCACCCCCTGTAGTGACAAGAATTAAGAACATCTGCAAACAATATTCACTTGTGGTGTACAAATCATGACTTTGAGATATACCTTTTTTAAACTTTGACCTCAACAAATACGTAGGAGAACAGTTCATGTATGTTTGGCCTCATGATAGGACGGCAGTGTAGGTTGGCAAGGTTAGGGAATCCAAAGGATGATGAGTGTAGAAGGAGACTGGTGCCTCAGCAGCACTCACCCATGCACAGGATCTTCTGCATAGTGGAGAAGATCTTGCTCACCGTCTCTGGCTGTCTGTTAGAACCCAGCTCACTGATGATCATCAATTTCTTTATCTCTGCAACGAAGAAATGAAACACACATTGTCTATGTTTGTATTAGCCTGTGCAATATTTGTTAGATGCTATAGAACATACCTAAGAATAATGATCAAATTATGTTCTGTTTTCGAATACTGCTGCACCGTCTGGGTATTACGCATACGGCGCCTGCCTAGGAACTTTCTCCTGGCCCAGCTGTAAGCACACTGGGAGCAGTGACATCCAAGTGATAAAATATCACAAAAGTATGTGGTGATGCTCAACTCGCTGCAGAAAAAATATCTCCTATAGTCAACCTTTTAAACCAGGGTGTCACAAACTTGGTCCTGCGGCCCCCGCTGGGTGCACGTCTTGTTTTTTCCCTTAGTACTATACAGCTGATTCAAATAATCAAAGCCTGATGATGAGTTGGGTATTTGAATTAGCTGTGTAGTGGTAGTGATAGGGCAAAAAACAAAACTTGCACCCAGGGGGGGCCCCCGGGACCAAGTTTGGGAACCCTAGCCTCCACTATCCAGTGGGAGAGACGATGCTTAAAGAGCACCCTGCCAGGAGCTGGATTAGCAAAACAGACAAAAAGATGGTCACATAACTGGATATCCCGAATCCGTTCAATGTACGTTATTAAATCTTGCACCAGACACAGGGCATGTAACCTCTGTTGCTCTTCAGAAGCAAAAGGAGGAGGCGAAAAGATAAATACCTTAAAAGCGAAGGACCTGAAGGACATAGCCATGAATTTCAGGGTGAAAGACGAATATGGACACAACTTCACCTTAGTCACCAGGGGCGAACTGAGTACAGGAAGGGTGTACAGATAACGCGTGGAGGACCCAACACGTTTAGCCAAGGGCAAAGCTATGCGCAGGGAGGTTTAACAGGTAGGTTTAGTTGGAGAGGATCTTCAGATCTACCGACTCCACCTCCTCCAGAGGCTCAAAGTGGGCCTCCAAAACCAAATCTCTGGCCGGCCTCGCTTGCTAAACCTGCGCAATGAGAGTTGCCACGGATTCCCGCCTAAAAGCCCTCCAGACGCTCCCTCTCCAACGTGAGCTAAATCAGAATCACTGGTGGAAACGCATAAAGGAGGGTCTGAGGCCATTGGTTTCCCGCCAGAGCGGTGCACTCTGGTCCGCCAGAGCGGTGCACTCTGGTCCGCCAGAGCGGTGCACTCTGGTCCCTCATCGAAAATTATATACGACACTGCAATTTTTCCTCGCTATGCAATAAAGATCTATGTTTGCCCCCCAAAAAATGGCCCATACCTGGGTGTAGCCTCCACTCCTGAGAGAGAGGGTCCCACCTGGATTAAATATCTGCACCCGAGTTGAGTCAACTGGGGACATGCAGCAATAGGGAGCTAGCCAAGGTTAGGAGGGAGCAAGACAGCGTCGTATCCAAATACCAATACTACTCATGCAACAAAAAAAAGTTATATAGTATGTGACATTTCGAAAATATAGTATACTTTAAATTGCATGACATCATACTAATTTCGGCTTTGACAACAGCGGATCAATTAGATATGGGGATGTGCTACCGAAATTAACCAATAACGCGAAACAACGCAATTGCGCATAACGCATTCTCAGTATGAAGAAATGTGCTGAACAAAAATACAAAAGCAACATGCAACAATTTCAGAAATGTTATTGAGTTACAGTTCATATAAGGAAGTCAGACAATTTAAATGAATTAATTAGGAGTGGGAATACAGATATGCGTCTGCTGGTCATAAACTCAACAAAAAAAGAAACGTCCTCTCACTGTCAACTGTGTTTATTTTCAGCAAAAATAACATGTGTAAATATTTGTATAACAAGATTCAACAACTGAGACAAAAACTGAACAAGTTCCACAGACATGTGACTAACAGAAATGGAATAATGTGTCAAGGAACAAAGGGGGGGTCAAAATCAAAAGTAACAGTCAGTATCTAGTGTGGCCACCAGCTGCATTAAGTACTGCAGTGCATCTCCTCCTCATGGACTGCACCAGATTTGCCAGTTCTTGCTGTGAGATGTTACCCCACTCTTCCACCAAGGCACCTGCAAGTTTTCGGACATTTCTGGGGGGAATGGCCCTAGCACTCACCCTCCGATCCAACAGGTCCCAGACGTGGTCAATGGGATTGAGATCCGGGCTCTTCGCTGGCCATGGCAGAACACTGACATTCCTGTCTTGCAGGAAATCCCGCACAGAACGAGCAGTATGGCTGGTGGCATTGTCATGCTGGAGGGTCATGTCAGGATGAACCTGCAGGAAGGGTACCACATGAGAGAGGAGGATGTCTTCACTGTAACACACAGCGTTGAGATTTCCTGCAATGACAACAAGCTCAATCCGATGATGTTGTGACACACCGCCCTAGACCATGACGGACCCTCCACCTCCAAATCGATCCCGTTACAGAGTACAGACCTCGGTGTAACGCTCATTACTTCGACAATAAACGCAAATCCGACCATCACCCCTGGTGAGACAAAACCACGACTTGTCAGTGAAGAGCACTTTTTGCCAGTCCTGTCTGGTCCAGCGACAGTGGGTTTGTGCCCATAGGTGACGTTGTTGCCGGTGATGTCTGTTGAGGACCTGCCTTACAACAGGCCTACAAGCCCTCAGTCCAGACTCTCTCAGCCTATTGTGGACAGTCTGAGCACTGATGGAGGAATTGTGCGTTCCTGGTTTAACTCGGGCAGTTGTTGTTGCCATCCTGTACCTGTCCCGCAGGTGTGATGTTCGGATGTACCGATCCTGTGCAGGTGTTGTTACACGTGGTCTGCCACTGCGAGGACAATCCTGTCTCCCTGTAGCGCTGTCTTAGGCGTCTCACAGTACGGACATTGCAATTTATTGCCCTGGCCACATCTGCAGTCCTCATGCCTCCTTGCAGCATGCCTAAGGCACGTTCACGCAGATGAGCAAGGAACCTGGGCATCTTTCTTTTGGTGTTTTCAGAGTCTGTAGAAAGGCCTCTTTAGTGTCCTAAGTTTTCATAACTGTGACCTTAATTGTGTACCGTCTGTAAGCTGTTAGTGTCTTAACGACCGTTCCACAGGTGCATGGCCATTAATTGTTTATGGTTCATTGAACAAGCATGGGAAACAGTGTTTAAACCCTTTACAATGAAGATCTGTGAAGTTATTTGGATTTTTACGAATTATCTTTGAAAGACAGGGTCCTGAAAAAGGGACGTTTGTTTAGATAGCTTAAGAAAAATGGGCCTCAGGACAAAATGGGCCTACAATCCTGCAGTACAGTTTAGTAGGCAGTTTAACTGTTACACCGGCAGGCCCCGGTGGCAATACATTTGTAAAATCAAAAGTTTACCTTGACTTGGAGAGTTCAAGTGTTGGATAGTCATAGCCAGCTAGCTAACATAGCATCCCTCTGTTTGAGGCGGTGTTTGAGTAGGGTAAACTAGCTAGCTGCATTTGCTAGCTAAGTAAGTGAAAGTGAAACAAATTTAAGAAATATAGCTAGCTCTCTCTCTCCCTCTTGCTCCTCCTTCATTTTTGAAGAAATTAATCTGTTCAAAACTGTTCAACTATTGTCTTCTCTTGGAGTCAACCACTCACCACATTTCATGCACTGCAGTGCTATCTAGCTGTAGTTTATGCTTTCAGTATTAGATTCATTCTCTGATCCTTTGATTGGATGGAGAACATGTCAGTTCATGCTGCAAGAGCTCTGTGTTACGCCCTGACCTTAGAGAGCCGTTTTATTTCTCTATTTGGTTAGGTCAGCGTGTGATTTGGGGTGGGCATTGTATGTTGTTTATTTCTATGTTTTGGCCGGGTATGGTTCTCAATCAGGGACAGCTGTCTATTGTTGTCTCTGATTGGGAATCATACTTAAGGCAGCCTTTTTTCCTTTTGGTAGTTGTGGGTAGTTGTCTTCGTTTGTGCATGTATAGCCTTACGGAGCTTCACGGTCATTTTTGTTGTATTATTGTTTTGTTGGTGACATTTGTAAATAAAGAGAAATATACGCTCACCACGCTGCACCTTGGTCCGATATTTTCGACGAGCGTGACACTCTGATAGGTTGGAGGATGTCCTCTGGAAGTTGTCATAATTACTGTGGAAGTCTACGGAAGAGGGTGAGAACCATGAGCCTCCTAGGCTTTGTATTGAAGTCAATGTACCCAGAAGAGGATGGAAGCTAGCTGTCCTCTGGCTTAACCATGGTGCTACCCTACAGAGTGCTGTTGAGGCTACTTTAGACCTGTAAAACAGTGTGTTTTAATAAATTATTTGGTGACATGTGAATGTATTTTGTACAGTTTTATCTAAAAAGGATCACATTTTTAATGTTTCACTATATTTAATTTAATGTAAATCACTGAGGAGGATGGTCCTCCCCTTCCTCCTCTGAGGAGTCTCCACTGCCATAACCCCACCGCCACCATGGGGTACTCTGTTCACAACGTTGACATCAGCAAACCGCTCACCCACATGACGCTCACCCACATGACGCCTGCTAGGTCTGCAGTTGTGAGACCAGTTGGATGTACTGCCAAATTCTGTAAAACAACGTTGGAGGCTGCTTATGGTGAAGAAATTAACATTAAATTCTCTGGCGATAGCTCTGTACATTCCTGCAGTCAGCATGCCAATTGCACGCTCCTTCAACTTGACACATCTTTGGCACTGTGTTGTTACAAAAATTCACATTTTAGACAACTAAGCTAGGCTACTTAATTGGGAAGATGCAGTGTTGTTCAAATGTAGGGTAAGGAGTTTTTGCCCTTGTCACGCCCTGACCTTAGTTCCTTTTTTATGTCTCTATTTTGGTTTGGTCAGGGCGTGAGTTGGGGTGGGCAATCTATGTTTTGTTCTATGTTGTCCTTTTCTATGTGTTTGGCCGGGTGTGGTTCCCAATCAGAGGCAGCTGTCTATCATTGTCTCTGATTGAGAACCATACTCAGGTAGCCTGTTCCCACCTGTGAAAACTGTTTAGTTTTCGTTCTTTCTCGTTGTTATTTTGTTTAGTGTTCAGTTTTGAATTAAATTATAATATGAACACTTACCACGCTGCGTTTTGGTCACCTTCTTCCCAGGACGAACGTTACAGCCCTCCTTAAAATGATCACAAGTATTGCATCACAGGCTACATGTTTTTTTTTTACCCAAAATGGATTACTGTTTTCTCATTGAAAAGTGTTTATTGTTTTCTTGGCCTTCCTCAGAGCTTTTAAACTAAATACTAAACCATCTTTTGATTTCTGAATGTGTCCGTACCGGGGACTCGGGATGTGGCTATGTTATTGATGTCATGTTAATCAGGTCTTTTTATTTGAACATATGGATTGTTTTATTTATTTTTTTAGGCTAGAATACCTAGCTATTTAATTATTGAATGTATGGATCAAGCCTTAGCAGTACTTCTGATCTAATTCCCAATGTTCAGTGCTTTAGTTTATTAACGACCGCCGAGCGCCGCCCTAACAGGAAGAGGAACCATCTTCGGCGGGATTCGTGACAATTATGTTGCTGTCAATTGTATAGAATTGTGTGATGTAACCCACTGTCCACGTTTTTCTGTGCAATATGCTTTTAATTTGAACATTTGAAAAGTTTTGGTCTGTGTACGAGGCTATTTGATTTATTTTATACTGTATATGTTACAGCACTTTGGTTTCACTAATAAATATGTTGAAATGGAAGTAAATGATCTGTTTCTGTTTCAGTTCTTTTTAAATAGGATAGATGGGCTAGATGGGCTAAGGCAGTTATTCTGAACTGTGGGGTCGCGACCCACATAGGTGTCGCGGGAGGATTTTAAGGGGTTGCGGGACTTGTGCATGAAAAATCAAATCAAATAAATATTATCTTGAAAGGTAACCGCCGCACCGAGACTTATATTTTGAAAGGATTTGAAAGGATACCGCGAGTACCCCTTATTGTTGTTGACTTTCCACGTGCAGTGCGTCGGCAGTTGTAAAATGTCTAGCTAAATTCGGACTCAGAGGGTTTTCGCGCTGCACTCGCTCATTGACCAATACAATAACGTTCTCGCCCCCCACACACACTGATCCAATGAAATTACAGATTTCTCGACACACACAACATTACACACACACACACACACACACACACACACACACAAAAGTGCAATAAAATGATTTAGTTTTAAATGTGACACGTCCAATCAGATAATACAGATCTTCTGACAGCTAGCTTGATTGACAGCTAACTATGCAGATTTGTTCTGCAGTTATTGCACATGTGGATAGTTAGCTGTCATTTAACTCATGTTGGCTAGCTGTCAGAGTAAAATCATGGACACGTTTTTAAAACGTGCAGCTCCCTCATCTACTGCTGCTTCCAATGTCAACAACAAGGCAGACAACCCGGTCCCTGTCAAGAAGAGAAAATACGACCCCGACTTCATCAAATATGGTTTTACGTAGGGTGCATTCGTAAATTCGCTATAACTGATGAATTTACGAACACACCCATATATAGAAGACAGACAGGGTGAGTAGACCGCACTACGGTCTACTGTTAGCTAATGAGGGCATGAAACCCTCCAAAATGAAACACCAGTGGGCACCAAGCATCCAAGCAACAAAGATAAAACAGCTGACTTTTTTAAAAGGAAATGTCGATATATGGAGGCCTCACAAGATCATTCAACAAAGTATGCATGGTACATGAAAAGGCATTTCGCGCATCTTACCTTGTGGCCCAGCGCAATGCTATGTGCAAAAAAGCCCACACCAGCGCCGAGAATCTCATACTCCCTGCTGCGAATGATATGTGCATTGACATCTTGGGAGAGTCAGCCGCCAACAAACGTAAAACCACCCCCCTATCCATGACACCATGAGACACCATGAGGAGAATCCAGGACATGTCTGAGGACATAACGCGCCAGACATCAGAGAGCATTAGTGCAAATGGCCATTACGCTTGATGAATCCACGGATGCGGCTAACCATGCCATTCTGAAGGTCTATGTCAGACTCCAACTCTGCAGAGCCTGTCTTTAACACACTGGATATGTACCTGGGCTCCGTGGGGCTGGCCTGGAAAGGGTGCGTCGGTGTGACCCCTGATGGGGCAGCTACCATGACGGGAAAGCACTCCGGTAGTAAAGCGGATCCTGGAGAGAGCACCGAGTGCAACGTGGAACCACTGCTTCCTACACAGGGATGCATTGACAGCTAATGACATGGTGCCAGAGCTCCACGCCACTCTCCGGGATGTGGTTAAGTGTGTCAACTATATCAAAAAGAGTTCCACGAAAAGCAGGTGTTTTCCAGGCCTTATGTAGGGATATGGGGAGCGAGCACCAGAATGTGCTTTATCCGCTGGCTTTCCAGGGGTAAAGTGTTGGGTCACTTTTATGTGCTTCAAGCGGAGATTGCTGCGTTTCTTTCGGAAAACAAGTCCTCTCTGCCCGAACATTTCGATCGTGAGGAATGGTTCACGCAAATTGCCTACCTGGCGGATATTTTTGATAATCTGAATTATCTCAATGTGTCAATGCATGGGAGGTGGCACAATCGATTTGAACTGAGGGACAAAGTGGATGCCTTCAAGATGAAGCTTACCGTTTGGGCAAATCATGTTTCTAACGGGAGGATATGTTTCCCAATACTGATTTTGAGTTTCATAATCCGATCAACAATGCGCACAGCAACAAACTGAAGAAAAAAAACGTTAAACAGCATCTTGTCAAACTGCAGGGAAAGTTTTGCGACTACAAGAACAGGAGACAAGACGACTGTATACGGGACCCCTTTCAAGTGGAGATGGGAAGCGTCACGTTGCCAAGCAACGAAGAGGCTCTGCTGTTGGAGCTGTTGTTTGATCGCGGACTGAGCATGCGCTTCCCGGAAATGACACTGCCAAAGTTCTGGAGCAGCGTAATGGGAGAGTATCCTTCTCTCGTCTGTTATGCAATCAGAATCAAGCTACCATTCAGAACGACCTATCTGTGTGAAAGTGGCTTCTGTGCTATAACCGTGCTGAAAACTAAAAGCAGAAACAAACTGGACAGCATGACCTTCGAGGGTGCCCTGTCAACCAAACTTCAATAAACATATCAAACTCAAGAAACACCCCCAGCTTTCCCACTGATAGGACACACACACACACACACACACACACACACACACACACACACACACACACACACACACACACACACACACACACACACACACACACACACACACACACACACACACACACACACACACACTAAATAAACACGTTAATGAGTTATTGTTCCCTATGTTAATTACATTATTTTTGTTAATTAATTCTGACATTCATATGACATTTTATTGAACTGGTTAAAAATGTACACCTTTAAAAACACTTTTCAAGGTTGTGAAACTATTGACATGATAATTGATGATTAAGAATTCCTAAAGATTGTTGTTTTTTCAATTTTAAACAGGTATGTGTGACTGTTCATTAACATTATTGGACTGGTGTGTGTGACTGTTCATTAACATTATTGGACTGGTGTGTGTGACTGTTCATTAACATTATTGGACTGGTGTGTGTGACTGTTCATTAACATTATTGGACTGGTGTGTGTGACTGTTCATTAACATTATTGGACTGGTGTGTGTGACTGTTCATTAACATTATTGGACTGGTGTGTGTGACTGTTCATTAACATTATTGGACTGGTGTGTGTGACTGTTCATTAACATTATTGGACTGGTATGTGTGACTGTTCATTAACATTATTGGACTGGTGTGTGTGACTGTTCATTAACATTATTGGACTGGTGTGTGTGACTGTTCATTAACATTGTTGGACTGGTATGTGTGACTGTTCATTAACATTATTGGACTGGTGTGTGTGACTGTTCATTAACATTATTGGACTGGTATGTGTGACTGTTCATTAACATTATTGGACTGGTATGTGTTACTGTTCATTAACATTATTGGACTGGTATGTGTTACTGTTCATTAACATTGTTGGACTGGTATGTGTTACTGTTCATTAACATTATTGGACTGGTATGTGTTACTGTTCATTAACATTATTGGACTGGTATGTGTTACTGTTCATTAACATTATTGGACTGGTATGTGTTACTGTTCATTAACATTGTTGGACTGGTATGTGTTACTGTTCATTAACATTATTGGACTGGTATGTGTTACTGTTCATTAACATTATTGGACTGGTATGTGTTACTGTTCATTAACATTATTGGACTGGTATGTGTTACTGTTCATTAACATTGTTGGACTGGTATGTGTTACTGTTCATTAACATTATTGGACTGGTATGTGTTACTGTTCATTAACATTATTGGACTGGTATGTGTTACTGTTCATTAACATTGTTGGAATGGTATGTGTTACTGTTCATTAACATTATTGGACTGGTGTGTGTTACTGTTCATTAACATTGTTGGACTGGTATGTGTTACTGTTCATTAACATTATTGGACTGGTGTGTGTTACTGTTCATTAACATTGTTGGACTGGTATGTGTTACTGTTCATTAACATTGTTGGACTGGTATGTGTTACTGTTCATTAACATTGT
This sequence comes from Salvelinus alpinus, assembly GCF_045679555.1. Lineage (NCBI taxonomy): Eukaryota > Metazoa > Chordata > Actinopteri > Salmoniformes > Salmonidae > Salvelinus > Salvelinus alpinus. Next base: position 30,915,589 of record NC_092095.1, on the reverse strand, counting down.
TGGACTGGTATGTGTGACTGTTCATTAACATTATTGGACTGGTGTGTGTTACTGTTCATTAACATTATTGGACTGGTGTGTGTTACTGTTCATTAACATTATTGGACTGGTGTGTGTTACTGTTCATTAACATTATTGGACTGGTATGTGTTACTGTTCATTAACATTATTGGACTGGTATGTGTTACTGTTCATTAACATTATTGGACTGGTATGTGTTACTGTTCATTAACATTATTGGACTGGTATGTGTTACTGTTCATTAACATTATTGGACTGGTGTGTGTTACTGTTCATTAACATTATTGGACTGGTATGTGTTACTGTTCATTAACATTGTTGGACTGGTATGTGTTACTGTTCATTAACATTGTTGGACTGGTATGTGTGACTGTTCATTAACATTATTGGACTGGTGTGTGTTACTGTTCATTAACATTATTGGACTGGTGTGTGTTACTGTTCATTAACATTATTGGACTGGTGTGTGTTACTGTTCATTAACATTATTGGACTGGTATGTGTTACTGTTCATTAACATTATTGGACTGGTATGTGTTACTGTTCATTAACATTATTGGACTGGTATGTGTTACTGTTCATTAACATTATTGGACTGGTATGTGTTACTGTTCATTAACATTATTGGACTGGTGTGTGTTACTGTTCATTAACATTATTGGACTGGTATGTGTTACTGTTCATTAACATTATTGGACTGGTATGTGTTACTGTTCATTAACATTGTTGGACTGGTATGTGTGACTGTTCATTAACATTATTGGACTGGTGTGTGTTACTGTTCATTAACATTATTGGACTGGTGTGTGTTACTGTTCATTAACATTATTGGACTGGTGTGTGTTACTGTTCATTAACATTATTGGACTGGTATGTGTTACTGTTCATTAACATTATTGGACTGGTATGTGTTACTGTTCATTAACATTATTGGACTGGTATGTGTTACTGTTCATTAACATTATTGGACTGGTGTGTGTTACTGTTCATTAACATTGTTGGACTGGTATGTGTTACTGTTCATTAACATTATTGGACTGGTGTGTGTTACTGTTCATTAACATTATTGGACTGGTATGTGTTACTGTTCATTAACATTATTGGACTGGTATGTGTTACTGTTCATTAACATTATTGGACTGGTATGTGTTACTGTTCATTAACATTATTGGACTGGTGTGTGTTACTGTTCATTAACATTATTGGACTGGTGTGTGTTACTGTTCATTAACATTATTGTACTGGTATGTGTTACTGTTCATTAACATTATTGGACTGGTATGTGTTACTGTTCATTAACATTATTGGACTGGTATGTGTTACTGTTCATTAACATTATTGGACTGGTGTGTGTTACTGTTCATTAACATTGTTGGACTGGTATGTGTTACTGTTCATTAACATTATTGGACTGGTATGTGTTACTGTTCATTAACATTATTGGACTGGTATGTGTTACTGTTCATTAACATTGTTGGACTGGTATGTGTGACTGTTCACTAACATTGTTGGACTGGTATGTGTGACTGTTCATTAACATTGTTGGACTGGTATGTGTGACTGTTCATTAACATTATTGGACTGGTATGTGTTACTGTTCATTAACATTGTTGGACTGGTATGTGTTACTGTTCATTAACATTATTGGACTGGTATGTGTTACTGTTCATTAACATTGTTGGACTGGTATGTGTGACTGTTCATTAACATTGTTGGACTGGTATGTGTGACTGTTCATTAACATTGTTGGACTGGTATGTGTTACTGTTCATTAACATTATTGGACTGGTGTGTGTGACTGTTCATTAACATTATTGGACTTGTATGTGTTACTGTTCATTAACATTATTGGACTGGTATGTGTTACTGTTCATTAACATTGTTGGACTGGTATGTGTGACTGTTCATTAACATTATTGGACTGGTATGTGTTACTGTTCATTAACATTATTGGACTGGTATGTGTGACTGTTCATTAACATTATTGGACTGGTATGTGTTACTGTTCATTAACATTGTTGGACTGGTATGTGTGACTGTTCATTAACATTATTGGACTGGTATGTGTTACTGTTCATTAACATTATTGGACTGGTATGTGTTACTGTTCATTAACATTATTGGACTGGTATGTGTTACTGTTCATTAACATTGTTGGACTGGTATGTGTGACTGTTCATTAACATTATTGGACTGGTATGTGTGACTGTTCATTAACATTGTTGGACTGGTATGTGTGACTGTTCATTAACATTATTGGACTGGTATGTGTGACTGTTCATTAACATTATTGGACTGGTATGTGTGACTGTTCATTAACATTATTGGACTGGTATGTGTGACTGTTCATTAACATTATTGGACTGGTATGTGTGACTGTTCATTAACATTATTGGACTGTTTTTGATGTCATGTTCTGAGTCTGATAATTTATTACACCCCACTCCTGAACTGGTCGCCTAATTAAATGACTTATTCTCTTGAATTGATAATAAATGTTTTCTAGGGAAAAAAAGTAAACCTTTATTTAACTAGGCAAGTCAGTTAAGAACTTTTTTTTCTTCAATGACGGCCTAGGAACAGTGAGTTAACTGCCTTGTTCAGGGGCAGAACAGCAGATTTTTACCTTGTCAGATCAGGGATTTGATCTTGCAACCATTCAGTTACTAGTCCAACGCTCTAACCACTAGGCTACCTGCCACCCCAGGTGACATGGCTGTGTAATGACTTTCATTAATACCATAATTGAGACAGTCTATTTTGCAAGTGAAACCTACCCAAGAAGGCAGCTGCAATACAACATTAAAAAATGTAATCAACCACAGTCCATAATATTGGGTCGCGACTCAATTGTCATTGTCAAATTTGGGTCCCCGTGCAAAACCAGTTGAGAACCACTGGTCTACGGTATAGGGCCAATGTGATAGTATGCCTATAACCATCCTGAGTCAGCCTAAAACTCCATTCCTATTCTATTTAGTGTTCAGAGAAATTAAACAAATTGGAAATGAGATACTATCAGTCTGGTTAGTATGATGCATGTCTGTTGAATTTGGAAAAATACACCCACACTCAGCCCAACACTCACCTACTCAGACAGTAAGGAGCCGGTCGTTGAAATTCAACACTAAGGACTCAAAGTCAAAGTAAACGAAGCAATCTTTATTTAACATGCAGAGAGGTTCACAAACTCAGTACAAGAATGATGAAAACTCGGAAAGGTGGCGTTCCCTATCAGTCCTTTTATACTGCTACACAAACAAGTTATAAGCATGAGTTACATTATTCATTATTAACGTTTGTTCCTGCATGTGACTGACTGATACCTCACAAGGCTTCTTCCCTCAAAGCTGAGACCTTGTATCACTTGTCTAGTCCCCAAACAATATTCTGGGCATAATGCCAAATTGCTTGGGACTGCTAGTGTGGTTTCCTCCTTTGTGCAATCAATCAGTCACTCACATGAACCCAACCAAGACAGGTTGTTACAAAAGCGTCTGTTGTGATACATCTCAACCCATGGGAGGCCCCTCACAATAGAAGAGGGTCCCATCGATGGGCCATGGCCCATAGGCCTGACAGGGACACACAAAGCAACCGGCTTAGGCTGCGAGATGAGTCCAGGTGAGTGGCTAGCCCTCAGCGCTGGAAGGGCTGCATCAACAATAGCCCCAGGGAACGACTTCTATCACAGAAGTCATCACCCCCAGTAGGATTAAAACGCATTGTTGAAAACGCATTCTGTGACCAAGACGAAATTTGGCTAAGCAGAGCCGGTACCCGAACACTCTCCATATGGATAAAAAAGCTTGATAAGCGAGTGTCTAGCTCGAGACCCAGTGACGGAATGCGCTGAGTTGTAGCCTGTATCCCGAAGTCACTGTTCGCATAATCCAGGGCCACACTGCGCATGCGTGCCATTGGTCGGAGCAGAGCGTGAGCCTCCCGTGTAGTGCCATCTGAAGAGGCGGGACGCCACCTTGTGGACAGAGAGATTGGAAATGGAAAAATAACCACCATTCTTGACAACCGTGGAGAAGCGACACTTTTCATCTAACTCACATGCGGGAGACACAACAATTTTGACACCCGTGAACACTGTGGAACTTGGGGTTGAAAAAACTGTGTTTATGTGTCACCTGGGGGTACTGTTGTAACAACTAGCATGTTGTCACAATATTATCATGGAGGTTACCCTACTGACCAGTCATAGGCAGCCTACTGGCGACAAAGTGCCTTGTAACCTAGCTGGGAATGGGACAGACAGCTCTGAAAAATAGACCCCTTCTGATGTAACAGACAGGGGCAATTTGTAATCAACTCTAATTCCAAGGAATAAAAAGCACTGAGCTGGAGGAAGACAGCTCATTTCGGGGTTCATATGAACCACAGAGACTGTGTATGGGAAAACAACAGGGTCGTGTCCAACCCTGCTTGTTCCCTCGACTCTGCTACCAATCACAAATCGCCTACAGGGTCCATAACCTGTATCACTAGACACCTACCTTATAGGGATTGGTGACCTACAGGCAGGAATCAGCAATTAATCCCAGTAATGCGCCACCTATGGGGAGGGTTTCCCCCTTGTGGACAGAGAGTGAATGGCCCAATGTAATACACATACCCTGGGGAGATTGACCCTGTGAACACCATGGAATGCGTCCAACGACCCAAACCATCTCCGCTATCCGCAACTCAGACTCAGCCGTGGTACGGGCATCCAGGAGAGATAGTCGGAATCGGAACCACCAAGCCCCCTAAAGAATGCCACACAATTGCCAACAGAACCTGTGCTGCGGATTAGTAGGGGAACAGTGCCAGCTGTCCGCTAGTCTCACAAAGTGAATCGACCAAGGGCACCGAGCCGAATATTTGCAAAAATGTTGAATTTGGATTTTACTACTATAGCCCAGAGAAACATATTGAATAACACATTCATAAATGGCACAAAAAGACAGTCAAAAAATTAATCATACAACAAGGATTTGAAGTGTCTGTCCTATATCTAGAAGATATATAAAAAAAAACTCAGGATATACAGTACCAGTAAAAGGTTTGCACACACCTACTCAATCAACGTTTTTTCTTTATTTTTTATATTTTCTACATTGTAGAATAATAGTGAAGACATCAAAACTATGAAAAAACACATATGGAATCATGCAGTAAAAAAGAAAGTGTTAAACAAATCAAAACATATTTTAGATTTTAGATTCTTAGTAGCAACCCTTTGCCTTGATAACAGCTTTGCACACTCTTGGCATTCTCTCAACCAGCTTCACCTGGAATGCTTTTCCAACACTCTTGAAGGAGTTGGTGTGGTACAATTCGATCTTAGTCCCGTATTGACGAATTGCCTGTCCGATGCTTCGTCAGAGGGCATAGCGAGATTTCTTATAAGCTTCCGGGTTAGAGTCCCGCTCCTTGAAAGTGGCAGCTCTAGCCTTTAGCTCAGTGCGGATGTGGCCTATAATCAATGGCTTCTGGTTGGGGTATGTACGTACGGTCACTGTGGGGACGACGTCATCGATGCACTTATTGATGAAGCCAATGACTGATGTGGTGTACTCCTCAATGCCATCGGAGGAATTCCAGTCTGTGCTAGCAAAACCGTCCTGTAGCTTAGCATCTGCTTCATCTGACCACTTTTTTATTGATCTAATCGCTGGTGCTTGCTGCTTTAATTTTTGCTTGTAAGCAGGAATCAGGAGGATAGAATTATGGTCAGATTTTCCAAAGGGAGGGCGAGGGAGAGCTTTGTATGTGTCTCTGTGTGTGGAGTAAAGGTGGTCCAGAGTTTTTCTTTTCCTCTAGTTACACATTTAACATGCTGATAGAAATTTGGTAAAATGGATTTAAGTTTCCCTGCATTAAAGTCCCCGGCTACTAGGAGCGCCGCCTCTGGGTGAGAGTTTTCTTGTTTGTTTATAGCGGAATACAGCTTATTCAAAGCTGTCTTAGTGCCAGCCTCTGACGGTGGTGTTATGTAAACAGCTACGAAAAATACAGATGAATACTCTCTAGGATGGTAGTGTGATCTACAGTTTATCATGAAATACTCTACCTTAGGCGAGCAATAGCTCGAGACTTCCTTAGATATCGTGCACCAGCTGTTACAAAAATACACAGTCCGCAGCCCTTTGTCTTACTAGATGCCGCTGTTCTATCCTGCCGGTGCAGCGTATAACCAGCCAGCTGTATATTGATAGTGTCGTCGTTTAGCCACGTGAAGCATTAGATATTATAGTATTGAATGTCCCGTTGGAAGTTTAATCTTCCACGTAGGTCATCTATTTTATTGTCCAAAGATTACATGTTTGCTAGCAGAATGAAAGGAAGTGTGGGTTTACAAATTATTGACTTTGGGGGGGGGTGAATAGTTATGCACGCTCAAGTTTTCAGTTTTTTTGTCTTATTTCTTGTTTGTTTCACAATAAAACATATTTTGCATCTTCAAAGTGGTAGGCATGTTGTGTAAATCAAATGATACAACCCCCCAAAAAATCTATGAACCTTTCACGAGTCACAAACCCGGATCCGGGATCCCCCCCATCACAAAAGCTGACTAGCATAGCCTAGCCTAAAGTTACAGGGATATCATCAGTAGCTATCACAAATTCGACCAAATAAAGATATAAATAGCCACTAACCAAGAAACAATTCTCATCAGATTACAGTCTGATAACATATTTATTGTATAGCATAGGTTTTGTTAGAAAAATTTGCATATTTCAGGTATAAATCATAGTTTACAATTGCAGCCCCCATTACAACTATCACTAAAATGACTAGAATAACTACAGAGACCATCGTGTATTAGCTAATTACTCATCATAAAACATTTCTTAAAAATACACAGCGTACAGCAGATGAAAGACACAGATCATGTGAATATAGCCAATGTCAGATTTTCTAAGTGTTTTACAGCGAAAACACAATATAGCGTTATCTTAGCTTACTACAAGTCAGTCACACAGTAGCATTGATTCAAGCCAAAAATAGCAATAACGTTATAAACCACCAAACGCTATTAATTTTTTCACTAACCTCCTCAGAATTCTTCAGATGACAGTCCTGTAACATCATATTACACAATGCATATAGTTTGTTCGAAAATGTGCATATTTAGCCGCACAATTCGTGGTTACACAACGTGTTTAGTGGGCAAAAAATCAAGCAATCTGTCCGGCGCCATTTTGGAAAGGCACCTAATCTTATCGAAAACTATTCATAAACTTGACTAAAAAAATACAGGTTGGACAGCAATTGAAAGAGAAATTAGTTCTTAATGCAATCGCTGAATTACATTTTTAAAATTAACCTTACTGCGCAATACTGGGTACAATACAGGGTGCGATAGCGCAACGCTACATGGAAAATAATGGCGTCTAATACATTTTTCTTTTTCAACAGAACAACGTTTTATCAGCATAAATAGTACCTACTATTAGCTGAACTCCCATCAGAATCTTGTGAAAGGTGTCCGTTGGCCAAAAGAATCGTTGCTGGGTTGGAGAATGTTTCCCTCGACGTTGCAATTAGCAGTACAGAATGGCATTCGAGAGAGACACCCACGTTTCTACAGCGCCATGGAAATAAATACCTGAAAATCGCAATATACTGACCTAAACTGGTATAATTTGGTTCAAAATAACAAGATTATGATGTCTTTAAAGCCTATAGCGAATAAAAACAGAGCCGGATACTTCTAGGAGCTAAAACCAGACGTTCTAAAAAGACATGCCAAGACCCTCTTTGCGTCAGCGCGAAGTCCCAAAAGGTCGGACACCTCGGTTCCAATCAATTTAAAAACTTTGGGAAATACGTAGAGACGTCATTTCAACTCTCCCTATTCGCTAACAGCCAGGGGAAGGCGTATGCAGTGCATCTCAACCAATAGAAGACAGGCAAAATTAAAGACAGGTCTCAAAGCAGATGATAAAATTTCCCATTCTCACACAGACATAGGAAAAGTGCTCTAAGTCGAGTTCTGTTTCACTTACAGACATAATTCCAACGGTTTTAGAAACTAGAGAGTGTTTTCTATCCAATAGTAAGAATAATATGCATATTGTACAAGCAAGAATTGAGTAGGAGACCGTTTACATTGGATACACATTTGTGCTATGTCGAAATAGCACCCCCCTAGTGCCAAGAATTAATTCCAGGTTGTAAGGCAACATAATAGGAAAAATGCCAAGGGGGTGAATACTTTCGCAAGCCACTGTAGGAGAGATATGCGCAAACATGACAGATATGGAAAGCCTGCAACTCCATATTTGGAAGCGCTTAGGTCACCTGACATTTGGCAGGGATTTGACAAGAAGAAAAAGTTCCCATGTGTAGAATTTTTTTTCTCACACATAGAAAAAAAGTTATCACAGTAGAAAAAAAGTTATCATGCGTGAAAAAGATTTGTAGTCGTAGAAAAAATGTTCGGAACCATAGAAAGCGATTTCTGTCAATCACTGGCAGCCTCTCGTTCGGCCATGTTGATGCCTGCCTTTCAAGGCTGCAGAAATTATATTATGGTAACCATAATATGTTAACCATATGTGTAACCATGGTATGTCCAAAGTAAATAACCCTAGCCCTAGATTACTCTATAATTGCAACATTATTGCGGTGTACACCCGTTCATCAACCAAATAGTTGAATTAGCTGGCCAGTGTGATAGCACCACTAAATGTGAAGGATACTGTATGTCATACATTGTAAGTGATTATAATCCATCCTCTGTCTCATGTTGCACAGACGATGAGTATCAAGGAGACGTATTCCTGAGGCCTCTAACCATTTCCCCAGGAGAAGCATGCAAAAGGTAGGGTGGAGGTGTAGGATATGGGATCAGACTTTGTAACAGTATTGCTTCCGTCCCTCTCCTCACCCCAACTTGGGCTTGAATCAGGGACCCTCAGCACACATCAACAACAGTCACCCTCAAAGTACCGTTGCCCATCGCTCTGCAAAAGCCACAGCCCTTGCAGAGCAAGAGAAACAACTACTTTGAGGTCTCAGAGCGAGTGACGTCACCGATTGAAACGCTATTAGCGTGCACCGCTAACTAGCTAACCATTTCACACCGGTAACACTCACCCCTTTGACAACCTCCTTTTCCGCAGCAACCAGTGATCAGGGTCAACGGCATCAATGGGATCAACTTTTTTTACATGACTATAAATCGCCTTCTACGTGTGATAACTCTGTCTTTATGGCAGTCATTTTACTTAAGACCCTTGGAAATGACCTGCATATTTGCAATTGAAAAAAATTCTAATGCAATATATTGATTTAAAAATAAAAATAAAAAGGTGTTTGTTTGTGGATAGCGAATTGCATTTGTGGATTACGATTTACATTTGTGGAAAGTGTTTTACATTTGTGGATTGGTGATTTACATTTGTGAATACATTTGACATGCTATTGATCCTATACCTGTCTCTCACACATAATTCTTTCTGAAGAAACTAAACCAACAGCAGAGCCACAGAAGGAACAATGAGACAAATATTTCACCGAATATATAAATGTGAAGCTTCCGGTTGGCGTTTCCAATCACTACCAAATATGATGGTGAGAGGAAGCCCAGTGACCGGCAGTGGGAGAAGATGGAGCGAGAAATATTTTGGCCGAAATTTAAATTAGTTCATTTTCTTATTGATGAAACATTTGATCTCAATGCAGTTTTCTGTTTCCAAAACTCAAAAGGCACTCGCACATCTGAGCTATCTATTTTGCTGGTGCATGGTAACAGTTGAATAAAATGAGAAAAAAGAAGGAAACCGCACACTGCTCTTGATAGTATCACTGCTCTTTAATAAGCTTTACGTATCGGCGTCACGGCCTTCGTCAGAGCTTTTGTGAGTTTTTTAAATTAGCACCCTTATGTAGACCTAGCCCCACCCACATCCGTTCCACACATCGAATGGGGCTGGAGTCAAAGGAAAAAAAATAAGTGCACCAAATATAACAATATGCATTTCATAAATATTCTAATAAAGTGTGTACATAAAACATATTAAACATGCCAGTAAAACCACAATGAGGACATCGACCTACCAAGCAAGTTTTCATAAATCATTGGGGACAGCACAAGAAAAACATCAGAATAATCTGAAATAATATACATAGGCATTTCATTAAGACCTTTAGGAAATAATGTCTGGAGGGTGAAAATCCAAAAACATTCTCTTTTGCTCAGAGTATTATTTATATCACCTCCCCTGTCTGATATCTTAACTATCTCTATGCCACAAAATCTAAAGGTAGAAATGTAATGTTTTAGGACATTAATCCTCAGAAGGATTAACCCCTTTTTTATTTTTTTTGCCTAAAATGACATACCCAAATCTAACTGCCTGTAGCTCAGGCCCTGAAGCAAGGATATGCATATTCTTGGTACCATTTGAAAGGAAACACTTTGAAGTTTATGGAAATGTGAAAGGAATGTAGTAGACTATAACACAATAGATCTGGTAAAAGATAATACAAAGAAATAAACATACGTTCTTTCGATTTTTTTGTACCATTATCTTTGAAATGCAGAAGAAAGGCCATAATGTATTATTCCAGCCCAGAAGCAATTTAGATTTTGGCCACTAGATGGCATCAGTGTATGTGCAACGTTTTAGATTGATCCAATGAACCATTGCATTTATGTTCAAACTTTTGTATCAAGACTGCCCAAATGGGCCTAATATGTTTATTAATAACTTTTCATGTTCAAAATTGTGCACTCTCCTCAAACAATAGCATGGTATTCTTTCACTATAATAGCTACTGTAAATTGGACAGTGCAGTTAGATTAACAAGAATTTAAGCTTTCTGCCAATATCAGATATGTCTATGTCCAGGGAAATTTTCTTGTTACTTACAACCTCATGCTAATCGCATTAGTCTATGTTAGCTCAACCGTCCCGTGGAAGGGACACCGATCCCGAAGAAGTTTTGAAATGTATTGCGACTGGATAATCCCACTCGTTTCTCCTAATACAACTTTTATGTTCACTGATTCTCTGTTTGAGAGAACGGGAGGTTTTACCTACAGTTGAAGTTGGAAGTTTACATACACCTTAGCCAAATACATTTAAACTCAGTTTCACAATTCCTGACATTTAATCCTAGTAAAAATTCCCTGTCTTAGGTCAGTTAGGATCACCACTTTATTTTAAGAATGTGAAATGTCAGAATAATAGTAGAGAGAATGATTTATTTCAGCTTTTATTTCTTTCATCACATTCCCAGTGGGTCAGAAGTGTACATACACTCAATTAGAATTTGATAGCATTGCCTTTAAATTGTTTAACTTGGGTCAAACGTTTTGGGTAGCCTTCCACAAGCTTCCCACAATAAGTTGGGTGAATTTTGGCCCATTCCTCCTGAAAGAGCTGGAGTAACTGACTCAGGTTTGTAGGCCTCCTTGCTCGCACACGCTTTTCAGTTCTGCCCACAAATTTTCTATAGAATTGAGGTCAGGGCTTTGCGATGGCCACTCCAATTCCTTAACGTTGTTGTCCTTAAGCCATTTTGCCACAACTTTGGAAGTATGCTTGGGGTCATTGTTCATTTGGAAGACCCATTTGCGACCAAGCTTTAACTTCCTGACTGATGTCTTAAGATGTTGCTTCAATATATCCACGTAATTGTCCTGCCTCCTGATGCTATCTATTTTGTGAATTGCACCAGTCCCTCCTGCAGCAAAGCACCACCACAGCATGATGCTGCCATCCCCGTGCTTCACGGTTGGGATGGTGTTCTTCGGCTTGCAAGCCTCCCCCTTTTTCGTCCAAACATAACGATGGTCATTATGGCCAAACAGTTGTATTTTCATTTCATCACATTTCTTCACTTTTCTCCAAAAAGTACAATCTTTGTCCCCATGTGCAGTTGCAAACCGTAGACTGGCTTTTTTATGGTCGTTTTGGAGCAGTGGCTTCTTCCTTGCTGAGCGGCCTTTCAGGTTATGTCGATATAGGACTCGTTTCACTGTGGATATACAGTGGGGAGAACAAGTATTTGATACACTGCCGATTTTGCAGGTTTTCCTACTTACAAAGCATGTAGAGGTCTGTAATTTTTATCATAGGTACACTTCAACTGTGAGAGACGGAATCTAAAACAAAAATCCAGAAAATCACATTGTATGATTTTTAAGTAATTAATTAGCATTTTATTGCATGACATAAGTATTTGATCACCTACCAACCAGTAAGAATTCCGGCTCTCACAGACCTGTTAGTTTTTCTTTAAGAAGCCCTCCTGTTCTCCACTCATTACCTGTATTAACTGCACCTGTTTGAACTCGTTACCTGTATAAAAGACACCTGTCCACACACTCAATCAAACAGACTCCAACCTCTCCATGGGCAAGACCAGAGAGCTGTATAAGAACATCAGGGATAAAATTGTAGACCTGCACAAGGCTGGGATGGGCTACAGGACAATAGGCAAGCAGCTTGGTAAGAAGGCAACAACTGTTGGCGCAATTATTAGAAAATGGAAGAAGTTCAAGATGACGGTCAATCACCCTCGGTCTGGGGCTCCATGCAAGATCTCACCTCGTGGGGCATCAATGATCATGAGGAATGTGAGGGATCAGCCCAGAACTACACGGCAGGACCTGGTCAATGACCTGAAGAGAGCTGGGACCACAGTCTCAAAGAAAACCATTAGTAACACACTACTCCGTCATGGATTAAAATCCTGCAGCGCACGCAAGGTCCCCCTGCTCAAGCCAGCGCATGTCCAGGCCCGTCTGAAGTTTGCCAATGACCATCTGGATGATCCAGAGGAGGAATGGGAGAAGGTCATGTGGTCTGATGAGACAAAAATAGAGCTTTTTGCTCTAAACTCCACTCGCCGTGTTTGGAGGAATAGAAGGATGAGTACAACCCCAAGAACACCATCCCAACCGTGAAGCATGGAGGTGGAAACATCATTCTTTGGGGATGCTTTTCTGCAAAGGGGACAGGACGACTGCACCGTATTGAGGGGAGGATGGATGGGGCCATGTATCGCGAGATCTTGACCAACAACCTCCTTCCCTCAGTAAGAGCATTGAAGATGGGTCGTGGCTGGGTCTTCCAGCATGACAACGACCCGAAACACACAGCCAGGGCAACTAAGGAGTGGCTCCGTAAGAAGCATCTCAAGGTCCTGGAGTGGCCTAGCCAGTCTCCAGACCTGAACCCAATAGAAAATCTTTGGAGGGAGCTGAAAGTCCGTATTGCCCAGCGACAGCCCCGAAACCTGAAGGATCTGGAGAAGGTCTGTATGGAGGAGTGGGCCAAAATCCCTGCTGCAGTGTGTGCAAACCTGGTCAAGAACTACAGGAAACGTATGATCTCTGTAATTGCAAACTAAGGTTTCTGTACCAAATATTCAGTTCTGCTTTTCTGATGTATCAAATACTTATGTCATGCAATAAAATGCAAATTAATTACTTAAAAATCATACAATGCGATTTTCTGGATTTTTGTTTTAGATTCCTTCTCTCACAGTTGAAGTGTACCTATGATAAAAATTACAGACCTCTACATGCTTTGTAAGTAGGAAAACCTGCAAAATTGTCAGTGTATCAAATACTTGTTCTCCCCACTGTATATACTTTTGTACCTGTTTCCTCCAGCATCTTCACAAGGTTCTTTAATTTGCACTTTTTGCACCTAAGTACATTTATCTCTAGGAGACAGAACGCGTCTCCTTCCTGAGCGGTGTGATGGCTGCGTGGTCCCATGGTGTTTATACTTGTGTACTATTGTTTGTACAGATGAACGTGGTACCTTCAGGCGTTTGGAAATTGCTCCCAAAGATGAATCAGACTTGTGGAGGTCTACCATTTTTTTTCGGAGGTCTTAGCTGATTTCTTTTGATTTTCCCATGATGTCAAGCAAAGAGGCACTGAGTTTGAAGGTAGGCCTTGAAATACATCCACAGGTACACCTCCAATTGACTCAAATGAGGTCAATTAGCCTGTCAGAAGCTTCTAAAGCCATGACATCATTTTCTGTAATTTTCCAAGCTGTTTAAAGGCACAGTCAACTTAGTGTATGTAAACTTCTGACCCACTGGAATTGTGATACAGTGAATTATAAGTGAAATAATCTGTTTGTAAACAATTGTTGGAATAATTACTTGTGTCATGTAGAAAGTCCTAATCGACTTGCCAAAACTATAGTTTGTAAACAAGAAATTTGTGGAGTGGTTGAAAAACGAGTTTTAATGACTCCAACCTAAGTGTATGTAAACCTCCGACTTCAACTGTACATAGCACAGCCCACATGGACATTTAATAATGTAGATAACATGGGTGGTGGAGCACGTAATAATGTAATTTATTTGGAAACGTTTTCCTGTATGTGGATGGCAGAAATATTCACACTTCATCATATTGTTGCACTGTGCGGAACCTCTGCATTTATAGCTACCATTCGGAAGAGGGCTTAAAAGAGCCTGGCTGATTTCTTTTGTGGCTGGCAGTTGGCATGGACCAATTTATTGCGTACATTGTGACCTCTCCTATATACAATAAGTGGTGGATTCTTAAATTCAGCCGTCAAAGCTGGGTCCGATGATAAAACATGCAACTGTTTCTTGACAGCATCTCCCACTTTTTGCGAGTTCAAAGTATATGTGGTTGTTAACATTACAGAGTGTTCTTTAGCTTTGTAGCAGTTCATCTCGTGTTTTCCCCAATGCCAAATTAAGAGCTTCATCCACACATTGTGGAGAATAGCCTCTTCTTAGAAACCTATTGCGCATCTCCGCTGCTTTTTCTAGATAGTCCTCTGTGGAGTGGCATATACGTATTGTGCAGTCTGAAAAACTGGCTTCTTGGAAGTCCTCTTTTTAATGTGTCTGTAACGGCAGATTTCCTCCTCTTCGTCTGAAGAGGAGGTGTAGCAGGGATCGGACCAAGACGCAGCGTGGTAAGTGTCCATGTTTTAATCGAATAAACTGCACATGACACAAAACAAAATAACAACGTGATATTAACCGAAACAGTCCCGTGTGGCACAAGCACTGACACAGGAAACAAACACCCACAAAACCCAACACAAAACAGGCTACCTAAATATGGTTCCCAATCAGAGACAATGACTAACACCTGCCTCTGATTGAGAACCATATCAGGCCAAACACAGAAATAGAAAAACATAGATAAACAAACATAGACTGCCCACCCCAACTCACGCCCTGACCATACAAAATAAAGACAAAACAAAGGAAAATAGAGGTCAGAACGTGACAGTGTCAGGGTGGAAGCTGTCCCCCTGTAATATAGTATTTCTGTCCGTTTCTTTTCTATACAGAGTTGTAAACAAGGTTCCAGTCGATTTCTCAGTCCACATATCAAGGTAATGAACACGTTTAGTGTCACATTCAATAGTGAATTTGAGATTGGGGTCCATGTCATTGAGTAATGTCATTCGATGCGTGGAACGGATGTGGGTGGGGCTAGGTCTACATAAGGGTGCTAATTTAAAAAACTCACAAAAGGAGATAGTATTGAGTCGAGGGTCATGACGTGTCGAGAAAGAAGGAGAAAATGGAGTCCCTAGAGAAAGCAAGAACAAGATGGTTGTCAGGAATGGAGCAGCAGTATTATCATAAGAAGACGTGTACTTGGAAAACGGAGGAGGAATGGAGGGAAAAAGAGAGGGAGAAGAGCCCTAAGAGAGAGAGGGAAGAAGAGGGTGAGCTTGAGTCGGATAAAAATTATGGGGGAAAAAGGAGATGGTTTGTCAAAGAAGAATGGTAGAAGGTGTAAGTAGAGGGAGCTGAAGACAGGAGAAAGGGAATAGGTGATAGGTGCGGTAAAGTTATCGGAGACCGAGGTATGCACTGAGGATCAGGGTGAAGAAGAGTCTGTGACAGTAGGAGTGAAGTTTATGGAAAAAGTGGACTCTTGCCTTTTGGCTGATCCATTTGTGGTTTCACAGTGGGTGAAAAAAGAGTTGGGTCATGTGGAATCGGTGAGGGTAACTAGAAGTGGTCTAGTGATAATTGTTTGTGTTTCTGTTAGCAGAGGAAGAATGCGCTTAAAGTAAAATGAATGGGGGTGAGAAAAGTGAATGGTTTTGTTCTCAAGAAAAGAGCACCAATGAAAGGAGTGTTAACTGGGGTGGCAGTAGATATAAAAGTTGCCTAGCTGAGGGAAAAGATCTCCGGTGTATGTGATGCTCGTCATTTGATGCCACGCGGACAGGGTGGCGAGAGCTGGGAAACAGAAGATTCATTGTCTGTTCTTTTGAGTTTTGAAGTTGAGTCTTTGCCTGACAAAGTGAAGTTAGGATATATAAGTTACAGCGTATGTGCCAAATACATTAAAATGTTACAGGTGTCAAGCTTATGGGCATGTGGCAGCAGTGTGTATAAAGGAGGGTCCAAGGTGTGAGAAATGTGCAGAAGGGCATGAGACAAGGGAATGTGTAGTATTGGGGAAAGTAGTGGAATGTGTTAATTGTAGGGGTGCCCATGGAGCTGGGGATCAGAAATGTCCGGTGCGAGAGAGGCAGGTTGAGGTTTCCAGGGTTACAGTAGTGCAGAAGTTGTCATATGCTGAGGCATTGAAGAAAGTAGAGGAAGATGGGTTAAGGGGGAAGAGTGGTGAGAGTAGTAGAGATATACCAGTACAGAGGGATAGGCCAAAAGGTGATATAAGTTTCAGTAAAATGGGATTTTTAGCATTTATAGCAATGGTTATTAATTGTACTGCAGGGATGGATCGGAAGTCTCAGAAAATTGAGGTTGTGGTGGCAGCTGCATAGAGGTATTTGGGTGTGCGAGACTTGACAGCAGAAGAGTTACAGGGTGTGTTAAGTGGTGATGTCCCATCCTTTCAGGATGATGGCATGAGGTAGGAATACATTAAATGTAATGGAGTTGTACTCCAGTCTAGTAGGTGGCGGTAATGCAACAAATTGGATGCCAACTACCGTTAAACCTCAATGAAGAAGAAGAAGAAGAAGAAGAAGAAATGTTATTGGATGTTATTGCGAGTGTATTGCGAGTGTATAGCGAAATGCTTAATGATAGCAGTGATACTATCAAGAACAGTGTGCGGGTTCCTCCTTTTTTCCACTGTTTCCAAAACTAAAATATGTTACGAACAGAGTGAACAAAGTTTTTTTTAGACTTTACCCTTTGCCAACGTTTCTAAAATGTCGTTGTTTAGAAGGAGTGCTAGGGCGAATTGAGTTATTGTACACGGTCACTTCAGAGTCGTTTACTAACAGAAATACGCAAATATATGCTAGAACGCGCCAATAGGCTCTCGCTAGCTCGTGCTTGGCTCTGCCCCCCTGGTTGTTTGTTCTATCCACTAGGAGTCATTTGCTCACATTGGAAACTACAGGCGGTGGTCTATATTGTGCTACACTAGCAGTACAAGAAACAAAACCAACAACTGCGCTGTAGCAGTACAGTAACCTGCAGTGACTCAACTACTGTGGCTCAAACTATTGATATTTTGAATCAGAAAAAAACAAGTTGTCTAATCTGTGTGGGTTTACTGAATCCGGTGAGAATTCCCCGTGGACAGAGTTACTGCAAATGATGTATTGGTAACTGGGATCAGGATGACCAACGTAATCCTTATCACATATTCTACCAGTGCAGAGAGACCTACACCCCAAGACCTGTACTAGACACAAACACCAAGTTTGATGAAATTTAAAAAATAAAGAAGACTGGATTGCAAACTGATGACACTGGATCTGGAAACATAGTCATATACTCCAAGTCATATACTGAGGAAACATACTGAGGAAATAGCAAACATACTGAGGAAATACTCAGCAAACATGCTGAGAAATCAGCACCTGGTTAGCAAGAAAAAGGTATGGATAATAACGTTTTCATGTCTGCAAGTGACAAAATTACACGGAGTATCATTGAATGTGGCACAGTATGAAATTAGCCTACGTGTACATTGTACTTTGCATGTCATGTGAGTTCAGTGAATTACACAGGCCCCTCCCATCTACCAGAGAAGGCAAAGACACATTTCTATCTATCACAATATAACATTCAGGAAGAGTGTATAATGTTGTAATACCACGGTAGTATTGCCTCAATACCAGTGCATGTTTGTCCACAGAAGAAGATGAGTGGGACCAAGACATGCAAACAAGAAACCCAGTCACCAGCTCCCTCTTCTAGTGGACAGGCTGTGGAAAAACAGGACTTGGTAAGTGCAGAGTTTGTATGTACACAGTAGGTATATGTGTGTTCAGTGATACCCTCCTGATTAAATTGTTGGTGATATCATACTGCCCCCTAATTGTTTCTCTGACCTCCTTACCCTCTTTAACTTTGATGTCTATGTCACTGCCTCACCTGTCCCCCAATTTATAACTTGAAGAAGGAGTTTCAGGATCCAGAGCCAGAGAAGACACAGAAACTGTATGCTCAAATGAATTACATCCTGGATAGGGTAAATCAAAACAACTTCCAGCAATCGATGAAGGCAATTACTAAGTTCACCATTAACACAGAGGCCAGACTGAAGGGCATCATTCACCTCATATATGAGAGGGCCCTGGCACAACCTACCAGCTCTGCGACCTATGCCAACATCTGCCGCTGCCTCATGGGGGTAAGTCTGCATCTATACAATTCTCCCTCTGTGTTTATTTTGTCTGTCGCTGAGGTGATTGCTATTTTTGTCAAATGCCAGTGACCACACACCAAGAACAGCAGTAAATCATACATATTGTGCTTTTAACTTGAGTTTTTTCTCCCTTCTGCATATCCTCCTCCTCAGCTTAAAGTACCCACCGCTGCCAATCCAGGAGTGACAGTAAATTTCCGCAACCTGCTTCTGAACCGAGTCCAAAGAAACTTTGAGAACATGGCGAGAAGCAGTCGTGAAATCTTCCGGCAACAACAGGAGATGGTGGATGCCATCACCAAGGTAGCACATCCATCCCTTCAGACACACTGTCGACTAGATTATAGACCAACACTTTGAAACATCTTTTTGAGATATTCTATTCTAATCTGATCAAAATT
Source organism: Salvelinus alpinus (assembly GCF_045679555.1). Lineage (NCBI taxonomy): Eukaryota > Metazoa > Chordata > Actinopteri > Salmoniformes > Salmonidae > Salvelinus > Salvelinus alpinus. The sequence goes on along the minus strand of NC_092095.1, from coordinate 30,896,554 downwards.
ATATTCATTCCTCTGTATGACTTTAATGCTTTGATGTGCGATTGATTATGTTGCCCTAACTGTGCATTGATAATATATTGTGGTGCTATTCCCTTCAATTGATAATTGGAACACGGTTTGTTATCTAACTAGTAACAATTTGTATAGTTTAACTTGTTAACTTTCCTGATTCCTTCCAGGAGGAGGAGCGCCAGCGAGTGAGGGAGGAGCTGGAGGAGGCCAAGACCGAGGAGCGGAGGCAGTCGCTAGGCAATATCAAGTTAATGTGTGAGTTGTTCAAGTTGAAGATGCTGACTGAGTGCATCGTGCACGACGTCATCGTAAAGCTGCTGAAGAACCGAGATGATAACTCTCTGGAGGGTCTCTGCACATTACTCTACACCATCGGAAAGAACTTGGACTTGAAGAAGGCCAGGGTACAGCATTTTGTCCGTCCATCCATCCGTCTGTCTGTTTTTGAACAAAATAAAAACATTTTATTTTTTATCCATGACAGCAAAATCAATGGCATTTTTATTCCACATTTTGGGATTGATCAATCCAATAGATCCAGATCTATAAATCAGTCAACTACATTCACCTGGCCTGTCTATACTTCCACAGCCCAGAATGGATCAGTACTACAACATGATTGTGAAGATTGTGAAGGATAGTACGACCTCCCCCAGAATCACAAGCATGCTACAGGATATACTGGACCGCCGAAAGGTATGACCATTTATTTGTCTACCTCTTTAAACACCCATATCTAACCTCTTAGTTGTTTCATTTTCTTGTTCTATGCTATTAAACCCATAGTATGTAGTTGATAAGCATCAATTGTAGGAATTACAGTTCTATCAATTCTATAATATTACAGATTATTGCATTGCCAAAATGTAATGTCTTAGATGATGGATGTAATGTTTCTGTTGTGTGTGTATTTTTCTCTCTAGAAAGAAACGGCCCAGCTTGGTGAGTTGGTGGAAAAGATGGAGGAGACCGGGCTGCAAGCTGACAATGATGCTGAGAAACACACGGGACCTGGAGACACAGAACCTGTTTTGCGTCCTCACTATAAGTCATTAGCCATGAAGAATCAGAAGCTGATCAGCACATCTATACCACTACAGGAGAACACATGTCCTCATCATGATGATAAGCTGAAAGCTGAAGACTCAGCTGCTGCTCGGGGGGCTACCAAAAAGGTATGGATGGGATGCCATTATAGGCTTAGTATAAGAGGTACATAGATATGTGGCAGGCTGTTAATTGAAATGCATTCATGACTACCTCATGAAGCTGGTTGAGAGAATGCCAAAAGTGTGCAAAGCTGTCATCAAGGCAAAGGGTGGCTACTTTGAAGATTCTCAAATATAAAATCTAGTTTCATTAGTTTAACAATTTTCTGGTTACTACATGATTACATGCATGTTATTTCATAGTTTTGATGTCTTCACTATTATTCTACATTTTAGAAAATAGTAAAAAATTAAGAAAAACACTGGAATGAGTAGGTGTGTCCAAACTTTTGACTGGTACTGTATCTATCAGAAAGGGATTTGTTTTGATCCATTGTGTGATGTCAATTACAACTGTCTGTATGTTTGTCCACAGAAAAAGGTGAATGTGCAGTTGAAGACATGCCAGCAGATAATCCAGGAGAGAGAGGAGGAACTACAGAAACTGAGACAGGAAGTGGAGTCTCTAAAGGTGCGACATTAGCTGACTGATGGAGTCATGGGTAACTGCACACATGGAGTATGTCTGAAAGTGGTCGTGTCAACAGAAGTGGTTGTATGGAAAGCGAATCATCTAATTGGGCAGATTTGTAGCCACTCAAGACCATTTTGCGTAGCTGATTGGGCTGCACGATGAGTCGATTGTTGACAACTGTAGCATTTTAGCTAAGCCTAAACCTTTTCCTAACCTTAACCTCATTCTCCCAACCCGACACATTAATTCTCCTAATCTGCTACGTTGGTTCTCTTCACCTGCTATGTAAACATTAAGCTGGTTTAACCGATAGTGGAGCGCTAATGTTAGACCCATCGCTGTTGATCCACACACTTCTTTTGCAACGCCCACTTTCAGAAACACTCCCAAGTATGCAGTCACCCACACTCTGCGATGAGCTGTTTTAGGGCTCATCTATGGGCTCATCTCAATTGTGTTTGCTTTTTTTATTTGCATTTATTTGGGGTAACCAACATACAGTGCATTCGGAAAGTATTCAGACCTCTTGACATTTTCCACTTTTTGTTACGTTACAACCTTATTCTAAAATGAATTAGATAGTTTTCCCCCCTCATCAATCTACACACAATACCCAATAATGACAAAGCAACAAAAATGTCCAACAGGGTCGTTGTCCTGTTGGAAGGTGAACCTTCATCCTAGTCTGAGGTCCTGAGTGCTCTGGAGCAGGTTTTCATCAAGGATCTCTCTGTACTTTGCTCCATTCATCTTTCCCTCGATCCTGACTAGTCTCCCAGTCCCTGCCGCTGAAAAACATCCCCACAGCATGATGCTGCTACTCCCATGCTTCACCGTAGGGATGGTGCCTGGTTTCCTCCAGACGTGACGCTTGGCATTCAGGTCAAAGAGTTCAATATTGGTTTCATCAGACCAGATAATCTTACTTCTCATGGTCTGAGAGTCCTTTAGGTGCCTTTTGGCAAACTCCAAGCGGGCTGTCATGTGCCTTTTACTGAGGAGTGGCTTCCATCTGGCCACTACCAGGCCTTATTGGTGGACTGCTGCAGAGATGATTCTCCTTCTGGAAGGTTCTCCCATCTCCACAGAGGAACTCTGGAGCTCTGTCAGTGACCATCACGTTCTTGGTCACCTCCCTGACCAAGGCCCTTCTCCCCCGATTGCTCAGTTTGGCCGGGCAGCCAGCTCTAGGAAGAGTGTTGGTGATTTCAAACCTATTCCGTTTAACAATGATGGAGGCCACTGTGTTCTTGGGAACTTTCAAGGCTTTAGAAATTATTTGGTACCCTTCCACAGATCTGTGCCTTGACACTATCCTGTCTCGGCACTCTACAGACAATTCTTTCGACCTCGTGGCCTGGTTGTTGCTCTGACATGCACTGTTAAATGTGGCATCATATATAGACAGGTCCCTTTCAAAATCATGTCCAATCAATTGAATTTACCACAGGTGGAATCCAATCAAGTTGTAGAAACATCTCAAGGATGATCAATGTAAACAGGATGCACCTGAGCTCAATTTCGAGTCTCATAGCAAAGGGTCTGAGTACTTATGTAAATAAGGTATTTCTGTTTTTTGTTTTTAATACATTTGCAAACAATTCAAAACTTTTTTTTCGCTTTGTCATTATGGGTTATTGTGTGTAGATTGATGAGGAAAAAATATATTTAATTTATTTTAGAATAAGGCTTTAGCGTATCAATGTGGAAAAAGTCAAGGGGTCTGAATATTTTCTGAATGCACTGTATCCAACAAAATGTACAATGTGGACCCAGAGGGTATCACTTAAAAGTATTATTAAAAACGCTTGTTTCCAAAACTACAAACAACCATAAATACATTAATTTATATTGACAACCTAGAAAGTGGCACTATTTTCTGCACTTTTCCCTAACATTAAGAATCAACCATATTCATTTCACATGTCGGCCTTAAAAAACAATCAAATCAAACTTTATTTGTCACGTGCGCCGAATACATATGTAGACCTTACCATGAAATGCTTACTAACAATCCCTTAACCAACAGTGCAGTTCAAGAAGAGTTAAGAATGTATTTACCAAATAAACTAAAGTAAAAAATAATAAAAAGTAACACAATAAAATAACAATAACGAGGCTATATACAGGGGGTACCGATACCGAGTCACTGTGCGGGGATACAATTTGTAATTTGTACATGTGGGTAGGGCTGAAGTGACTATGCATAGATAATAAACAGCGAGTAGCAGCAGTGTACAAAACAAATGCAGGGGAGTGTCAATGTAAATAGTCCGGTGGCCATTTGATTAATTGTTCAGAAATCTTATGACTTGGGGGTGGTAGCTGTTCATTCTATTCATTGCACATCATACCAATCATTCAAATAAATACATCTGACCAGTGGTAGGGAGCACAAGCAGCAGTGGAGTGGTTGGTCTTACTTAGACAACCTTGTCCAAAGGAAAACCTTTGCCTGCTTTTTAAAGCAATTTTCTACTTTTTCTTTGCTTGATCTTCAAGGGGAGGCTATTTCATAGACAAATGCCTGTATAGATAAACGTTCTCCTTGCAGTACTATTTAATATTGGGATTTTACAAGACATAACACTAGCACTGGTATTGTAACTGCTGGTTATAGACCATATCAATGTGTTTTTTTTTATATAAGCCCACCTCCTGTAACTCCTGTACCCCTATGTGGGTCCTAGCGTATACATTAAGCATATACCTGATAACATTATTTTGCATGACCTGCATTCCTTTTTTCAGCTTTTTTGATAGCCCACTATACCAAGAAGAGCAGGTATTATCAAAATGACACTGAATCAAGGTTGAGACAAGCGGTTTCTTAACTTTGATGTTAAAATATCTAGTGTTACGATATAAACATTTTGATTTTTTGAAAGAATTTTAGCAGAAATCAGGTCTCCAGAAAGGGATTGATCTAGGGACATACCAAGATAAGTTACACTTGTTTTAGATTCAATCTCCTTGCCTGCACAGTTTACCTTTATCTTGTCAGCCCAAAGCAATCTACGTTTTGTTCCACACAAAATCGATTCAGTTTTTCCCAAATGTAGCGACAATTTGTGGTCAGTCAACTAATCTCTAACAAATTGCAATTCCTTACTCAGGGTCTCCTCTATGTAAACTGTATCTTTCCCTGATACCAGTATGGCTGAGTCATCAGCGTAAAGCATGAGTTTGCACTTTACTGTATCTGACATATCATTGACGTACAGTACCAGTCAGAAGTTTAGACACACCTACTCATTCAAGGGTTTTTCTGTATTTTTACTATTTTCTATTTTGTAGAATAATAGTCAAGACATTAAAACTATGAAATAACACATATGGAATCATGTAGTAACCAAAAAGTGTTAAATATAAGAGGCAGCTCTAGCCTTTAGCTCAGTGAGGATGCTGCCTGTATTCCATGGCTTCTGGTTGGGATATGTGCGTACGGTCACTGTGGGGGGGACGTCGTCGATGCATTTATTAATGAAGCTGGTGACCGATGTGGTAAACACCTCAATGTTATCAGATAAATCCCAAAACATATTCCAGTATGTGCTAGCAAAACAGTCCTGTAGCTTAGCATCCACTTCATCGGACCACTACCGTATTGAGCACGTCACTGGTACTTCCTTTTTGCGTTTTCGCTTGCAAGCAGGAATCAGGAGGATGCAGTTATGATCAGTTTTGCTACATGGAGGGTGGGGGAGAGCCTTGTATTTGTTTCTGTGCGTGGAGTAAAGGTGATCAAAGATGAGTTTTGTCACCTCTAGTTGCACAGATGAAATGCTGGTAAAAGTGAGCTGAAACGAATTTCAGTTTCCCTGCATTAAAATCACCAGCCGCGACCGGGGGACCCATGAGGCACCGCACAATTGGCCCAGTGTCATCTGGGTTAGGGGAGGGTTTGGCCGGATGGGATGTCCTTGTCCCATCGCTCTCTAGCGACTCCTTGTGGCTGGGCGCGTGCACGCTGACTTCGGTTGCCAGATGTACGGTGTTTCCTCCAACACATTGGTGCGGCTGGCTTCCGGGATAAGCGAGCAGTGTGTCACGAAGCAGTGTGGCTTGGCGGGGTCGTATTTCGGAGGACGCATGGCTCTCGACCTTCGCCTATCCTGTACGTGTGTTGCAGCGATGACAAGAAGCGCTGCTTCTGGATGTGCATTTTCTTTGTTTGCTTATTGCTCTATACAGCTTGTAGAGTGCAGTCTTAGTGCCAGCATTGGTTTGTGGTGGTAAATAGACAGCTACGAGGTATACAACTTAGAGGAGCAAAAACTAGAGACTTGCTAAACAATAGAGATCACGCACCAGCTGCTGTTAACAAAGAGACACACCCCTACCCCCTACTCTTACCCGAGGCTGCCGTCCTGTCTAGATGATGCATGGAGAAACCCACGAGATATCTATTATCCATGTCCTTGTTCAGCCAAGACTCCGAGAAACATAGGATATTACAGTTCTTTAGGTCTCGTTGAAAGGATAGTCTCGAACGGAGTTCATCCAGTTTGTTCTCCAGTGACTGCACATTCGCCATCAGAACAGAGGGAAATGGCAGCCTATTTGTTCGCCGACGTAATCTCATTAGCATGCCGCCTCGCCTGTCTCTTTTTAGCCGCTGCTTCCTCTTTCAAGTCCCAGGGATTAGGGCCTGGTACAAAGTAAGAAGAACGTCTAGAGCTGCTGACTCGTTGAAGTAGAAATCTTCATCCAAATTGAGGTTAGTGATCAATGTTCTGATGTCCAGAAGCCGTTTTCGATCATAGGAAATTATGGCGGAGACATTATGTAACAAAAAGTTAAGATCAGCATTAAAAAACACAAATTAGCAGTATTTGTCAGGAGCCCGTAAAACGTCAGCTATCCACCGCAGCCCATCAATCATGACAGGGAGTATGCAAGTCAATACTTTGGGAGAAGTGCAGAGAACTCAGACAATGCTAACCAAAGTTTCTGAGCCAAATGTCTCAACAAGACGCCTCTTTCTCTCTCTGTCTTTTGATAGTGCTTATCACAGGCTACAATGGAGGACAGTGAGAGGTTCTTCACCAAGCTGATTGAGACAAGGTGCTCAGAGGTGAGAGAGGTGATCCAAGCTAAAGAGAAGGAGATGGTGAGTGAGGCTGAGGGACTCCTACAAACACTGGAGCAGGAGCTTGATGAGCTGAAGAGGACCGAAACAGAGGGTAGACAGCTCCCACACATAGAGGTCTACCCCCATTTCCTACAGGTAAAATCAATAGCGCTCGAATAAAGTGCTACAGATGTTTACAAGAACATTTGAAGAGTGTAAAGTTTGAACACTGACATTTAGAAGGGGAAATGTTTGGATCAGTTTTGAACAAAGGTATTTATTTTTTCTGTATTGGTCGGTCAATATCATTCAGAACTTATAATATAGACAACTTCAGCTGAGGATAAAGACCAATTTGGGAATACAGGAATACTTAACCCTATATCATCATTTACACTAGACCTCTTGTTTTGGATTGTAAAACACAACCTGGAAAAGGAAATCAGAATGTTGAAATGGTTTGCGTTTGATTCGAAATTTAAAGCAGGTATCTACGATAAAACATTTAAGGAATGTGCTGAGAGAGGCATGACAGCATTGTGTGCCATTGTAGAGGATGGAGAACTCTGTTTTCATTCCAAGGAGAAATATGGGATGGAAAACCAAGATTTCTTCAGATACTTACAGTTCATGGACTATTTTGAAAAAGAGAAAGAAAATGACAGAACCTTCTTTCATACCACATATGACTATCCATGTGATTCAAAATGCATATAAACAGGCAATGTCCAAGACAACCTCTTCACTGTGTCATGGCCTGATAGACTCAACTTGTTATGTTTAAGCAAAATGGGAAAAGGAACTGAATATAGACATCTCAGAGGAAGACTGGGACAATATATGTAGTACCCAACATACAGTGCATTCAGAAAGTATTCAGACTCCTTGACTTTCCACATTTTGTTACATTACAGCCTTATACTAAAATTGCTTACTGTTTTTTCCCTCATCAATCTACACACAATACCCCATAATGACAAAGCAAAAACAGGTTTTTAGGCATTTTTGCAAATGTATTAAACATAAAAAACAGATCACATTTACATAACTATTCAGACCCTTTACTCAGTACTTTGTTGAAGCACCTGCAGCAGCGATTACAGCCTTGAGTCTTCTTGGGTATGACGCTACAAGCTTGGCACACCTGTATTTGGGGAGTTTCTCCCATTCTTCTCTAAAGATCCTGTCAAGCTCTATCAGGCTATTTTCAGGTCTCTCCTTTGATGTTAGTGTAACAGTTTAACTTTATGGCGTCCCCTCGCCCCGACCCGGGCGCGAACCAGGGACCCTCTGCACACATCAACAACAGTCACCCACGAAGCATCGTTACCCATCGCTCCACAAAAGCCACGGCCCTTGCAGAGCAAGGGGAACCACTACTTCAAGGTCTCAAAGTGAGTGACGTAACCGATTTTAAACGCTATTAGCGCGCACCACCGCTAACTAGCTAGCCATTTCACATCCATTACACTCACCCCCCTTTCAACCTCCTCCTTTTCCGCATCAACCAGTGATCCGGGTCACGACACCAATGTAACAGTTTAACTTTATGGCGTCCCCTCGCCCCGACCCGGGCGCGAACCAGTGACCCTCTGCACACATCAACAACAGTCACCCACGAAGCATCGTTACCCATCGCTCCACAAAAGCCTCGGCCCTTGCAGAGCAAGGGGAACCACTACTTCAAGGTCTCAAAGCGAGTGACGTAACCGATTTGAAACGCTATTAGCGCGCACCACCGCTAACTAGCTAGCCATTTCACATCCGTTACATTAGATCGGGTTCAAGTCCGAGCTATGGCTGGGCCACTCAAGGACATTCAGAGATGTGTCCCGAAGCCACTCATGCATTGTCTTTGCAGTGTGCTTAGGGTTGTTGTCCTGTTGGAAGGTGAACCTTCACCCCAGTCTGAGGTCCTGAGTGCTCTGGAGCAGGTTTTCATCAAGGATCTCTCTGTACTTTGCTCTGTTAATCTTTCCCTCGGTTCTGACTAGTCTCCCAGTCCCTGCCTCTGAAAAACATCCCAACAGCATGATGCTGCCACCACCATGGTTCACCGTAGGGATGGTGCCAGGTTTCCTCCAGACGTGACGCTTGGCATTCAGGCCAAAGAGTTAAATCTTCGTTTCATCAGAACAGAGAATCTTGTTTCGCATGATCTGAGAGTCCTTTAGGTGCCTTTTGACAAACTCCAAGTGGGCTATCGTGCCTTTTACTGAGGAGTGGCTTCAGTCTGGCCACTCTGCCATAAAGGCCTGATTGGTGCAAAGATGGTTGTCCTTCTGGAATGCTCTCATCTCCACAGAGTAACTCTGGAGCTCTCTCAATGACCATCGGGTTCTTGGTCACCTCCCTGACCAAGGCCCTTCTCTCTCGATTGGTCAGTTTGGCCAGGCGGCCAGCTCTAGGAAGAGTCTTGGTGGTTCCTAACTTCTTCCATTTAAGAATGATGAAGGCCACTGTGTTCTTGGGGACCTTCAATGCTGCAGACATTTTTTTGTATTCTTCCCCCGACACAATCCTGTCTCGGAGCTCTATGAATATTTCCTTCGACCTCATGGCTTGGTTTTTTTTCTCTGACATGCACTGTCAACTGTGGGACCTTATATAGACAGGTGTGTCCATTTCCAAATCATGTCCAATCAATTGATTTCACCAAAGGTGGACTCCAATCAAGTTGTACAAACATCTCAAGGTTGATCAATGGAAACAGGATGCACCTGAGCTCAATTTTGAGTCTCATAGCAAATGGTCTGAATATTTGCTAAGAAAAATTTTAACCTGTTTTTGCCTTGTCATTATGGGGTATTTTGTGTAGATTGAAGATTTGTATTAAATTAATCAATTTTAGAATAAGGCTATAACATAACAAAATTTGGAAAAAGAAAGGGGTCTGAATACTTTCTGAATGCACTGTACTTCTTCAAACTCAAGAACATGGAGAGTTCTGTTGGAGAAACAAGTCGTTTTTTAATCACTCCTAGAATCAAAAGTCAACAGCTAACTATACAACAGCCATGCTGGCGGCTGTGTGGCTATGTAGATGCCAACCACACCCATTTTCTTTTGTCCCAGAGAATGTGATGGGCAGTCACAAATACTTGTTAAAGGCACCTTGCTGCAAGTAAAAAAGCCATTACCAGGAACTGGTATAAAGTAGAAGCCCCAACATGATAATCCAAGATATATTTAATATGGAAAGCTTGACATACATATATACCGTAAGACTCCAAAATCCTTTATTCGAAAGTAACTGGGAGAAATGGATATCATTCACAAACCAGGAAGACTTGATTAATTAATATCTTGTGAACCTTTAGTTCATTGTTTTGATCTGTTTTTGCTGAACTTTTTTGAAAAGGTATTATAAATATATATTTAAAAAATATAGTAAACTTCTATCTCTGCTCACTACATATAACTATTTATATGAACACCTTATTTGTTGACTTTTACCATGTTGCGGTGTATTAAGATGTTTTTCTGAAATGGATTTGTGGTATATCTGATGTCCTGCATGTTTCCTTGTCTGTTTGTAGAAATTACCCAGCATCACTGAGGCTTTTGAAGAAGTGAGGACATGTGCCTCTGAAATGCAACAGCAATTTGAAGATTCCTCCAAGTTGCAATTTGTGGAGTTTTCTAAATCAGGTGCTTATTTTAGGTCTGCAAAATTCCAGTAATTTTCCCAACATGCCCAGATTTTCCAGAAATCCTGGTTAGAGGAATTTAGATTCCCTGCTTATTCCCTCCTTATACAGGAAATCTTCCAACCTGGGAATATTGGTTTAATTACTGGGATTTTTGCAACCCAAGGCCTACTATTTTTGTGCACAAGCCAAATTCCTTCATACATGAACAATTTTTTTTCTCTATTTCTTTCAACAGTTGAAGAAAGTCTGGGACCATACAGTAAGTACCCAGCTAGCACAACGTTCTGAGAACCATATGTTTCTTAGAGCTTGGTGAGAGCATGGTTGTCCTATGGTTATTTTGCATACAACCTTCCCACAACGTTCTGGGAATGGTGCAGATTACCCAACTAGCACATAATGTTCTGAAAACCATTTGTTTCTTTGGTGGGAGTTTCAGTACTTCATCTTAACATTTCATACAGGTTTCCTCATGGTTCTATTTCAAATAATGTTCTCAAATTGTTCAGAGAATGTTTTAAGAAACAACGTTTTTCTGTGGGAATTTCAGTACTTCATGATAACGTTTTCTACAGGTTTCTTCAATGTTCTATTTAAAGTCATGTTCTCAGAACATTAATCAAATCAAATTTCAAATCAAATTACATCAGCTGATATCTCAAAGTGCTGTACAGAAACCCAGCCTAAAACTCCAAACAGCAAGCAATGCAGGTGTAGAAGCACAGTGGCTAGGAAAAACTCCCTAGAAAGGCCAAAACCTAGGAAGAAACCTAGAGAGGAACCAGGCTATGAGGGGTGGCCAGTCCTCTTCTGGCTGTGCCGGGTGGAGATTATAACAGAACATGGCCAAGATGTTCAAATGTTCATAAATGACCAGCATGGTCAAATAATAATAATCACAGTAGTTGTCGAGGGTGCAGCAAGTCAGCACCTCAGGAGTAAATGTCAGTTGGCTTTTCATAGCCGATCATTAAGAGTATCTCTACCGCTCCTGCTGTCTCTAGAGAGTTGAAAACAGCAGGTCTGGGACAGGTAGCACGTCCGGTGAACAGGTTAGGGTTCCATAGCCGCAGGCAGAACAGTTGAAACTGGAGCAGCAGCACGGCCAGGTGGACTGGGGACAGCAAGGAGTCATCATGCCAGGTAGTCCTGAGGCATGGTCCTAGGGCTCAGGTCCTCCAAGAGAGAGAAAGAAAGAGAGAATTAGAGAGAGCATACTTAAATTCACACAGGACACCGGATAAGACAGGAGAAGTACTCCAGATATAACAAACTGACCCTAGCCCCCCGACACATAAACTACTGCAGCATAAATACTGGAGGCTGAGACAGAAGGGGTCAGGAGACACTGTGGCCCCATCCGATGATACCCCCGGACAGGGCCAAACAGGAAGGATATAACCCCACCCACTTTGGCAAAGCACAGCCCCCATGCCACTAGAGGGATATCTTCAACCACCAACTTACCATCCTGAGACAAGGCCGAGTATAGCCCACAAAGATCTCCGCCACTGCACAACCCAAGGGGGGGCGACAACCCAGACAGGAAGATCACGTCAGTGACTCAACCCACTCAAGTGACGCACCCCTCCTAGGGATGGCATGAAAACATTCTATAAAAAAACACAAGAAAACATTAGTAACATTTAAAAAAGGTTCTAAGAATTGTATTTAAAAACATATATATCATATCCTTTCTTGTTAAGTGTGTTCATGTGTGTTGGCCGCACCCACTAATTGGCCACACCTGATTTTAATGAGTGCTTGTTCCCTTTGAAATGTGGTCTGTTTAAATAGACTAAAATGAACAGTTTTGTGTGAGTAAAGTGGCACTGTGGACTAATTCAATGGTTAGACAATAGAAGATCATAGGTTCAAGTCTCACTGACGGCATGCCACAATTAAAAATAAATGTGTTTGCATGATTAAAGCTGAAACAAAATAATGTCCATGTGTCCTATCTGTGCTTGGAATTAAAATCAGTTAAATTAAACTAGCAGTGTTGAAACATTCTCAGAACGTTATTTAATTACCTATCATTTTAGTTCTCAGAATGTAAATACCACCTCCCAGGGAAACATAGTAAAACGCTCTCAGAACCTCCCTGAAACATTCATGTACGTTCCCTGAACAGGCTACGTTTTCACTTCCATTCAATACTTTGACAGAAGTGTGGAGAATTTAAAAAACGTTCAGTTTTACCAGTCAGGAAACTTATGACTTCGTTTCCAGAACCAATGGTAAACCAAAAACGTACGTTCCCACAACTTCCAAGGAACCAAATATGCTAGTTGGGTAGTACCATCACAGCACAATTACTGGCATAAAGTGAAGGACCTAACATACAACCTCCTCTTTCTTCTTGTTTTCATTTCCTCTCTCTTTCTTTCTCTCTCTTCTCCCTCTCAGCTATCAGTTCTCTTAGCACTAGCAGACAGGCAGTGGAAGAAAAGGACTTGGTAAGATCTGGTCAGATTAATATGTACATGTGTATACGCTCCTGGTTGAATATCGATGGAGATAATATCTGTTGGTGAATCTGCCCCTTTATTATTTAACTCTGCGTACTCCCTCTTCTGCCCCCTTAACGTATTACTTGAAGCAGGACTTTGTGGACCTAGAGACAGTGAAGACAGAGGAAATGTATGAACAAATGGATAACATCCTGACCAGCCTGACTCCCAAGAACTTCCATCAGTCAATGAAGGTAGTGAGTGCATTCACAATTGACACAGAGGACAAACTCAAGGGCATCGTTGACTCTATATATGAGAGGGCCATCTTAAACCCTACCAGCGCTGAGGTCTATGCAAAGGTGTGCCACCAACTCAAGTGGGTACGTATGCATCTGTACAAGTCTCCATGTGTGTATTTGTGTTTGCCTGTCACCAACAGCTGTTTATTGTTTTTAATACAATTTTACCAACTCTTAGGGCAACATACACTGAGTGTACAAAACATTAGGAACACTTTTTCCATGACAGACTGACCTGGTGAAAGCTACAATCCGTTATTGATGTACTTGTTAAATCTACTTCAATCAGTGTAGATGAAGGGGAGGGAAGGATTTTTAAGCCTTGAGACAATTGAGATGTGGATTGTGAATGTGTGCCATTCAGAGGGTGAATGGGCAAGACAAAAAATGTAAATGCTTTTGAACGGGGTATGGTAGAAGGTGCCAGGCGCACCGGTTTGAATGTATCAAGAACTGCAACGCTGCTGGGTTTTTCCACGCTCAACTGTTTCCTGTGTGTATTGAGAATAGTCCACCACCCAATGGACATCCAGCCAACTTGACACAACTGTGGGAAGCATTGGAGTCAACATTTTCAAGTATTGTGGTGGCAACATGTTATGGGTATGCTTGTCACCGGCAGCGACTGGGGAGTTTGTCAAGATCAAAATGCATTTGAAAGGTTTAAGGAAAACCCACCATAGTCTTCTAAAAACTTCACCACGGGATAGAGTTCCTTTTTAGCGGGACAGTTAAGTACATTTTAATGCAAAAAACATACCATAATGGCTTTCCAATAAGTATTGAGTGTTTCTGAGTGGTACAGTATCAACCCCCTGACTTAAATCTGCGTGAAAATCATAGACAAGGTTTGAAAATTGCTGTCCATCAATGATTCTCAACCAAATTTACTGAGCTTAAGCAATTTTGACTAAAAACAATGCCCTAAGAGTTATGCAATGTTGGTAGAATCTTATTCAAAATTATTCACAGCTGTAATGGCTACAAAAGGTACTTCCACCAAGTATTAGGCTAACTCTGCGGTGTGAAGACATACGCAATCAATATTTCTTCACATTACAATTTTTATTAATTTGTCATTCATTTTGAAAATGTGAAGTAGTTTGTGTAGATCTGTAGGAAGAAATCCAGATTTTAAACCCTTCTGTTATTTGAAGGCAGCAAAATGTGAAGACTGTGTGCAAGGGGTGTAGACCTTCACTAGTGACTGTATATATATCAAATGAGTATCCAAAACAGTAATGTAATAGTGGTCAACGTTCAGAATCTAATCCGAACTAATTCAAATCTAACTTTCTCTGGCTCTCTCGCTCCATAATCAGATAACCCGTCAATGAGTTTTTGTCTCCTACATATCCTGCCCTTTCAGCTCAAAATACCTGGAGTGACAGTAAATTTCCGCAAGCTGCTGCTGAACCAATGCCAGAAGGGCTTTGAGAAGGATAATAGTAAGATCTTAAAAGAAAAGCAGAGGGAACTCGACACCACCACTGAGGTAGCACCTCATACAGCAGCATTTTATCTTTGAGATGTCAAAATCCACATTACATAAACTTCATTTCTCTTCATAATGCCTTATTCTTTATAAACAATTGTAATTGATTAAGTTTCGCTTAACTTTACATTGATATTACATTTAAAGTATTCCCTTCAACTGATCATTGTAACACTTGTAACAACTTGTACCTTGTTTAGTCCAATGCAATTTGTATTAGTACAAGGCAGGCTGAACAGACATCCCGGTTTCCTTCCAGGAGGAGGACCGTCAGCGACTGAGGGAGGAGCTGGAGGAGGCTAAGGCAGAGGGGCAGCGGGAGTTGCTAGGCAACATCACATTCCTCTGCCAGTTGTTCAAGTTGAAGATGATGTCCGAGGGCCTCATAGACTACTGCACCGTAAAGCTAATAAAGGATGGAGATGATGATTCGCTAGAGCAGGGGTGTCAAAGTCAAATGGACGGAGGGCCAAATAAAAAATTTAGCTACAAGCCGAGGGCCGGACTGTTCGAATGTTCATTGAAAAAATTTTTAATGACGCATATAGTCTAGTGAACCTAATTGAACCTACTGAAAACCTAACAAATATATTCCAATATGATCAGATAAATAAAGCAATATTTTCTTATGGCTCTGTCAGTAATCTTTAATTTTCAACAGACACAAAAGACAAATTTCCTTTATATAAAAATCCCCATAACATGAACATTAAATGAAAGAAACCGGTATTCAAGGCACCATCAGTAGCCTATATTTTCTATTTTAGCAAAAGTGGGCTAAATTTACTTCAAAGAAAAAAACAATAATAGCAATTTTCTATCATCCACTCAACTGAAATATTTTTAAAATATAATTGGATTGAAATACAATAAAATAAAGTGCAAAAATCTATTAATCAAAAACAACACTTTGTTTAAGGAGAAGTAACATGCAGTGAAAACAAATATTAAACTTTAACTTTTAAACTTGAACTGAGTAAAAACTCTAAATATGTGATTGCACAGTAATGTTCACTTGTTTGAGGTTGAGGGTGATACTTGGTGGTGTCCCATCTTTTCCACAAGTTCATCAATGTTCGGGGTAAGGCTCTGAGCTGAGGAAATCCTCAGAATTGAGTGGAGGTGTTCAGCAGTAAGTCGACTTCTGTGTGATGTTTTGTTCAGGTTCATCAAAGAAAACAGTTGTTCACACAGGTATGTGCTGCCAAACATAGACAACGTTTGAGCAGCCTGGATGCGCAGCTGGGGCATTGTGTCGGGGAGGAAACGGGCGAACTCCGCAGCACCCACTGCCGCATATTTTGCCCTCAGTGCATCATTGCATTGGAGGTCAATCAACTCCATTTGGAGGTTTGGTGGTGAGCTTTCCACGTCAACAGCAAATGGGTTACCGAGCAGTTCCAACCTGCTTTTTTGTGCTTCAAAGTCAGCAAATCGGCGTCGAAAGTCAGCGGCAAGCATACCTATTTTATCAGCCAACTGTGCGCTCGGGAACGCACTGGTAGAGAGCTTCTCTTTCATGGTCTGGCAGCTGGGAAAGTGGCTCAAATTTTCTTTCCGCATCTGCGTCTCCCACAGAGTCAGTTTGGTTTTAAATGCCTTCACTGTACTGTACATATCAGAGATGACATGATCCCGACCCTGCAGCTGCAAGTTCATTGCATTCAGATGACTCGTAATGTCACACAGAAAAGCCATTTCACACAGAAACATTTCGTCTCGGAGTTGTGTTGTGTCTTTCCCTTTGCTGTCCAAGAACAGACAAATCTCCTCACGAAGCTCGAAACATCTTTGAAGCACCTTTCCCTGGCTTAGCCATCGCACCTCTGTGTGATAAGGCAAATCACCATGCTCCGTTTCTAACTCCGTCAGAAATGCCTTGAACTGGCGGTGATTCAAACCTTTGGCTCTGATAAAGTTAACTGTGCGCGTGATGATGCTCATTACATGCTCCATTTTCAAGGCTTTACCGCACAACGCTTCCTGGTGTATGATACAATGATAAGCTGTCAGCTCACCTGTCGCGTTTTCCTCTTGCATCTTTTCCCGTATCTTCGCCACCAGTCCGCTCCTGTGTCCACACATCGCAGGTGCTCCGTCGGTTGTCAAACCCACGAGTTTTTCCCAAGGCAGCTCCATCTCATTTACACATCTTGACACCTCTTCATACAAATCATGCCCCGTAGTTGTGCCATGCATAGGACGTAAAGCCAAAAACTCCTCTGTCACGCTTAGGCTGGAGTCCACTCCGCGGATGAAAATTGACAACTGGGCAATGTCAGAAATGTCGGTGCTCTCATCCACAGCCAAGGAATATGCAATGAAATCTTTTCCCTTTTTCACAAGCTGCTCTTTTAGATTGATGGACAACTGGTCTACTCTCTCGGCAATGGTGTTTCTGCTCAGACTCACATTTAAAAAGAGTTGCCTTTTTTCTGGGCAAACTTCGTCACAAACTTTAATCATGCAGTTTTTGATGAAATCCCCCTCCGTAAATGGCCGGGCTGATTTAGCGATCTCTTCTGCCAAAATAAAACTGGCCTTGACAGCAGCCTGGCCTTGTGATTTGGCTTTTTTGAACAGAGCCTGTCGAGATTTGAGGCCTCGTTTTAATTCCTCTGCCTTTTGTAGCCTTTGTTCCATGTCCATATTCTTGTTTTTGTCCGCGTGTTTCGTTTCATAATGTCGTCTCAGATTATACTCTTTCAGTACCGCCACACTTTCTCCACACAGAAGACACACAGGTTTTCCAGCTACCTCCGTGAACATATACTCCGACTCCCACCTTGTTTGAAACCCCCGGTTCTCAGTGTCCACCTTCCGTTTTGCCATTTTTGATGGGTATCTGAAAGTTAATTTTACTGTGATGCTGACGACTGCTGTGCCAATAAATATTGAAATGAAGCAGCCTACTGCTCGGTGCGTCACCGTTGCATTGTGGGAAATGTAGTATTGGTGCGTGTAAAAGATCTGCGGGCTGCCGGCTTGCTGCGGTCTGCGGGCCGGTTCTAATAATAAATCAAGATCATCCCAGGGGCCGTAAAAAACCTTCTCGCGGGCCGGATGTGGCCCGCGGGCCTTGACTCTGACATATGTGCGCTAGAGGGTCTGTGCACAATACTCTTCACCATTGGCAAGGACTTGGACTCTGAGAAGAACCAGGTCTGTATAGATCTATTGATGTGCGTCTGTTGTTTGTCAGTCAACAGCATTCACTTAGCCTGTCTATACTTCCACAGCCCAGAATGGATGAGCACTACACACAGATTAATCTGATAAAGGAGAGAAGGAGGACCTCCCCCAGAATCCGCTATATGCTTCAAGATGTGCTGGACCGCAGAACGGTATGACCAGCTATCCCACAACCACCACTACCTGTTATGTTTGTTCTGTGTCTTTGGTTGTCTGTCTGTCTCTCTCTCTTTCTCCCCCTCCCTCTCTCACCTATTCTCTAATCTTAAAGCACTGATATTAGATTCTTGTTCAAGTCTGATGTAATGTTTCACTCACGATTCCACTTTCTCTCTCCAGCTCCATTTGTACAAGGGCCAAAAGGAAGACCATTGAAGACCAGGACCATGTGTTTTTACAATTCCTCTGTGTCTGTTTTCTTTTGCCCATCTTAATCTTTTTTATTTTTATTGGCCAGTCTGAGAAATGCCATTTTCTTTGCAACTCTGCCTAGAAGGCCAGCATCCCTGAGTTGCCTCTTCTCTGTTGATGTTGAGACTGGTGTTTTGCGGGTACTATTTATTGAATCTGCCAGTTGAGGACTTGTGAGGCGCCTGTTTCTCAAACTAGACACGCTCATGTACTTGTCTTCTTGCTCCGTTGTGCACCGGGGCCTCCCACTCCTCTTTCTATTCTGGTTAGAGTCAGTTTGCGCTGTTCTGTGAAGGGAGTAGTACACAGCGTTGTACAAGATCTTCAGTTTCTTAGCAATTTCTCGCATGGAATAGCCTTCATTTCTCAGAACAAGAATAGACTGACTAGTTTCAGAAGAAAGTTCTTTGTTTCTGGCCATTTTGAGCCTGTAATCGAAGCCAAAAATGCTGATGCTCCAAATACTCAACTAGTCTAAAGAAGGCCAGTTTTATTGCTTCTTTAATCAGTACCACAGTTTTCAGCTGTGCTAACGTAATTGCAAATGGGTTTTCTAATGATCAATTAGCCTTTTAAAATGATAAACTTGGATTAGCTAACACAACGTGCCAATGGAACACAGGACTGATGGTTGCTGATAATGGGCCTCTGTACGCCTATGAAGAAATTCCATTAAAAAACAGCAGTTTCCAGCTACAATAGTAATTTACAATATTAACAATGTCTACACTGTATTTCTGATCAACTTGATGGTATTTTAATGGACAAAAAAGGTGCTTTTCTTTCAAAAACAAGGACATTTCTAAGTGACCCCAAACTTTTGAACGGTAGTGTATAGAGTCCAATCACAAGAACTGAACATAGCCTGTGGTACACTCCTACTCTGTTGGAAGGAGCGACTGGTATCTTTGTCCTTGCCGTTTTGCATTGAAATGCATGTTTCTTGTGGGTTACCAGGTTTCAATTCAACCTTTTTATGCAAGTAAAGTACAGATGTAACTCCCGAGGGTCGCAGCGGTCTAAGGCACTGCATCTCAGTGCTAAAGGAGTCACTACAGACCCTGGTTCGATTCTAGGCTGTATCACAACTGGCCGTGATGGGGAGTTCCATAGGGCAGGGCGCACAATTGGCCCAGCGTCGTCCGGGTTAGAGTTTGGCTGGGGTAGGCCGTTATTCTAAATAAACTGACTTGCCTAGTTAAATAAAGGTTAAATAAATAAAAATTAAAATGTAGGATCTTAATTTGAGGCAGTTTGTTACAGCAGGAAGATAATCCTGCAGCAACAGTACGTGTGGATTATAGTGGATGTTTTTTGTTGGGGTTGCTGCATTTTACGTTAGGGCAAATCAAGTCTGACATTTTAAAATGGAAATTACAAACTTTAGAAAGCTTTTTAAACCTTGAATACACTGCAAGTTTGCATTTCCTGCTGTGCAAGAAGATTCTCATCAACAAGAGTGATCAAATTAAGATCCTACATCTGTACATGTCTCATAAAAAATGTCATGACAGGCCTGATGGAAACAGCTAATTTGTTTTGTAAACTTTCCAAAGTTTGACAAAACAAGGTGAGATTGTTTTTTGTCGGTAAAATTCATTATGTGAGAAATGGCAGTGGAAATGCATTAATGCTTAAATATTGATATAACAAGGCAATATTAAACATTTTGTCTCCCCCCTTGGCCCAATTGAGATCGTGTGTGACTAAATCGCGTGTGAGATCAATTGAGATCGCGTGTGAATTAAAATGTGCGGCTAGATTCTCTCTTTGTGCTTTGGCTCCAACAATAACTACCTCGGTCTTATCTTGATTTAGCTGGAGGAAGTTGTGAGCCATCCACGTATTTAAATCACTAATACAGTCTAATAATTAAGCCGTGGAGCTAAAATCCTCTGATGACACAAATGTAAAGTTGTGTATTGTCTGCATAGCAGTGAAAATCAATGCTGTGCTTTCTGATCACGCTGCCAAGGGGTAACATATATAAACTGAATAGTACCAGAACCAAAATTTAACCCTTGTGGAACGCAACATGTATGTATTTTCTCTGAGTTATGTTCACAAAGGGTGACAAAAAAAACTCTTGACCGGTTAAATAGAGCCTAAACCAATTTAGAACAGGACCGGAGAGGCCATCTCTCCAGTCTGTTCAGAGGGAAATCATGGTCAACAGTGTCGAATGCAGCACTTAAATATAAGAGTGCAAGCACAGAGGTGATTGGCATCTGTGTTGGCTCTAAGATAATTTACCACTTTAACTAAGGCTGTGTCTGCTGGGCACGAAAACCAGATTGGATTTTTTCAAAAATGAAAAAAAGTGATTAACAATAGATTGCACTTCTTTAGATATGCAATTAAAAAACTATTTTGAAGGTGGTGGGAATAGGATCAGGAAGGCAGATGTTGCCAGGCCAGCTCAAGGCTTAAGTTGTGATATCACTTTTCTGAGCATGTCTGTGTCAACCAGGGAAAATGAATCCATAGTGCCTTTGTGTGGTAGGTTAGGGCACATATCAAACTTCTCATCAGGTCTTGCTTGTGAAATCTTGATTAACTGGCCCGGTGAGCTTGGCAGATGTTGCCGGGCCAGCAGGCAGCCCTGGATGTTGACTGCTGCAGTCTCTAGCTAATCCACTCCCTGTACTCTATGTCATGTGCCAAAGAAAAAACACTGGACTAGTCAATTGGGTGGGGCTTCCTATGGTATTTTTTGTATTTTATTAGTATCCCCATTATCTGTTGTGAAAGCTGCAGCTACTCTTCCTGGGGTCCAGGGGCCGGATTAACAAAACTTTAAGAATATATTTCTTAACTGGCATTTTTTCCTTTATCTTCGGATTTAAGAATAAAGTTAAGCAAAGTTGCTATTGTCACGTTCCTGACCTGTTTTCTGTTGTTTTTGTATGTGTTTAGTTGGTCAGGGCGTGAGTTGGGGTGGGCATTCTATGTTATGTGTTTCTATGTTGGTTAATGGGTTGCCTGATATGGTTCTCAATTAGAGGCAGGTGTTTTACGTTTCCTCTGATTGAGAACCATATTAAGGTAGGTTGTTTCACATTGTTTGTTGTGGGTGGTTGTCTCCTGTGTCTGTGTTTGTAGCGCCACACGGGACTGTTTCGGTTTGTTTGTAGTCTGTACCTGTTCGTGCGTTCTTCGTGTATATGTAAGTTCTTATGTTCAGGTCGGTCTGCGTCGTTTGTTGTTTTGTAGTTTGTTAAAGTGTTTTCGTGTGTTTTCGTCTTTACTTTAATAAATTCATTATGTCAAATAACAACGCTGCTCTTTGGTCCAATCCCTACTGAACGACCGTTACAGCTATTCCTCAATAAAGTTGTTAGAAATGTTCTTAAAGTTTTACCTAAGTTTCTTCCTAAGAAATGGGATTCTTGAAAATAATGCTTTAGGATTCCTTCTTGGAAATGTACTTAACTTTAGGACAGCTAAACCCTTGTCTTGAGACGAATGGGTACTTTTGTAACCATTCATGTTTTCTTGCGCCACAGAAACCGTTGGCTTCAGGATATTTAAATACAGCAAGAATACAAATTAAACACGCATTATCTGGCTAGCTAGTAATTAACAATATAGTACAATATTCTAGAAGTGTTAAATAGCTGGCGCTATCTCGTCAATTTGCAAAGAACTTCGCTAACGACGTTAACTATAATTGCTATGTTGGCTATAATGTCTTTACACGTTAGCTAGCTAACGTAGCTAACTAATTTAACCATCGCGCAGTCCTTCTACCACCATCTCTATGATGGATTACACCTTCTCCTCCAGCTGGTCCACATGAATGGTCTCTCAGCTCCCTTCTTCTTAGCAGCCGACTTGATGTCGGACCACTTATTTGTTGTCACTGTCCCTTGCCATTCCCCCAGATGGCAGAGACTGACTCGGCCACTCTCGCCCATCCTCTCTTTTTGGTCTCTGCAGTGAACTTGCAGTTATCAAGTCTCCCCAACAGCAACCTTTTCCTGGCTGCTATTTCCTCCACCATCACCTCAAGCTCTTGTTTACTGAAGTTTTTATTGCGCTTTCCTTGGTTATCCATTTTTGGTTTTGATGTACAGTAGCTAACGGTAGTCTGATGGCTATAATGTGTGGGGGGGGGGGAATTGTGTGTAAAGGGTTCGCAAGCCAACTAAAACATTTTTATTCTCGAGACATAAAGCAAAAAAATACATTTAATAAAATTGAAATATCAACACTTTATTATAGTGGGCCAAATCCTATCATCCCTGTCACATAGGCTTATGTGCTTATGTATTGGTTTCAAGCACGTCACTAATGTCAATGCCACATAAGAAGATATTTTAAGTTCTTAAGAAATATATTTACGAAGTTCCTAAGAAAGCTACACATTCCAAGAACATTTTGAGGAATTACATTTACGAACTACAGTTGAAGTCGGAAGTTTGCTTACACTTAGGATGGAGAAATTAAAACTCGTTTTTCAACCACTCCACACATTTCTTGTAAACAAACGATAGTTTTGGCAAGTCAATTAGGACATCTACTTTCTGCATGACACAAGAAATTTTACCAACAATTGTTAACAGACAGTTTATTTCACTTATAATCACAATTGCAGTGGGATAAGTTTACATACACTAAATAGACTGTGCCTTTAAACAGCTTGGGAAATTACCGAAAACGATGTCATGGCTTTAGAAGCTTCTGATAGGCTAATTGACATCATTTGAGTCAATTGGAGGTGTGGATGTATTTCAAGGTCTACCTTCAAACTCAGTGCCTCTTTGCTTGACAGCATGGGAAAATCTAAATAAATCAGCTAAGACCTCAGAAAAAAAGTTGTAGACCTCCATAAGTCTGGTTCATCCTTGGAAGCAATTTCCAAATGCCTGAAGGTATCCACATTCATCTGTACAAACAATAGTACAGATGAATACAAAATACATCAGCTTTTTTTATAACCTCCCAACCCTTTAGTAAACCCAGAAATCTCTTAGTTAGATATTCCTTCATATATTCATTTTTGTTAAAAAAAATAAAAAAAATGGGACCACGCAGCCTCATACCGCTCAGGAAGGAGATGCGTTCTGTCTCCTAGAGATTAACGTACTTTGGTGCGAAAAGTGCAAATCAATCCCAGAACAACAGCATAGGACCTTGTGAAGATGCTGGAGGAAACGGGTACAAAAGTATATATATCAACAGTAAAACAAGTCCTATATTGACATAACCTGAAAGGCCGCTCAGCAAGGAAGAAGCCACTGCTCCAAAACTGCCATAAAAAAGCCAGACTACGGTTTGCAACTGCACATGGGGACAAAGATCGTACTTTTTGGAGAAATGTCCTCTGGTCTGATGAAACAAAAATAGAACTGTTTGGCCATAATTACTTTTTGGAAGAAAAAGGGGGACGCTTGCAAGCTGAAGAACACCATCCCAACCGTGAAGCACGGGGGTGGCAGCATCATGTTGTGGGGGTGCTTTGCTGCGGGAGGGACTGGTGCACTTCCCAAAATAGATGGCATCATGAGGCAGGATAATTATGTGGATATATTGAAGCAACATCTCAAGACATCATTCAGGAAGTTAAAGCTTGGTCGCAAATGGGTCTTCCAAATGGACAATGACCCCAAGCATACTTCCAAAGTTGTGGCAACATGGATTAAGGACAACAAAGTCAAGGTATTAGAGTGGCCATCACAAAGCCCTGACCTCAATCCTATAGAAAATGTGTGGGCAGAACAGAAAAAGTGTGTGCGAGCAAGGAGGTCTACAAATCTAACTCAGTTACACCAGCTCTGTCAGGAGGAATGGTCCAAAATTCAACCAACTTATGGTGGGAAACTTGTGGAAGGCTACCCGAAACATTTGACCCAAGTTAAACAATTTAAAGGCAATGCTACCAAATACTAATTGAGTGTATGTAAACTTCTGACCCACTGGGAATGTGATGAAAAAAATTTAATCTGAAATAAATCATTCTCTCTACTATTATTCTAACATTTCACATTCTTAAAATAAACTGGTGAACCTAACTGACCTAAGACAGGGAATTTTTACTTAGATTAAATGTCAGGAATTGTGAAAAACTGAGTTTAAATGTATTTGGCTGAGCTGTATGTAAACTTCCGACTTCAACTGTATTTTATGAACCATGCAATAATATCTCTATATAATAATACTGTACGCTTTCTTGAATTTGTTCTGGATTTGGGGACTATGAAAAGACCCCTGGTGGCAAGTCTGGTAGTGTAAGTGTGTCAGAGCTGTGCGTAAGTTGACTCTGGAAGCAATTTGTAATTTTCAACACATTTTTTCTTATAAAAAGAAGTGATGCAGTCAGTCTCTCCTCAACTCTTAGCCAAGAGGGACTGGCATGCATAGTATATATATTAGCCCTCTGATTACAATTAAGAGAAAGACGTGCCTCTCTGTTCTGGGCCAGCTGCAGCTGAACTACATGACCACATGATTGGACAATAATCAAGATTAAGACAAAACTAGAGCCTGCAGGACTTGCTTTGTGGAGTGTGGTGTCAAAAAAAGCAGCGCATGTCTTTATTACAGACATACCTCTCCCCATCTTACAACCATTGAATCTATATGTTTTGACCACGACAGTTTACAATCTAAGGTAACACAAAGGAATTTAGTCTCCTCAACTTGTTCAACATTCAAACCATTCATTATGTCATGACGTGACTATTCATTAATGTGAAGACTTATATCAAATCAATTCTCTTTGTAATTATTATTATTATGTGATTAAACTAATGTAACATTAATTAACTAAGAAGTCGGGGCACCACGGGAAAATGTTTAAAGAGTTACTATTTCCCGAATTTTACTCTCTTCAGATATTTTCATATCTTATCGATTACAGTCACTTATTAATGTATTATTACCTCATCAGTCATTCTGAACGTTGTCATTTCTTGTAGTATGCTTGAACCCTACTTTATTAATGAATCAGCGATACACAAGTTGGCTCAATTATTTATTTACTAACTAATTAAACAATTACAGAATACACAAATACACAATAACATTATACAGTAAATAGTACCAAGAAGTATAACAAAGCAGGACAGTTTGGTTATAACACAGTGGCGAATTCAGAGCGGGGAGGAAGGGAGACAAAGGAGTTACTCTATCGGACATTGGGAAGCTACGCTCACGAAATACAAAATCTGAAACATTCTAATAACCGCTCATTTGGAAAAAGAGTATGCAATTTATGTATTTATGATTGAGCTGTCCTTGATCGTCCAAATCCTTTGGTCACGGAGATGTTGGGTGTACGACTCTGGTTCGGCCACCAGAGTTCACCATGTCCTTAGGTAGAGCTCCTGGTCATGGTGGTGTTAAGAATGGATACTTCGACTTACCCTGTACAGTAGTTCTCAGAGTTGATCTCATTAGAATGCTTCAGAGGTTGTCGGTGTTCTCATCCTAGGCTACGTACGTTTCCAGCTGCAGACTGATAACGCGACGTCTAGGATTTGCTTCTTCTGTAGTGATCGATAGCTTCAAAGTTTAAAACCATTATGCAACATTCGGCTTACACCTCAGCCTGCTTGGTCTATAGAGTGGCAACCATTTCAACGTGGGGACCAGCGTCCTCATGTTCTCTGGTCTTGTAGTTTTAGTTTTTAGAATTGTAGTTCTAATCCATTTTGCAAAAACCGGCTCGCGCTTTAGTCTGCTTGGTCTATAGAGTGGTAGATTTCTCAACCATTTGTAACGTATTCAGCTGGCGCTGCACGTAACTGGTCTAATGTGTTAATTCTTCAGCGCGTCCTTTTAAACACTTGGGGAAAAGGGGCGTTCCATTAAATTTTGCATAATCTCTGTGCTCATGTGGGTGTAGTTACTGACTTTGTAAACTTGACATGAAAAAAACATTTTCTCATTTAGAAGACTTAAATCACATTTCTATCTTTTAAAAAGTATGATACTTAGTCATTCATTTTAAACAACATTCAGATGCAAACCTCATAATTGAGAAGTGTAGACAGAGGTACAGTTATGTGGTTCTACCATCTGTCACAACATCAAAATTAATTCGATATGAGGTTTCTTCTAGTATCCACTGAACATTTCCACATTCTCAAAAATTGAAATATTGTTGCCTAGCCGGCACCCCCGATCTCCATCTCAGGACTGGAAAGTCATGACAATTATCAGATTCAGCTGAGGTCTCCCGAGTGGCGCAACGGTCTATGGCACTGCATCTCTGTGCTAGAGGCGTCACTACAGACACCCTGGTTCGAATCCAGGCTGTATCACAACCGTCCGTGATTGGGAGTCCCATAGGGTGGCGCACAATTGGCCAGCGTCGTCTGGATTTGACCATTGTAATTAAGAATTTGTTCCTAACTGACTTGCCTAGTTAAATAAATGTTAATTTAAAATAAAAATAGAGCTTAGGGAATGATGTGTACCAAATACAATTCTCTTAATTTTAGAGATGTGGCATGTCATTGGTAAATATATAAAAAAGTAGAGGGCCTAGAGAACTGCCCTGGGTACACCACATGTTTGACATTTAGAGAAGCTTCCATCAAAGAAAACCCTCTGAGTTCTATTAGATAAATAGCTCTGTCACATAATTTCTCAATTTACAATGTCAGCTAGTCAGATGTGCAGCCAGACTTATTAGCCACTCCTTTTGCCCCATCTCTTTCAACCATACCGCTTTTCAATTCCTCATCGATCCATGGAGCCTTACAGTATTTTAACAGGTGCATGTTTATCAATAATTGAAAGAAGCTATTTCATAAATTCATGAAATGCAGCGCCTGGATGCTCCTTATTAATCACATCAGATCAACAAATATGTTTTACATCATCTACATAAGGGTCACAGTAAAATATTTTGTATGATCTCTTGTACACTATTTTAGGCCCAGCTTTTAGAACCTTGGTTCTCCTAGATATAGCCACTATATTGTGATTACTGCATCCAATGGGTATGGGTACAGCTTTAGAACAGAGTTCTACAGTATTAGTAAAAATGTGACCTATACATGTGGATGATCTTGTTCATGTAGTGTTTGTAAACACCCTGGTAGGTTAATTAATAACCTGAACCAGATTACAGGCACTGGTTACAGTGAGAAGCTTCCTCTTAAGCGGACAGCTTGATGAAAACCATTCAATATTCAGGTCCAAAAGAAAGTAGACCTCTCTGTTTACATCACATACACCATCTAGCATTTCAGACACATTATTTAGATAATGACTTTTAGCACTTGGTGGCCAAACACTGTTAACACTTGACATGGGTTAAGGCAGGGTTATTTGAATCAGCTGTGTACTGCTAGGGCAAAAACCAAAATGTGACCCAAGTGGGGCCCCAGGACCAAGTTTGGGAAACCCTAGGTTAAGGAAGGATCACACAGAAAATAACATCCAGATCAGCAGGAAGTATCAGCCTATGAATTATACTCCTGAGCAAACGTTTCAAAAATGAAGGTGGCAGTGAATCACCAACCTTGGCTTAATGCCTGTTCAAACAACACAATCCAGGTGGCAGTATGCACCCTTTCAGTTTGTTTAGCGAGTGTCAATCAACTAATAGAAATAGAAGATGAAGAAATGTACTACTTTCACATGGAGATAAGCCTCAATGGTGCTGCCCATGCTGTCACAGAAGCCATAATGGCAAAGGTGTACCCTCTATCCAACTATGTTCTACACTTGCAGGTAAAGGCCGACTCATTAAAAAACTTTCAGAAATGTGCCACCGTGGTTTTACTCAATACCACATGTTGATCTTAGCCTGATTGAAGAAAAGAAACAGTGGTGTGAAGAAGATAATGTAGGAACAGTAGTGGATCAATATATTAGTAATCAGTTGTATTATTATTGTCTTGCAGTGTGTACAGATGGTGCAAAGGATCCCACAGGAGCAGGTGTATTAATTCCTGACTTTAATTTATGGAAGAGACTAACACATGATTTATCTGTATATGCAACAGAAATGGTTGTGATAATTGTTGGATTGCCATGGATAGAGGAGGTGCAACCAAGAAGAGTAGTAATATGTTGGGACTGCATCAATTTGATGTAGTTTAAGATCTGGAAAGTCAGAACATGAGAATTTAGGATTATAAATAATGCTGCTGTTGTTGGGGTTATTGGTATTGGTATTGAAATCCAGTTCTGTTGGATTACGGCTCATACAGGAGTTTATGGAAATTATATAGTAGATATAATAGCAAAAACAAAATAATATTGTGGATATACAGGTGTAGTTGGGTAGAGGGGAAATTAAAACATTGATTCTGAAAAATGGGTTAGATTGCTGGCATAGACAATGGGATGAAAGTAGAATGGGCAAACATTTTTATAGTACAAGGAAATCTGTACGGGATATAGTGTCATATAATGGAGATGAAAGGGAGGAATTGATGTTGTGTAGGTGAGATTAGGGTTTACGGGATTAAATTTTTCTTTGAAATTGATGGAGTCATGGTACTTGAATTTGTAATGGCTGTATGGTAGAGGAAATGGTTGAATATTTAGAATTATTTTGTGAAATGTATGACGTAGAAAGGGAGATGTTGTTTGAAAGGGTCAGAGAGGTTAAATAAAAGTTAAATAAAAAATATATAAAAAGAGAGGTTGGTATTTTTTGTGGGGGTGATGGGAGTAATGAGGTTTGTTGGGAATTTTATTTTATTAGAAATGTAGGGTTAGTTAAGAGAATATAATGGTATAGTTACAAAGAGATCCCGAGTGGCGCAGCGGTCTAAGGCACTGCATCTCAATGCTAGAGGTGTCACTACAGACCCTGGTTTGATTCCAGGCTGTATCACAACTGGCCATGATTGGGCGGCGCACAATTGGCCAAGCATCGTCTGGGTTAGGGTTTCGCAGGGGAAGGCCGTCATTGTAAATAAGAAACGGACTTGCCTAGTTAAATAAAGGTTATATAACTAAAAGATAGGTTGTGACCAAACTCACACTCCAGTACAGTAGGTGGCAGTGTATGCACCTGTCAGTTCGTTGCGAAGAGGAAGAACTGTTTCAGAGAAGTGAAACTGAATGTGACAATTCTCAGTATTTTTAAGGACAGTGACCATGGCAGAGGCCTGTATTTCAGTGTCCCTGGAGGAGTTTAGTTGCTCAATCTGTCTGGATTTACTGAACGATCCGGTGACTATTCCATGTGGACACAGCTACTGTAAAGTTTGTATTAAGGGTCACTGGGATCAATATGATCAAAAGCTTATCTACAGCTGCCCTCAATGCAGACAGACCTTTACACCAAGGCCTGTCCTGAGCAGAAACAACATGCTAACTGAAGTAGTGGGGAAACTGAAGAAGACAGGACAACAAGTTTCCCCTTCTCTGCCGTATGCTGGACCTGGAGATGTGCCATGTGACATCTGTACTGGTAAACAACACAGAGCAGTGAAGTGCTGTTTGGTGTGTCTGGCCTCATACTGCGAGACTCACATTCAGCTTCACTATGAGTCAACAGCTTTGAAGAAACATATTCTGTGTGAAGCCTCCACACAATTAAAGGAGAGGATCTGCCCTCACCATGGCAAACTGTTGGAGGTCTACTGCTGCACTGATCAACAATGCATTTGTTATCAGTGTGCTATAGATCAACACAGGGGTCATGAAACTGTTGTAGCTCCAGCTGAAAGGGCAAAGAAACAGGTATGCCCAACTGCCAGAAATCTTTTGTCTTTCAATGTAATCTTGTTGTTGTTGTTGTTGCCATCACAGCATTAATACTATCAAATAGGGTTTAATATGTATATTCACAGGAACAGGTGAGGAAGGTACAGAGGGAATGTCAGCAGAAAATCAAGAAGAGGGAAACTGTGATGCTGGACCTGCAAAACATGATGGGTTCTGTCAAGGTAAGTTTTGACCTGTAAAATATGGAAACATTAAAGGACAAAATTGCAAAGAGAAACGTCTAAAAGCAGTGGCTGCAGTGTGTCAGGATATCAACAGGAAATCATGTAATGAATTCTAATGTACTAGTCAAAGCTTTTAATTAACTGTTCGTCGGCACAGGCTGTTGTCGGTAAACATGTAAGGGGCATTTCTTGGCTCATTTCCGGGCGGCTCTCCTGTAGTTAGATTAGCAGAGAAATTAGTCACTCAACCTGTTCCTCTTCATGGAGCTCAAGTAGAGCCATATTTTCAATGCTAAAATAAAACTACAGAATGTTTTCAGGAATTATTCAAACTTACAACCAGGTAAGTTGTGAACCGCAACAATGTAGGTTGTAAACAAGTACATTACGATGGCGGCTTCAATTACATTTTTACTTTCCGAATTCCCTATCAGTGCTCTGCACAGGAAGCTGTGGTGGACAGCGAGAGGACGTTCACTGAGCTGATCCGCCTCATTGAGAGAAGAAGCTCTGAGGTGAGAGAGATGATCAAAGCTAAGGAGAGGGATATAGTGCGCGAGACTGAAGGACTTCTACATACACTGGAGAAGGACAATGTTGAACTGAGGAAGATTGATGCTAACATTATACTGCTGACACAGACCGAGGATCACATCCATTTCCTCCAGGTACTGCAGCATTAGTAACTCTCAGAACCATATTAGAAATATATGGTTCTGGTAACTATGCTCCTTTGTCATTTTCATTTACATAGAGAGAAAACAGAAATACTTCTATGTACCATCCTGCATCTCTCTTTTATTTCTGTTTGAATCTAGAGCTGCACGTCTCTACTTGCCCCCATTGGATTTGAAGACATACCTGGGATTCCTGTTGGTCATGAAGTATATTTTCAGAAAGTTAAGATGTCCACCTCTACACTGAAAGAAAAACTAGAGGATGTCTGCTCAGAGGAACTGGGGAAGGTCTCTAAAACAGGTACTTGTTAAATCTGACTCAATGTGTCTCTTAATGGATTGTTCTGTGTAGAAGATCATTCCATTCTCTTTTTCCTTATGTCTTCATCTAGACAGCTGAGGATGTGTACAGTATATCCTATAGGTAGCAAAGCTCAGACAGTGCAAATGTACATTGTCTACAGTCTCCACTAGGACACTACCAGCGGCTCAACATTGATGTATTTATTTTTCTGCTCTCTGTCTCTCTACTTATATCTCTCTCTCTCTAATCTTTGGATCTGGTCTAGATATAACTGGCAATCTTGTCAGTGAGGAGTCAGTAGAACAGAACCTGGTAAGTGCCTACTGTAGTTGTGTTGTAGTACCTTCTAAAATAAATATTGCCAGTGATATTTTGCCATGTCACCCATTTCTGTCCTAAAGGGCTTGAAGGAAACCATGCAAGCTGAGGATCCACAGATGCAGAAGCTGTTTGTCACTATGTGTCACATCCTGGACAGGCTGACTCCTAAGAACTTCAGGGAGTTGATGGTAGAAGTGACTGAGCTCACCATTGACACAGAAGACAAGCTGAAGTGCATCATTGACCTCATATATGAGAGAGCCATAGCACACCCTGCCAGCTCTGCGGTCTACGCCAACTTGTGCCGCTGCCTAATGAGGGTAAGTCTGCAACTGTGTTTGTGTCCGTCTCTTGTTTGCCAAATGTGAGGATCACTTAAAACATTGATTCACAGGCATTTTGACTTTTGTAACATCCTTTTTACTCTTCAGCTCAATGTGCCAACGTCATGGAATCCAAGAGTGACTTTGAATTTCCGTAAATTACTGCTGAATCAATGCCGGTTTGAGTTTGAGAATAATAAATCTGAGCTCTTTGGAGGAAAGCAGAAGGAGCTGGACACCACCACCAAGGTACAATAACATATTTTAGGGACTAGCTTAAACTGACATCTTGTGACCTTGGAAAGAGATTTGGATCCCTTGGTTTAACAGCTAAGGGGTTGGATTGACAGTTGCTAGATCCCAGCCCTGGTTGTGATTACCCCCTGATGTGTGTCATTAAATCAAATGTTCCTTGGTTACTCCATAGACAGAACACACTGAACACATATTTGACATACAGTATATGACATCGGAACTTGCTCCTTACATTGCAGTGGAAATAAATTGTGTTATTCCCAATTAAATTCCCATGAAGTGCTTTAAAAAACTCTGATGCAGCTTGTGAAGCTTGTCCGAACCTTCCAGGGGGAGGTCAGCCAGCGACTGAAGGAGGAGCCGGAGGAGGTCAAGGCCATGTGGTGCAGACGGTCTCTAGGCAACATCAGATTCATTTGCGAGTTGTTCCAGTTGAAGATACTTACAGAAGCCATTATGCACAATTGCATCGTAAAGCTTGCTAAGGATGGCGACGATACCTCTCTGGAGTGTCTGTGCACAATGCTCTCCACCATCGGCAAGGACTTAGAGAAGGCCAGGGTACAGCACTGTATTGATTTATTGATGTGATCTGTTACATTTATATGAGTACAGTACAGTGCATTTTAATCCTAAATGATTGGATAGATCAATCCAATAGATTCAGATCTATAAATCAGTCAACTACATTCACCTGGCCTGTCTATACTTCCACAGCCCAGAATGGATCAGCACTACAACATGATTGTGAAGATTGTGAAGAATAGGACAACCGCCCCCAGAATCCGCTATATGCTGCAGGATGTGCTGGACCTCCGAAAGGTATGACCAGTAATCCCTCAACCTTGTTTAAAGTCTACATAAAAAATGTTGTTTGCTTGCCTATTAAATGTTGTTTGCAAGCCATAGTACAGTTTGTATGCATCAATTGTAGGAATTACAGTCCTTCAATACTGATTATTGTATTGCGTGATTACAAGAGTGATGTAATGTTTCTCTCTGTATGTATGTTTTCCGGTCTCTAGCTTCATCTGTAGTAGGGGAGAACATGTGCACAGGACAAGATGGAAGCACACACGCACACACACACACACACACACACACACACACACACACACACACACACACACACACACACATCAATATGTGATAAGAGTGAATACATGTATTGGATATAATTATTTGTGAAATTAAATATGATAATGTAAGACTATTTGCTGTTGCTATATACATTTAAACTGAACTGAAACATGTATTCCCTACAATATGTATATTACCCGAAAGTGTCTGTAGTTCTATATCAGAGTTTTGTGTAACCTGGTTTACCAAGATATCAGCAGAAATAAGGATTTGCATGAAACAGACATTAAAACGTATGTGTTCATTTGACCAGGTAAATTGGCTAAGAGAAACCACAGTCTATTTTACAGCAACAACACGGGGGAAGAGTTCTAGGGGAGAGGAGAGGGGTTATAATCTACAAATTATAATTATAATCATGCCATTTTTATTATACTGTATGTGATGGAAGGAACAACTTCCTGGTAATGTACAGGGGTGGCCAAAAGTTTTGAGAATGACGCAAATATTAATTTTCACAAAGTTTGCTGCGTCAGTGTCTTTAGATATTTTTGTCAGATGTTACTATGAAATACTGAAGTATAATTACAAGTATTTCATAAGTGCCAAAGGCTTTTATTGACAATTACATGAAGTTGATGCAAAGAGTCAATATTTGCAGTGTTGAACCTTCTTTTTCAAGACCTCTGCAATCCGCCTTGGCATGCTGTCAATTAACTTCTGGGCCACATCCTGACTGATAGCAGCCCATTCTTGCATAATCAATGCTTGGAGTTTGTCAGAATTTGTCGGTTTTTGTTTGTCCACCCGCCTCTTGAGGATTGTTCACAAGTTCTCAATGGGATTAAGGTCTGGGGAGTTTCCTGGCCATGGACCCAAAATATCGATGTTTCGCTCCCCGAGCCACTTAGTTATCACTTTTGCCTTATGGAAAGGTGCTCCATCATGCTGGAAAAGGCATTGTTTGTCACCAAACTGTTCCTGGATGGTTGGGAGAATTTGCTCTCGGAGGATGTGTTAGTACCATTCTTTATTCATGGCTGTGTTCTTAAGCAAAATTGTGAGTGAACCCACTCCCTTGGCTGAGAAGCAACCCCACACATGAATGGTCTCAAGATGCTTTACTGTTTGCATGACACAGGACTGATGGTGGCGCTCACCTTGTCTTCTCCGGACAAGCTTTTTTCCGGATGCCCCAAACAATCGGAAAGGGGATTCATCAGAGAAAATGACTTTACCCTAGTCCTCAGCAGTCCAATCCCTGTACTTTTTGCAGAATATCAGTCTGTCCCTGATGTTTTTCCTGGAGAGAAGTGGCTTCTTTACTGCACTTCTTGACACCAGGCCATCCTCCAAAAGTCTTCGCATCACTGTGCGTGCAGATGCACTCACACCTGGCTGCTGCCATTCCTGAGCAAGCTCTGTACTGGTGGTGCCCCGATCCCGCAGATGAATCAACCTTAGGAGACGGTCCTGGCGCTTGCTGGACTTTCTTGGGCGCCCTGAAGCCTTCTTCACAACAATTGAAACGCTCTCCTTGAAGTTCTTGATGATCCGATAAATGGTTGATTTAGGTGCAATCTTACTGGCAGCAATATCCTTGCCTGTGAAGCCCTTTTTGTGCAAAGCAATGATGACGGCACGTGTTTCCTTGCAGGTAACCATGTTTGACAGAGGAAGAACAATGATTCCAAGCACCACCCTCCTTTTGAAGCTTCAAGTCTGTTATTCGAACTCAATCAGCATGACAGAGTTATCTCCAGCCTTGTCCTCGTCAACACTCACACATGTGTTAACGAGAGAATCACTGACATGATGTCAGCTGGTCCTTTTGTGGCAGGGCTGAAATGCAGTGGAAATGTTTTTTGGGGATTCAGTTAATTTGCATGGCAAAGAGGGATTTTGCAATTAATTGCAATTCATCTGATCACTCTTCATAACATTCTGGAGTGTATCCAAATTGCCATCATACAAACTGAGGCAGCAGACTTTGTGAAAATTAATATTTGTGTCATTCTCAAAACTTTTGGCCACGACTGTATGATTGAAACAGAGTGCAAGGCTGAGATGGGGCTTGAAACCATAACTCGCATACAAACAAGACAATTAACACCATCTACTGGCCACTAAGTGATACTGCACACACCGTATGTTGATTGGCAATCCACCCCTTTTCCAGCCTTAAAGTAAATATAAGTAAATTCTAAAGCTTTATCTTTATGTATTCATATGATATATGTGTGCTCGCCCCTGTCCCTGCATATGGTAAGTGTCCTTCCCCATAGTCCTTTTCCTGCCCTCTATGTGGAGACTGTTGTAATGAGAGTCATGCGGGCCGTCTGTCTGTGGCAGGAAAAGGCCTAGTTTATTCCCTCAATCCAGCTCTATGGGTTGGGAAAGGGCTGTCTCTGTCTTGGGAGCCCAGCCCCTCAGGTTTCTTAGTGGCCAAGGGAGGAGGGTAATGTCCACTGCACAACCCCAGGACACTGCTACTGTGCAGGGAGGGAAATGAACACCACTCCTATGGACATCCAGATGTTGTGGAGCTAACTGTCCATCAACTCATCAATGTTTGTGTCCCTTCTTATGCAGTGGTAAGCACTTCTTGGTCTTTGTCTGGTTTGTATGTATTCGTTTTTTGACTGAGTGTTTCTATTGAATATGTTTGACATGATTACTGATTTATTACCATCTTATTGTTTCCTGTTGATTTATTCTAATCGTAGGTAAGGTATTGGTGTTGAGTTGGTGAGTTTTAACTGTACTTTACTTCATGAGTGATAAGAAAATGAATGATTGGCTTTTAACAAAAATATGTGTCATTCATCAGTAATGTCTGCCTTAATTTGAGTGTGTGTGCTTGATGGACTGTTGACCCTTACATCTACTGTAAACAGCTGAAAGATAACCACCTTTATGACAGGACACAAAGACAGTGGGAAGAGACAGCCACATTCCCTTAGCTGATTAGATTTAACAGGCAACAAACCCAGTGTGTGTTCTCTTGAGAGTAGTGAGAGACGCAAGGAGCTCTGCCAGCCACTGGTTACTCTACTAACCCAACTCATAAACCCTATCTCTAACTAAAGTCATACCCTCCGACTCACCAACTCCTCACTATTACACACACTGACCAGAATCTTACACTACCTACCAAAAATGTTAACCTGACACTATGTATGGCCTGTTTGTATGTCTTTCTGCAAACTTCTAGTGGTTGACCTCTCCCCCATTGCACAAATGTGCCTCCTAGTAGTATAGCGTGAAATTATAATTGGAGTCACATTTGGGATAACACATGGGTCATCTCTTCTTTTACCTCACACTTGAGGTCACCAAGCATGCAAACACACACACACACACACACACACACACACACACACACACACACACACACACACACACACACACACACACACACACACACACACACACACAGAGAGAGAGCATGAAATTATAATAAGAGTCTCCCCCCTCTTGTACACTGCTGCTATTCGCTGTTTGTTAGTTACCTATGCATAGTCACTTCGCCCCCACCTACATGTACAGATTACCTCAACTAGCCTGTACCCACGCACACTGACTCGGTACCGGTGCCCCCTGTATATAGCCTCGTTATTCTTATTGTGTTACGTTTTATTATTACTTTTTATTTTAGACTACTTGGCAAATATTTTCTTCTTCTTGAACTGCACTGTCTACACTTGTTGTATTCGGGGCATGTGTCAAATAAAGTTTGATTTGATTTGGTGATAACACTGAGTTGGTCTCTCCATTGAGTTCACACTCTTGATGTCAATTGATGTCACCAAGCACGTGCACACACATACACACACTTCGTTACTCACTCACTCTTTCTTTCTCTATTGACAGTGACAGGGCCTAACTCTGAAAGTAAGAGGGGTCTGGGGCGTACCTTGGAGAGCTCCATCCATGAGCTCTGAACACCATGACCTTTCAGAAGTCTTCGTCGACCTCTAGCATATTCCACATGCTCATATTATGTGAGTTATTTTCTATAGTCCCTCCATAACCTGAGTGAAAGAACACCTTTATAGACATTGATGAATACATTCAGAGGTATTGTACTTGTGTTATTTCTTTCATCAGGGTTTGTCATTGTCCTGTTCTGCACTGATGGTTTGAGAGCTGAGATGGGGACGACACCTAACCTGAAACACATTGTGATTGGTCGATGTTACAGCTACATAACACTAGTTTGCCCTAATTCCAGGTAAAGTGTGGGTAAGACATGAAAAAGTAGGCAGTTTGACCGACTTAGTGTCTTGACAAATCAAATGCATTTCTAACATAGAATCCCTTACGGAAAACCACATGATTTCACATGTGGAAAATAACATGATTTCACATGTGAAAAAGTGTTTGTGGAACATAGTAGCCACAAAATAGCCACCTTTTATAATAAAGTATTGCAGGCTAACAATAAAATACAATTGCTTACAGTTGCCAAAGAAAAATCTAATCAAATGTATTTTTATAGCCCTTCTTACATCAGCTGATATCTCAAAGTGCTGTACAGAAACCCAGCCTAAAACCCCAAACAGCAAGCAATGCAGGTGTAGAAGCACGGTGGCTAGGAAAAACTCCCTAGAAAGGCCAAAACCTAGGAAGAAACCTAGAGAGGAACCAGGCTATGAGGGGTGGCCAGTCCTCTTCTGGCTGTGCCGGGTAGAGATTATAACAGAACATGGCCAAGATGTTCAAATGTTCATAAATGACCAGCATGGTCAAATAATAATAATCACAGTAGTTATCGAGGGTGCAACAATTCATAATCTCAAGAGTAAATGTCAGTTGGCTTTTCATAGCCGATCATTAAGAGTATCTCTACCGCTCCTGTTGTCTCTAGAGAGTTGAAAACAGCAGGTCTGGGACAGGTAGCACGTCCAGTGAACAGGTCAGGGTTCCATAGCCGCAGGCAGAACAGTTGAAACTGGAGCAGCAGCACGGCCAGGTGGACTGGGAAGAGCAAGGATTCATCATGCCAGGTAGTCCTGAGGCATGGTCCTAGGGCTCAGGTCCTCTGAGAGAGAGAGAGAGAAAAAAAGAAAGAGAGAAAACAATATGAAAGCACATTTACTTTACCGGTAGAAATACTGTTTTGTTGTTTTTGATATTTTCATCTTTATAAGTGAATTCATACATTCCCAGTCATTCATTCGTTTAGTTCGATATTTATGGACGCGACCCAACCATTCGTTTTTTATGTTCCATGGCAACGTTCTTATCCCTTGTTAGCCAGCTAGCTACGGCTAACACAGTCACAACCTTTGCAGGTAGAGTAACAGCAAAGTAGCTGTTTTCTGTTGACATTCATTTGGATACATCCATAACAATGAGCTGATAATGGCTGATTTTGCCTAGCATAGGTAGAAAAGTTTTCCTTCTCGTCAGGACACTCAACACTTCATAATGAGGAGATCGCATTGTATATCCAACACTAGGCTCGAAATTTTAACAATTGTTTGTTGCTAGCAAACCTGTCTATATGACAACCAAATTAAAAAATATCAGTTGCTGAAAACAGCTGGTCAAACTAGAAACATGGAAGTATTTGACAGCATAGCGCCACTTGTGTCATGACTGCAACAGTAGGGACCAGATACATTCTTGTTCATCACTCACCACGTTAAGTCGTCAGACGCTCCCCAAAAAATACGTCTCTGCAAAAACAAATCAATGAAAGTCTGCTAGCAAAGTTTGTTCCTCGTAGGACCTGCATTTACAATGTATCTAATTCCGTTTTGTGTGGTTGTTGGTTTAGCATTCTGTAACTTTGTAGCAAGTACGGTTTGCATATGTAGGCGCTTATTGCGTCATGATTGCAAGGTGTCCCGATATCTTTTCGAACTGTCCAGTTATCTGGTTTTAATGTCCATTCTAGAATGCCCTTTTAACCAATCAGAAGCGAGTATTCAATAATGCTGTGGTATGTTTAATTATAAACGGGGTGGTTCGAGCCCTGAATGCTGATTGGGTGACAGCCATGGCATATCAGACCGTATACCATGGGTATGACAAAACATTTATTTTTACTGCTCTATTTACATTGGTAAACATTTTATAATAGCAATATGGCACCTTTGGGGTTTGTGGTATATGGCCAATATACCATGGCTAAGGGCTGTATCCAGGCACTCCGCATTGCGTCGTGCATAAGAACAGCCCTTAGCCATGGTATATTGGCCATATACCACACCGCCTTGTGCCTAATGGCTTAATTATAAACTGGGTGGTTCGAGCTCTGAATGTTGATTGTCTGACAGCCATAGTATATCAGACCGTATACCACTTGTATTACAAAACATGTATTTTTACTGCTCTAATTACGTTGGTAACCAGTTTATAATAGCAATAAAGCACCTTGGGGGTGTGTGATATATGGCCAATATCCCACAGCTAAGGGCTGTGTCCAGGCACTCTGTGTGTGTGTGTGTGTGTGTGTGTGTGTGTGTGTGTGTGTGTGTGTGTGTGTGTGTGTGTGTGTGTGTGTGTGTGTGTGTGTGTGTGTGTGTGTGTGTGTGTGTGTGTGTGTGTGTGTGTGTGTGTGTGTGTGTGTGTGTGTGTGTGTGTGTGTGTGTGTGTGTGTGTGTGTGTGTGTGTGTGTGTGTGTGTGTGTGTGTGTTTGTTTGTTTGCCTGTGTCATGAACGCTGAGTGCAAACTGCTTCAGTGTGCTCACACTTGATTTATTCATTCAATTACCCTTCATCTTCATTGGAATGATCACAGCGGTGCAATGCAAGTGCTCATAAAACATAAAAGTTTCACTGTACCTCCATTACTGAATAAGAAATGGGGTTGACAGTCACAGTCACAGTCAATCAAATCAAATCAAATCAAGTTTATTTTATATAGCCCTTGGTACATCAGCTAATATCTCGAAGTGCTGTACAGAAACCCGGCCTAAAAGTCAATACATCCTTCGCGTGTGGGT
Organism: Salvelinus alpinus; assembly: GCF_045679555.1. Lineage (NCBI taxonomy): Eukaryota > Metazoa > Chordata > Actinopteri > Salmoniformes > Salmonidae > Salvelinus > Salvelinus alpinus. Next base: position 30,856,499 of record NC_092095.1, on the reverse strand, counting down.
TTTCGTCAACCTCCAGCAATGAGCCTTTAAAGTACTTCCTGTTTCGGTACGGAGTTATGGTGGTTAATTTTTACTCTTATGACTCTATCAAAGCAGGCAAAGTTCGAAGCAAGTCTGAAAACATGGTTACAGTAGCTAAAAAAATTGCGCAATACGTACAAATGTACAATGAATGACAATAACCTCGTGAAACCAGACGTCAATTTGTTAAAAGGACATGTCATCTCGCCACCTTCCACTTCAATGTAATTATACCGCAAATCAATCACATCAGTGGCCATGCAAAACAAACACAAAGCACCTACCATTTCACGAATGCATATATACAGTTGAAGTCGGAAGTTTACATACACCTTAGCCAAATGCATGTAAACTTAGGGTTTCACAATTCTTGATATTTAATCCGGTTAAAAATTCCCTGTCTTAGGTCAATTAGAATCATCACTTTTTATTTTAAGAATGTGAAATGTCAGAATAATAGCAGGGAGAAATATTTATTTAAGCTTTTATTTCTTTCATCACATTCCCAGTGGGTCAGAAGTTTACATACACTCAATTAGTATTTGGTAGCATTGCCTTTAAATTGTTTAAATTCACGCAACAATAAGTTGCGTGAATTTTGGCTCATTCCTCCTGACAGAGCTGGTGTAACTGAGTCAGATTTGTAGGCCTTCTTGCTTGCACACGCTTTTTCAGTTCTGCCCATAAATCTTCTATGGGATTGAGGTCAGGGCTTTGTGATGGCCACTCCAATACCTTGACTTTGTTGTCCTTAAGCCATTTTGCCACAACTTTGGAAGTATGCTTGGGGTCATTGTCCATTTGGAAGACCCATTTGCGACCAAGCTTTAACTTCCTGACTGATGTCTTGAGATGTTGCTTCAATATATCCACATAATTATCCTGCCTCATGATGCCATCTATTTTGTGAAGTGCACCAGTCCCTCCTGCAGCAAAGCACCCCCACAACATGATGCTGACAACCCCGTGCTTCCCAGTTGGGATGGTGTTCTTCGGCTTGCAAGCCTCCCCCTTTTTCCTCCAAACATAACGATGGTCATTAGGGCCAAACAGTTATATTTTTGTTTCATCAGACCAGAGGACATTTCTTCAAAAAGTACCATCTTTGTCCCGATGTGCAGTTGCAAACCGTAGTCTGGCTTTTTATGGCGGTTTTAGAGAAGTGGCTTCTTCCTTGCTGAGCGGCCTTTCAGGTTATGTCAATATATGACTAGTTTTACTGTGGATATTGTCACGCCCTGACCTTAGAGAGCCTTTTTTATTCTCTATTTGGTTAGATCAGAGTGTGACTTGGGTGGGCAAATCTATGTTTCTATTTCTTTGTTGGCCTAGTATGGTTCCCAATCAGAGGCAGCTGTTTATCATTGTCTCTGATTGGGGATCATACTTAGGCAGCCCTTTTTCCCCCTTCAGTTGTGGGATCTTGATTTTGTTAGTTGCTGTATAGCCTGCAGAACTTTACGTTCGTTTTTGTATTTTGTTGGTTTTTTGGTGTTCATTTTAAATAAAAGTAAGATGTTCGCCTACCACGCTGCACCTTGGTCTCATTCCAACGACGAGCGTAACAGATATAGATACTTTTGTACCTGTTTCCTCCAGCATCCTCACAAGTTCCTTTGCTGTTGTTCTGGGATTGATTTGCACTTTTTGCACCAAAGTACGTTCATCTCTAGGAGACAGAACGTGTCTCCTTCCTGAGCGGTATGACAGCTGCGTGGTCCCATGGTGTTTATACTTGCGTACTATTGTTTGTACAGATGAACGTGGTACCTTCAGGCGTTTGAAAGTTGCTCCCAAGGATGAACCAGACTTGTGGAGGTCTACAAAAAAAATTCTGAGGTCTTAGCTGATTTCTTTTGATTTTCCCATGATGTCAAGCAAAGAGGCACTGAGTTTGAAGGTAGGCCTTGAAATACATCCAAAGGTACACCTCCAATTGACTCAAATGATGTCAATTAGCAAACACTGTCATGAAGTATTATGACCATCCTGTGTCGTTTTACTTGGACAAAAAAAATACACTTTTTGATTCTGTCAAGAAGAATTATGACCACCATAATCATATCAGCCAGATAGGCCTATCACGAGCATGGCCATATGTCAGTCATCACTCAAAAAGATAGTGTCTTGTCCTGCTCTTGAAATTTGCTCCTGCATTCATCCCAGTCATCAGCAACAGAGCATTGGGGTACAGTAGGTACATGTCTGACATCAATGTGTGCACAATTACAATAATTTAATATGGTACATATCAGAAAATGTTATATAACATACACATGAAGTTTTCAAGTAGGCTATGGTGTAATCTACAATGCTTCGCCTTGTGTGGTAGGTTTTGTGGGATTTGACACTCTTATGTAGGTGTCATAATCAGACATAAAATAACTACCGCGATAGGTTTTGTGGGTTTTAACACTCTTATGTAGGTGTCATAACCAGCCATAAAATAATGCAATATATGTCACAACAGGTCTAAATATGTGTCATGACTGTATTATGACAGGTTATGACAAGTTATGTCAGCTGTTAAGACATATTATGACATGTTTATGACCGTGTCATAATGTTTTATGATGCTTGCTGTTAAGAAAGTAGAAGTGGAAAACTATTGCGAGTACTGCTCCAGATCACTTGATATCTACCTCAAGGGGGAGAGAGTGAGGAGAGCGGATAAGAAAAAAGGGGAGAGGGAGAGAGAGAGACCCAACTTAACCCAAACTAAACTCTCTATAAGGGGAAAGGGGGATACCTAGTCAGTTGTACAAATGAAATGTGTCTGAATCAGAGAGGTGTGGGGGGCTGCCCTATAGTACAGCAGAGCTCGTGTCCGACTACATGTTTTTTGCATCCGCATGTTGTCCATTTATTTCACATGAGATCATGTTGTCACATGTTATCACATTAACTTCACATGTAATCACGTGATCCCATGTGATTTTGTGAAATTCATGTGGTTTTTTCGTAAGGGATCTTATTTCATTATATGCAACATGTTCTCAACATGACATATTTTTTTAAATGTTATCTATGATTAGATATACATTACCAGTCAAAAGTTTGGACACACCTACTCATTCAAGGATTTTCTTCATTTGTACTATTTTTTACATTGTAGAATAATATTTAAGACATCAAAACTATAAAATAACACATATGGAATCATGTAGTAACCAAAAAAGTGAAACAAATCAATTTTAGATTCTTCAAAGTAGCCACCCTTTGCCTTGATGACAGCTTTGCACACTCTTGGAATTATCTCAACCAGCTTCACCTGGAATGCTTTTCCAATAGTCTTGAAGGAGTTCCCACATATGCTGAGCACTTGTTAGCTGCTTTTCCTTCACTCTGCGGTCCAACTCATCCCAAACCTCAATTGGGTTGAGGTCAGGTGATTGTGGAGGCCAGGTCATCTTATGCAGCACTCCATCACTCTCCTTCTTGGTCAATTTGCCCTTACACAGCCTGGAGGTATGTTGGGTCATTGTCCTGTTGAAAAACAAATGATAGTCTCACTAAGCGCCAACCAGATTGGATGGAATATCACTGCAGAACGCTGCAGAATGCTGTAGCCATGCTGGTTAAGTGTGCTTGAATTCTAAATATATCACCGACAGTGTCACCAGCAAAGCACCCCCACACCATCACACTTCCTATACCATGCTTCACGGTGGGAACCTCACATGCAGAGATCATCCGTTCACCTACTCCGTGTCTCAGAAAGACAAAGCAGTTGGAACCAAAAATCTCAAATTTGGACTCATCAGACCAAAGGACAGATTTCCACTGGTCTAATGTCCATTGCTCGTGTTTCTTGGCCCAAGCAAGTCTCTTCTTATTATTGGTGTCCTTTAGCAGTGGTTTCTTTGCAGCAATTCGACCATGAGGGCCTGATTCATGCAGTCTCCTCTGAACAGTTGATGTTGAGAGGTGTCTGTTACTTGAACTCTGTGAAGCATTTATTTGGGCTGCAATCTAAGGTGCAGTTAACTCAAATGAACTTATCCTCTGCAGCAGAGGTAAATCTGGGTCTTCCTTTCTTGTGGCAGTCCTCATGCGAGTCAGTTTCATCATTGCACTTGATGTTTTTTGCGACTGCACTTGAAACTTTAAAGTTCCTGGAATTTTCTGGCTTGACTGACCTTCATGTCTTAAAGTAATGATTGGCTGTCATTTCTCATTGATTATTTGAGCTGTTCTTGCCATAATAGGAACTTGGTCTTTTACCAAATAGGGCTATATTCTGTATACCAACCCTACCATGTCACAACACAACTGATTGGCTCAAAAGCATTAAAAAGGAAATCAATTCCACAAATTAACTTTTAACAAGGCAGATCTGTTAATTGAAATGCATTCCAGGTGACTACCTCATGAAGCTGGTTGAGATAATTCCAAGAGTGTGCAAAGCTGTCATCAAGGCAAAGGGTGGCTACTTTGAAGAATCTCAAATATTAAATATATTTTGATTTGTTTAACACTTTTTTGGTTACTACATGATTCCATATGTGTAATTTCATAGTTTTGATGTCTTCACTATTATTCTACAATGTAGAAAATAGTAAAAATAAAGGAAAACCCTGGAATGAGTAGGTGTGTCCAAACTTTTGACTGGTACTGTAGGTAAAAGTGCTGTGTGTGTTACTGTAGCTATGACTGTGAGGAGATCTGGAGGGAGTTTGAGGAGGCTGTAATGAGGAAGTCTCGCTGTAATGTGAAGATTAAGGACTACAAAAGGATGTTCCATGCCACACCACAGACTCTGACATGTGGTAAGGTGAGTATCACCATGGCAGCGCTGGATTCTTATCCGAGACAGGTAGGACCTGATCCTAGATCAGCATTCCTACCCTGTGACACTTTATGAATACGGGCCCTGAATCCTCTGAGGATGTAACTGACTGTGTTGTGTTTTTGAGTATCTTTGATTTATTGAGTATCTACTGTATGATTCCTCTGATATCTAGTATCTGGTTTGTGCTTGTTGCCCTTGTGGTTTTTGTAGTTGCTGTTCTGGAGTAAGACCAGGGAGCTGATGCACAGCTATGCAGCTGTAACACGTCGTTTCTGGACCCTGGAGGACACGCTGGTGGGATACATGTTCAATGACCTCATCTGGTGCGGACAGGAAGAGAAAGACAGAGGTAGGATTCATCATGGTCTGAGAGAGAGAGAGAGAGAGTTATGATTCTTTTCTTCACATTGTTCCCAAAAGAACTGAAGGAACAGTTGTTCCAGTGGGTGCCAAGTCATCACTCCAAAGCCCCTGATGAGGAGAGAGGTCACAATATGACAGGCTGGGGCTCTGTGGTTGACCACAGATGTAATGTTTGGATCAGTGCTTACAGGAAGTTGAGACAGAGTGGGGGATATTGCACACATAGGGTGTTGTGTAGTGCAGCTGTATCAGAACACCATGTGTTACACCCCCATCTCTGTGGTAAACTCTTCCAATTTTGCACCGGAGAGATCCCCCTCCTGCTCTGCACACGAATCAAAGGAGAATTACTTTCCTTTTCCTTAGAAGGATAACGTACTCTTCACAGCAGATATCATTGACTTTGTCTATGGGGTGGTTTTTCTATGTAAAAAATGGCTGTCTCTTTCTTATGAAGCTCCTTCATGTGTTTCTCTTTGTTAGGCTTTGATTTCAACTCTTGCCCAGACTGGTCAACGTGTGTAAACCATCCTGTCTATTCCTTGTGGAGACAAGCCTCACAAAACGTAAGCTCACTCACAAAATGGTAGCCTAAATTACATGAATGCCACTAATCTCATGGCAATATTTTTGTGGTAGGGATATGCCTTGTGATTTTGAGATACTGAGTGACGGCATGACATGTCTACTGTATATTGTGGACTATGTCTGGCTATGATTGCCTCATCTCTGTATGTTTGACAGTTTGCTGCAGCGGCATGTGGCAACATCACAGTGCTGCTCAATGGATCCATAGAGAATGCTTTCAACAGGAAAAGGTAAGGCGAAGACGTGACAGCCACTGACAGTACATAGTGGTCTAACAGTGGTAGTGATTGTTTCACTCTGGTCCTTTTCATCTTGTTGTAGCATGTTTGGGGGTGTGGAGCTGGACAGCCTGAACCCCAGAATGGTGGATCATGTCAACATCAAGGTGGTGGCCAACCTGGAGGGACCCTTCATGTGAGAATGACTAGGAATGCGTCCCAAATGACACTCTATTCCCTACATAGAGCCCGTTGGGCCCTGGTCAAAAGTAATGCACCACATTGGGAATAGGGTGCCATTTGGAACGAACCCTAGATAAACACCCAAGTTACGAACTGGGCATATCTTTCAATATCAACACAAAATAAGTTTATCTATGCAAATGTCATGCAAATTATGTTATTGTCAAGTTGCATCGGATACAAATGGTTTGTCTACAATACAACAACCTTTAGAAATATTATATGTTATGTACTTTATGTATCCTCGTTCTCTCCTCCTTTAGAGAATCCTGCACTCAGGGTTCCATTGTGGATTTGATCAATGTCCTACAGACCAGAGGGTTCCGCTGGACCTGCACAGACAGTGACCTGTAAGTCACATCACCTTTTCATCACTTCCTACTTCACTAAAACACAATTTGTTTTGAACATTTCGGTAACTTTCTAGTTTTCCAGAAATCCTGAGTATTCCTGCTTATTAGGTATGCTTGCTGAAAGCAAAGCAAACTTTAGAAACTGTTCGTACTTATTATTATTATTTGCCATCTGCTGGAACCTCTAGCGCCAAAACCGTAAAAGCTACCAACACCAAAGCAATTTTAAAACGTCCAGACTACCACTGATTGTCATGTGTGCTCCCTGTCTGGCCTCTAGGTCACCAGGCTGCTCATTATGGCCACACCTGTCACCATCGTTACGCGCATCAGCACATAATGACACTCACCTGGACTCCGTCACCTCCTTGATTACCTGCCCTATATATGTCACTCCTTTTGGTTCCTTCCCTAGGTGTCATTGTTTCTCTTTCAGTTTCATGTCTGTGCGTTGTTCGTGTTTCTTGTTTTGTATTATGTTTCGTTCATTTATTAAATTATTCACTCCCTGAACTTGCTTTCCGACTCCCAGCGCACACGTTACAGAATGACGTCTCACCAAAGGGAAGCATCAGAGTTTTTTGGTTTTTGTGTTGGAGGTGATGTCTGGTCCGGGAGTCAGAACCGGAGCTACCTGGGAGGCCTCAGCCGGTTTGTAGGTTTCCCATACCTCGGCGGGTTCGACGGGTTCCCCTGCCTTTGCTGGCTCGACGGGTTTCCATACCTCAGCGGGATAGAGAGGCTGTGATGCCTCAGCGGATTCGATAGACTCCCATGCCTCAGCTAGGTGAACAGGTTCCCGTGCCTCGACCAAGGCAACCAGGGAGATCTCAGCCGGCTCATCAGGCTCTCACACCTCAGCCGGTTCGTCCGGTTTCTTGCGCCTTAGCAGAGGTGAGCGGTCAATTCCTGATCCCCTGTATCGTCATTTTGTTCGGTGTCCTGTGGCTGGAGCCACACGTCGGGGAGGGGGTACTGTCACGTGTGCTCCCTCTCCGGCCTCTAGGTCACCAGGCTGCTCGTTATGGCGCACACCTTTCACCATCGTTACGCACATCAGAGCATAATGACACTCATGTGGACTCCATCACCTCCTAGATTGTCTGCCCTTTATATGTCACTCCATTTGATTCCTTCCCCAGGTGTCATTGTTTCTGTTTCAGTTTGATGTCTGTGCGTTGTTCGTGTTTCTTGTTTTGTATTATGTTTCGTTCATTTATGAAATTATTCACTCCCTGAACTTGCTTCCCGACTCCCAGCGCACACGTTACCATGAGAATTTTGCTTGAAATTTTTTTGGGGGATACTACTGATTATTTTTGACACTACAACCATATTTGCATAAATCTCAATGCATTTCAATTGGCATAGGTTAACATGGTAAAAGTTTGGACTGTAACTAGTCTTCAACCTTTAAAGCTAGAAATGCCATTTGGATTTTCCATTGTTCTTGAACTGTTAAAGCTACAAAGACCAAACCAACTTTGACATGTTACAGACTCAACTTGTAAAATGAAATAAAATGTCCCAGAAATGTTCCACACACACAAAAATCTTGTTTCTCAAAAATGTTGTGCACAAATATGTTTACAACTCTGTTTGTGGGCATTTCTCCTATAACAAGATAATATAATCCATCCACCTGACAGGTGTGGCATATCAAGAAGCTGATTAAACAGCATGATCATTACACAGCTCCACCTTGTGCTGGGGACAATAAAAGACCACTGAAAATGTGTACTTTTGTCACACAATACAAGGCCACAGATGTCTCAAGTTTTGAGGGAGCCTGCAGGAATGTCCACCACATCTGTTGCCAGAGAATTGAATGTTAATTTCTCTACCATAAGACGCCTCCAACATAATTCTTGAGAATTTAGCAGTACATCCAACCGGTCTCACAACCACAGACCACGTGTAACCACACCTGGCTCCTCAGTGGGTGGGCTCCCAAGTGGGTGGGCCTATGCCCAGTCATGTCAAATCCATAGATTAGGGCCTACCTAATGAATTTGTTTCAATTTACTTTCAACTGTAACTCAGTAAAAAAATAAAAATTGTTGGATGTTGCGTTTATATTTTTGTTCATTGTAGATTGCTTGTCAAAAGATTGTTGATGCTATTTTTTACTTTTTGGACTATAACCGTTTTAAATTAGGATAAAAGCTCCATAGACTTCAAAGGCAAAACAAATATTTGCCGCTGCCTTGATCCGTTCCAGCTACAAACACCGCCCCAACGTTGTGCAGACTGACTCAACTTAGATTGTCTCAACACCGCTTTTTGGAAGCCTTCATACTTCATAATCTATAAAGTTTGTTGTATCCCCATTCATTTCAATGGCGATATGGAGGCTTCAACATTCTAAACTGAAGTCTCTGCCACAGAACTATCATAATGTTCAAACTAAAACATTTTGAGAGCTTAAAAACACATGATATGGCTTAAGATGCTATAGTACTCCCGCTAGCCTACTATACTAACCCACTATAACCCACTTCAATAACTACACCTACAAACCACCCCAAAATAACTCACTTTAAGTAACCCATTGTTTATGACAACCCTATTACTACCATTACTACTACTACCATTACTGCAGTCACTGACACTACTATTTCACAAGCATGAACACTTTAAGATTAGCAAGCAGACACATTTTCCTTAGGAAATGTCTTTTTCTAGTTCAATCCTGATTCTGGGAAACATCCAACCAGGATTTCTGGAAAACTTGGGAATTTTGGGAAAGTGAACAGAACCCTGAACACGGTAGAGTGCACATTGTTATTTTGAATCTTCATGTCTCCTCGCAGAACTCTGATGATCCTCCAGTGCATCCAGAACCCTCAACAGTTCTCCTGCCTGCCCTGTGCTAACAGCCTACTGCACAGACAGAGGCTACATCTGTAGATAGGTTACATCCACCCTAAAAATATTACCCCCATAGTAGGCTATGTGTCACTTTTCAATGCATTATACTCTATCCAAGTTGTCTTTAGATATACACACATTTTGCTGTTTGTTTACTATGTTTGTTGATTTTAACTGAAATAAAGACAGATTAATTATATTAATGTGATAATGACATCGTCAAAACTCTGCTCTCTGATTGGTCCATTCATAATGGGATGGTCATAACCCTGCTCTGTGATTGGTCCTTTCATAATGACATCATTATAACCCTGCTCTGATTGGTCCTTTCATAATGACATCATCATAACCCTGCTCTCTGATTGGTCCCTAATCTTGTTTACTTATCAAACCCAGTTATTAGTCTATTATGTACTTTGACAATCATGTTCTATTTTACCATGTATTCCAAAACCAGCACCACTTGTTCACCTGTAAAACGGTGTACACCCAGCTCAGAGCAGACTTGGGTTTTGTGCACACCAAACGATCACATTCACATTGATAAATACACATCTTTGCGTGAAAATGACCACAAGGCTATTTTACAGTCGGATTAGATTGTACGGTTGGTTGATAAACAAGGGACAGACAGAAAGATTTTCCGCCGAGTTGGGCCTCTCGCTTCCTCTTACTCTCTGGTTTAGGTCAACGCTGATTGGCTATTATACTTTTTTTTAATCAAGGAATGCCAAATGCTGCTGGCTTCCCTTGCATTCAATGCTACAGGTGGCAACAATGTCATACTATTTTTGACCAGACAGCATCAGATAGATGGGCTACACATACAGAGAGGGGTGTTGTTTTTATGAAGCACAGAGACAAAAGATACATTTTATATAATTTATTTTTTAATTATTGAAACATTTTGGGGGGAAGCCTGGCTTCCCTTGGCATCCATGAATACACACCACTGGCTTAATATTAAAGATTCAGACTTTTCTCGTCAATACCTCTTCGAGGAACATGCCAGGATGATAGAAATATCATATTCTAAATCAGCTAACGATAGCGAACAAGTTACACCCCTTGTTTTTGCTGTTCAGTTTCGTTCAAAAATAAGGTCAGGGTACTTGGTGGAAGCCGGCTAGTGATGGCTATTTAACAGTGTGATGGCCTTGATATAGAAGCCAGCTTTGTTGTACCTGTACTGACCTCGCCTTCTGGATGATAACGGGGTGACCAGGCCATGGCTCGGGTGGTTGATGTCCTTGATGATCTTTTTGGCCTGAATAGTGCCAACTGTTATTGATTCAGGGGCCTCCTCTGTACAATCTACGGCAATTAGTTAGTATTTTATGATTTTGGTTATTTTCTATGAATGCAAATAGCTTTAAATACAAAATACTTCCTTAAAACTCCAATAGCTTCCACCCCATATTACTTTAGTAAATACAACCAACTATTGGTTCAGGGACCTCTTCCCTTACCAACAATGCAGAGAGAAAGAAAATAGAGAAATAATAGAAAAGTAATACATGTAAAAATAAAAGTTATAATAAATGCACAATGAGTAACGATAACTTGGCTATATACAAGTGCTACCAGTACCGAGTCGATGTGGAGGGGTACGAGGTAATTCATTGGCGGCTCCAATTATGTTGTCCCGAGTTGTAGCTGGTGACCCTGTCAACACGCACCTCATGCGGCATGCTGCTGCTCCTGCTTTCTTCCCTTCTTCTCCCCCATTAACATACCCTGAAACCTGTGAGCTAACTTTTAGGCTAAGTAATCGAACAGTGGAGTCAATCTGAAAAAGGCATATAGAAAAAATATGTTTTTAGTAATGGAAAAAGTTTCTAGTGCGAAGTGTGGAGATGCGCCTCTTGCATGAGTACTATTTCTAAAAACGTAATAGTTCTCTTCCGCTCAAGTTTGTGATTGGAAAGACAAATTTGGCTGTATTACATACTTTTAAATGTTTTTCTAGTATATGCTTGTCATGACTTCTGCCGAAGTCGATGCCTCTCCTTGTTCGGGCGGTGCTCGGCGGGCGACGTCACCGGTCTTCTAGCCATCTTTGATCCATTTTTCATTTTCCATTGGTTTTGTCTTGTCTTGTCTCCCTACACACCTGGTTCCAATCCCATTCATTACCTGTTGTGTATTTAACCCTCTTGTTTCCCCTCATGTCCTTGTCAGAGATTGTTTGTTTTGCATGCTCGTGAAGTTTGTATTGGTGCGCGACGGGTCCTCGTACCCACTTTGCTTTTATTATGTACGATGGTTTTGGAGTTGTGTTTTTTAAGCTATTAAACTACTCCATTCATACCAAGTTTGATTCTCCTGCGCCTGACTTCCCTGCCACCTATACACATGACGTGACAATGCTACAGAATTAGAGACACATCTTTGGCGATTTAAGTTCAAATTTGTTTCCGACCATCCGACAATTATTATGTCTATAGAAAACACATTTGAAGGCCAACATTGTGGAAAAAGACATTGTGGAAAAAATCATCAATCATGTATCCTATATTCAACCTAATAACCTTAGAATACTTCAAGAACCACAATTTTGCATTTCAATTTCAGAAAATCTGCAACAGAAATTAGGCCACCCTTGTTATGTTATCATTGATATGGATTTGATAATATTCATTATTATACAGTGCCTTCAGAAAGTATCCAGACCCCTTGACTTTTTCCACATTTTGTTATGTTACAGCCTTATTCTAAAAAAATAAATAATAATTATCCTCAGCAATCTACCCACAATAACCCATTATGACGAAGCGGGAACAGGTTTTTCGACATTTTTACAAATGAATACAATTAAAAACAGAAATACCTTATTTACATAAGTATTCAGACCCTTTGCTATGAGACTCGAAATTGAGATCAGGTGCATCCTGTTTCCATTGATCATCCTTGAGATGTTTCTACAACTTGATTGGAGTCCACCTGTGGTAAATTAAAATTATTGGACATTATTTGGAAGGCACACACTTGTCTATACAAGGTCCTACAGTTGACAGTGCATGTCAGAGGAAAAACAAGTCATGAGGTCGAAGGAATTATCCGTAGAGCTCCGTGACAGGATTGTGTCGAGGCACAGATCTGGGGAAGGGTACCAAAAGATTTCTGCCGCATTGAAGGTTGCCAAGAACACAGTGGCCTCCATCATTCTTAAATGGAAGAAGTTTGGAACCACAATGACTCTTCCTAAAGCTTGCCGCTCGGCCAAACTGAGCAATCGGGGGAGAAGGGCCTTGGTCAGGCAGGTGACCAAGAACCCAATTGTCATTCTGACAGAGCTCTAGAGTTCCTCTGTGGAGATGGGAGAACCTTCCAGAAGAACAACCATCTCTGCAGCACTCCACCAATCAGGCCTTTATGGTAGAGTGGCCAGATGGAAGCCACTCCTCAGTATAAGGCACATGAAAGCCCCCTTCGAGTTTGCCGAATAGCACCTAAAGACTCTCAGACCATGAAAAACAAGATTATCTGGTCTGATGAAACCAAGATTGAACTCTTTGTCCTGAATGCCAAGCATCATGTCTGGAGGAATCCTGGAACCATCCCTACGGTAAAGCATGGTGGTGGCAGAATCATGCTGTGGGGATGTTTTTCAGCGGCAGGGATTGTGTTATTGTGTGTAGATTGATGAGGGAAAAAATTATTTAATCAATTTTAGAATAAGGCTGTAACATAACAAAATGTGGAAAAAGTAAAGTGGTCTTAATACTATCCAAATGCACTGTAATTCTGTGGACCTAATTCAGATAATGCATGTCATAACAAGATGTCCAGTGCTTCAAGACTTCTCCTCAACCCTCTCTCGCTCTCTCCCCACCCGCAAAATTTCAGTTCTATCTGGCGCCATAGGCTACACTTGTCTGTCCATTGTGCATGTGAACAAATATCTTGCCTACTCTATCTGCACTGATTGGTTAAGTAGCCTAATTTAATTAGCTAAAATGGAGAAAAAAAACTGTTGATTTGAAAGGTTAAAAAAGGAAAAGAAATGAATGATATAAGCCAGTACTTTGTTTTGTTTCGAACTGGTTCAGAACTGTATCTTGCTGGTTGGAACAGTGGCAATTGAACGAAAAAAAAAGTGCTTCTGTTCAGAACTAAAAGTTTGAAAACTAATTTTGGTTCCAACCCCTGCTTTTAGTAGTTGTTTAAATAAAATAAAAACAAATATAATGGTGAGCGGCGTTACCCCTTTCCTTTCAGTTATGGTAAAATGTTTTAGTTGCACCTTGACTCACATTGGTTGCGCGCCTTCCACTTCTTTCTACATTTGAATACTATCACTTTAGAATTTAAGGTCACTTTATTACCACTCTGCAACATTCAATCCCTTCCCCCCAAATGGTGTCTTGCCTCTGCATGTAGTGAACTGGGTCTTGGAAGTGGTGTATGGCCCAATCCCAAATCGACCCTATGCAAAATTCGGGGTTCAACGAGGGTTCTTCTAAGATCCTCAAAGTTCTTTGAAGAACCTTAGGGTTCTTGGCTCTGAAATTAACCCCAAAAGGTTCTTCCAAGAACCTCATAGGAGGTGGAGTTCATCTAGGAAGAGGTTTCTTCTGAGGTTTCTTGCAGGAGCCTACTGTACTTGCCCAACTGAAACATTTGGATTTGAATTTGAATGGACAGCAGGTGCAGGCAGTTGATTTTTTAAAATTAATCTCCTACATTTAAGGTAAGGTTAGTCCCTTGTTTGATCTTAATTTATATTATTTTATGATGATACCATCTACCTTTTCATATTTGTGAAAATGGACACAATTCAATGGTTATCAATCAACAAAGAGGTCAGGCTAGCTGTACTGGGTGCAGATGACTGAATTGCTCACTTTTGTGTCTGTGTCTGCAGGTATATAGACAAGGAGGCATACAAAGGTATGTCAATTGGTATTGGTATGTTATGCAGATCAAATGTACCATCCTCCTCCCCTACCTCTTCAATGAAAATCCCATGGGCCTCTACATTATGGACAAGGTACATGTATGACAACCATTATCGAAACAGTTTTTTTCATTCACATTCACCACAAAAACCAAGGTATGAATACTGTTTTATTAAACATTGTATAATTGCTATTTTTTGGATTCACAGACTTCACCCTCCCTACACCTCTGATGAATATAACAGGAAACCTGTTCGATCACCATACACTGCAAAATCATTCTGGCTATGGATAAGGAGAACATCAACACATTAACATCAACACGACAGAGGATATACCCATTGGACTTTGGGCTCTGCTGGGAGTTTACCTCATATTTAGATTTTTTTATTCTGCTTTGCCACTAAAATCATAAACACTGACAAATGAAATATTGTGTTATTGTTGTTATTTATATGCATATTATTATTATTAATAATAATAAAAGGGGTGGGGGGTAGTTAAAAAATTTACCCCAAAAGGTTCTTCAAAAGGTTCTTTGAAGAATAATTTTAAAGGGTTCTTCAAAGAACTTATATGGGTTTCCCCACAGTTTCAATTTGAAGAACCCCTAAAAGATACTCCAAGAACCTTTTATTTTTAGAGTGTGGAGATCTGAGTGGATTTGACAGGTGTAATCAATATGTCAATAGCTCCAACTTGCCCTCTGATAGGCTAGGTGGAAGTTTCACTGTACAATCAAATCCTTTCTGATCTACACAAGTGCATAGGGAATAGGTTCTATGGGTTGATTTGGTATTGGGCCTATGACATTGTCCTCTGGAGGATGCTGTCTTTCGGTAGGAGCTTTAAAACCTCTTAAGGATCGGACCCTTTTTTTAAATTTCCGCCTAAAATTACATACCTAAATCTTAAGTGACTGTAGCTCTGGACCTGAAGCAAGGATATGCATATTCTTGATACCATTTGAAAGGAAACACATTGAAGTTTGTGGAAATTAGAAATTAATGTAGGAGAATATAACACATTAGATCTGGTAAAACATGTGTTTTCAAGGACAGCAGGGGTTCAAACTGTAGAACCCAGATCCTACATTTGAATATAAAAATAGATTTTATCAAACAAAACTATGTTACATTTTATCTCTGGGACCCTCAGGATGACAAATCAGAGCAAGATTACTGAATGTAAGTACATGATTTACCTTCAGAGGTGAATGTATCAAACCAGTTGCAGTGATAAAAGTGCACTCTCCTCAAACAATAGCAAGGTATTTTTTCAATGTAATAGCTACTGTAAATTGGACACTGCAGTTGGATTAACACGAATTTAAGCTTTCTGCCCATATAAGACATGCCTATGTCCTGGAATGTTGACTGTTGTTTACAACGTAATTCTATTCACATTAGCGCACATTAGCATCAACCGTCCCAGTTTAGGGAAACCGATCCCGTAGAGGTTATTAAATGGGTGTCTTGACTCTCTATTCATTGAAGATAGATTAACATGATATGCCTACTTCTCGTAAGAGAAGAGGTGCTTGTCCCATTGTCCTGGCTAAATTCCCAATTTAGACCCATTCCCAATTTGGACCCATAATGGGCTCCCGAATGGCGCTGTGTTCTAAGGCACTGCATCTTAGTGCTAGAGGATTCACTACAGACCCTGGTTCAATTCCAGGCTGTATCACAACCGGCCATGATTGGGAGTTCCCATAGGGTGGTGCACAATTGGCCCAGCGTCGTTAGGGTTTGGACGTAGTAGGCCGTCATTGTAAATAAAATAAAATTCTTAACTGACTTGCCTAGTTAAATAAAGGTTAAATAAATAAAATACAAAATAAATGTAATCATTCCCTTGATAAGTAATTAGCTCCTTATTCCACTCTATCTGCCCTATGCAACTAAAACTTGTTTTGGCCACTAAAAATAGATTATTCTCATTCATAGTCCTATAATTGTAATGTCAAACCCATATCCATGATGACAAAACAAGGGTGGCCTAATTTCTGTTGAAATACAAAAGAAATGTGGTTTTTGAAGTATTCTACGGATATTATGATTCTAAGGTTGAATATAGGCTACATGATTGGTGTTTTTTCCCACAATGTTTTTTCCACAATGTTGGCCTTCAAATGTGTTTTCTATAGACCTACACAATAAGGATAGGTTGCTGCTGTTGTCATAAACAGAATTGAACTGATATCGCCAGAGATGCGTCTCTAATTCTGTAGCATATACTAGAATTAGATTTTAAAGTGTGTAATGCTGCCAAAGTTGTCTTTCAAATCACAAACGTAATCTGAATAGAACTGTCACGTTTTGAGAAATAGTACTCAAGCAAGAGGCGCATCGCCACACTTCGCACTAGAAACTTTCCATTACTGAAAAATATATATTCTGTAAAATTGTTATTCGTGCTTAATTTATAAATATACATTTTTCAAATTGTCTCCATTGACTTCGATTACTTAGCCTACAAGTTAGCTCACAGGTTTCAAGGTATGCTAATTGAGAGAGAGGAAGGGAATAGAGCAGGAAGATCACCTGCTGAGTGAGGTTCTCATCGATAGGGTCACCCAGGACAACATAATTGGAGCCACCAATTATGTTGTCGAGAGCAACAACTGGCGGCTCAAGCGATAAGATTTTTTTTAAGTACCAGCTTTAATTGTGATCAAGAATCAAGTTAATTTGCTATTGTAGGTGTTACAATCTGGTTCAGTTACCGCCCCCGTCCCCCTCAGGTTGCACCCCACAATTCGGTAAATTATGACAACAGATAATTAGACAATTCAAAGGTAGCCTATAGAGACATGGTTGTACAACCTGAGCATATGTTTATTAAACTTTAAATTGCACATTAAATATTTATATTGATGGGCGGCAGCTGGAGGGGGGTGGAGACAATCACAAAGACCGGTGAAACAGATCAGGGTGTGACACAACTCTTGTGTTATAGTTATTCGTCATTGGGGCAATAGTTATTAACCCCTCCCCCTGAAGGATTGACTTGAACCCCCCCAGAAATGTAATCATTGTATGTACATATTCATTGTAGCCCTATACTTGGTTTTGCACATTAGAAATATTGGAAGATAGAAGAATGCAAGAATGTTAATGATATATTTGTAACGGGTGTCGTACTCCTCTTCCTCGAAAGAGGAGAGGAGAGAAGGATCGGTGGACCAATACGCAGCGAGGTATGTAGACATAATGAATTTATTTAAACAAGAACAAAAACGAACTATACTTGAAATGATTACAAAATAACAAACGGACAACGTAGACGAAACCTGAACATGGAACTTACATAACAACACGAAGAACACACGAGCAGGAAACAGACTACATCAAAACGAAAACAACCGAAACAATCCCGTGTGGTGCGCAGACACAAACACAGGAGACAACCACCCACAAACAAACATTGTGAACAGCCTACCTAAATATGACTCTCAATCAGAGGAAACGTCAAACACCTACCTCTAATTGAGAGCCATACCAGGCAACCCAAAACCAACATAGAAACAGACAACATAGAATGCCCACCCAAACTCACGTCCTGACCAACTAACACATAAAACTAACAGAAAACAGGTCAGGAACGTGACATAACCCCCCCCCTCAAGGTGCGTACTCCGAACGCATCACCAAAAGTCCAGGGGAGGGTCTGGGTGGGCATCTGACCACGGTGGTGGCTTAGGCTCCGGGCGTGGTTCCCACCCCACCATAATCAATCCCAGCTTACTTCTACCCCCTATCATGACCACCCTCTTATTACCCCCACCTAATTTAAGGGACAACACCAAGATAAAGGACAGCTCCGGGACCAGGTAGCTCATGACAGAGAGGTAGCTCAGGACAGAGGGATAGATCAAGATAGAGAGGTAGCTCAGGATAGAGAGGTAGCTCAGGATAAAGAGGTAGCTCAGGATAGAGGGGCAACTCCGGACTGAAGGGCAGCTCCGGACAGAGAGACAGCTCTGGACTGAGGGGCAGTTCTGAATTACTAGCCGTTTCTGGCTGAGGGACAGCTCATGGCTGACTGACGGCTCTGGACGCTCATGGCAGGCTGACGGCTCTGGACGCTCATGGCAGGCTGACGGCTCTGGACGCTCATGGCAGGCTGACGGCTCTGGACGCTCATGGCAGGCTGACGGCTCTGGACGCTCATGGCAGGCTGACGGCTCTGGACGCTCATGGCAGGCTGACGGCTCTGGACGCTCATGGCAGGCTGACGGCTCTGGACGCTCATGGCTCTCCGACGGCTCTGGCTGCTCATGGCTCTCCGACGGCTCTGGCTGCTCATGGCTCGCTGACGGCTCTGGCAGATCCTGTCTGGCTGGCGGCTCTGGCAGATCCTGTCTGGTTGGCGGCTCTGGCAGATCCTGTCTGGTTGGCGGCTCTGGCAGATCCTGTCTGGTTGGCGGCTCTGGCAGATCCTGTCTGGTTGGCGGCTCTGGCAGATCCTGTCTGGTTGGCGGCTCTGGCAGATCCTGTCTGACGGACGGCTCTAGCGGCTCCTGTCTGGCGGACGGCTCTGTAGGCTCATGGCAGACGGGCGGCTTTGCAGGCTCATGGCAGACGGGCGGCTTTGCAGGCTCATGGCAGACGGACAGTTCAGACGGCGTATGGCAGACGGGCAGTTCAGGCGCCGCTGGGCAGACGGGCAGTTCAGGCGCCGCTGGGCAGACGGGCAGTTCAGGCGCCGCTGGGCAGACGGGCAGTTCAGGCGCCGCTGGGCAGACGGGCAGTTCAGGCGCCGCTGGGCAGACGGGCAGTTCAGGCGCCGCTGGGCAGACGGCAGACTCTGGCCGGCTGAGACGCACTATAGGCCTGGTGCGTGGTACCGGAACTGGAGGTACCGGGCTAAGGACACGCACCTTCAGGCTAGTGCGGGGAACAACAACAGGGCACACTGGACTCTCGTGGCGCACTCTAGGCCTGGTGCGTGGTACCGGCACTGGTGGCACCGGGCTGAGGGCACGCACATCAGGATTAGTACGGGGAGAAGAAACAGTGTGTACAGGGCTCTGGAGACGCACAGGTGGCTTAGTGCGTGGTGCCGGAACTGGAGGCACTGGGCTGGAGACACGCACCATAGGCAGAGTGCGTGGAGGAGGAACAGGGCTCTGAAAACGCACTGGAAGCCTGGTGCGTGGTGTAGGCACTGTTGGTACTAGGCTGGGGCGGGGAGGTGGCACCGGAAATACCGGACCGTGCAGGCGTACTGGCTCTCTTGAGCATTGAGCCTGCCCAACCTTACCTGGTTGAATGCTCCTAGTCGCCCGACCAGTGCGGGGAGGTGGAATAACCCGCACCGGGCTGTGTAGGCGAACCGGGGAAACCATGCATAAGGCAGGTGCCATGTATGCCGGCCCGAGGAGACGCACTGGAGACCAGACACGTTGAGCCGGCCTCATGACACCTGGCTCAATGCCCAATCTAGCCCTACCAGTGCGGGGAGGTGGAATAACCCGCACCGGGCTATGCACACATACAGGAGACACCCTGCGCTCTACTGCGTAACAAGGTGTCTGCCCGTACTCCCGCTCTCCACGGTTAGCCTGGGAAGTGGGCGCAGGTCTCCTACCTGCCCTCGGCCCACTACCCCTTAGCCGCCCCCCAAGAAATTTTTGGGTGTTACTCACGGGCTTTTCGGGCTTCCGTGCAAGACGCGTCCCCTCATAACTCCGGTTCCCTTCTCCGGTTGCCTCTGCTCTCCTCAGTGCCTCCACCTGTTCCCATGGGAGGCGATCCCTTCCAGCCAGGATCTCCTCCCATGTGTAGCAACCTTTACCGTCCAATACATCGTCCCAAGTCCATTCCTCCTTCTTGCGCTGTCCCTTACTCCGTTTACACCGCTGCTTGGTTCTGGTTATTTGGTGGGTGGTTCTGTAACGGCGTTCCTCTCTCTCTTCATAAGAAGAGGAGGAGTAGTGATCGAACCAAGGCGCAGCGGGTTGTGAATACATGATGAATTTTATTTACAAGACAAAACGAAAGTAGACAGACTTAGTACAACGAACTGACATAACACACGCAGAACGAACGAACAAGTACTTACTACAAAAACGCACGAACAAACCGAAACAATCCCGTATGGTGTAACATCGACACAGACACAGGAGACAACCACCCACAAACAAACATTGTGAACAGCCTACCTAAATATGACTCTCAATCAGAGGAAACGTCAAACACCTGCCTCTAATTGAGAGCCATACCAGGCAACCCAAAACCAACATAGAAACAGACAACATAGAATGCCCACCCAAACTCACGTCCTGACCAACTAACACATAAAACTAACAGAAAACAGGTCAGGAACGTGACAATATTAAAGTGTAAATAATTATTCAAATTCACTGTTTAAGATTATTTTTTTTAATAGATTTGAAACTTCCTCACTGTGTAATTGAAAAATATTTTATGGGCATTCTTTTATTTTCTAGCTCTCAATAAACTTACCGTTTTTTGTTGACTGTTCCAAAAAGAGATAATAGAGGCATAATTGACGCATTTTTTTTTTTTTATACAATTCTTTGTTCATTAGTCATAAAATAATTACTGTAGACACATTCAAACTAACGTTGTTTGTAAGTAATAATTATAATATTTTTATTAGTACAGTATTATTCAATTGCAGTCTGTGCAAGAAATAGTGAAAAAATGATCACTGTCACGTAAAACTGTGTTTCCAACCTATCATGAACGCACCATCAGTGACATTACCGTATGTGGTTTTACATATTCATGTAGAATCATTAAAATGAAAAATGGCAATTCTAATGGGTGTACTATGGAGGAGGGAGGTAAGTGACCTAAAATCAAGTGGTTTTAGATGTATATGTCAATTGGACTGGAAGCTTGATCTGTACGTGAATAAATAACCACAGCAGTAATATGATAAATATTTGTAGAAAATCAAAGGGGAGGATTTAAAAAAAAGTAAATAGCTTTGAAAATAGAGGTCAGGAAACACACAGCACGTATCTGTAGATCTCTAGCACGTGTGGATCGGAAGCTATTAAAAATTGTGATTATGACGGAAATATTAATTTATGATCAGGGAACTTTAAAATGGGAATTCTAATGGGTGTATCATGAATTAGGGACATCAGTGACTTTGCTACAAGTGATTTTAGCTCTCTAGCCCATGTAAGTAAGCTATTATAGATTGTGTAAGAAAGATGTGAGAAAGATCATTGCCTATTTATGTTTTTTGACCTGGTAGTTTTACATAA
This sequence comes from Salvelinus alpinus, assembly GCF_045679555.1. Taxonomy (NCBI): domain Eukaryota; kingdom Metazoa; phylum Chordata; class Actinopteri; order Salmoniformes; family Salmonidae; genus Salvelinus; species Salvelinus alpinus. The sequence goes on along the minus strand of NC_092095.1, from coordinate 30,834,900 downwards.
AACCATAAGAAATTAACAACATCACGTTTTAATGTAATTGTTGTGGGTAAAAAAACTAAATTGGTTGAAGATCTCTATATAATTTAAGTAGATCAAACACATTTTCTGTTAACACCGGGTTCTGCTGAATGCACTTTTAAGACAGTCCCTTAGCTTCAAGTGCACATTATTCCACAATTGAAACCAAGGTAAGGTCACTTTTTGAAAACAAAACGAAACAAAGAAAACGAAGGCTATACCTCGCTCCATATTGTCATCTGATTCTAGATATATCACTCTAATCATGCTCAGACCTTTGTTCTATCGAAGAGGTATTTGCGAGCAAACACCGAATATCAAACCAATATCCAAACTGAAAACAAATGTATGGCAGGCACCGAATGGCAAAGCAAGGGTTGTAACTTGTTCGCCATCATCGGCTGATTCAGAATGTCATTTCTATCGTGCCCGTTCCGTTTAACAATGGTGGGAAAAAGTACTCAATTGTCAGACTCAAGTAAAAGTGAGTCACCCAGTACAATACTACTCGAGTAAAAGTCTTAAAGTATCTGGTTTAAATGTACAGTGGTGGAAAAAATACTGCATTGTAATACTTGAGTAAAATAAAAATGTACAATTAAATGCTATACATATAATTCCTTATATTAAGAAAACAAGATGCCACAATTGTATAGTTTTTTTGTGTTTCATTTATGGACAGATGGGCACACTCTAACACTTGTTTAGTGTGTCCGCCAGATCAGAGGCAGTAGGGATGACAATGCGGCGCTTGAATTGGACCATATTGCTGTCCTGCCTGAGCATTCGAAATGTAACGAGTACTTTTGGGTGTCAGGAAAATGTATGGGAGTAAAAAGTACATATTTTCTTTAGTAATGTAGAGGAGTAAAAGTAAAAGTTGTAAATTACAGATACCCCCAAAAACGACCTAAGTGGTACTTCAAAGTATTTTTCTTAAGTAAACCACTGTAGTTTAAGAGGTACGAAAAAAGTATGAATCTTTAATATAAAGCTAACTATACCACAGTCAAATTGTAGGCTAGGCTATTTCACATTTTAATTTTATTTATTTAGCTAGGCAAGTCAGTTAAAGAACAAATTATTATTTACAATGACGGCCTACACCGGTCAAACCCGGACGACGCTGGGTCAATTGTGCGCCGCCCTATGTAACTCCCAATCGCGGCCGGTTGTGATACAGCCTGGATTTGATCCAGGGCGTCTGTAGTGACGCCTTAATCACTGAGATGCAGTACCGTGCGTCGCAGTAGAGGTATTCGCGTGGTAACGTCGTAGCAAACTGTCCCTAAGGCCAACTCCGAAAATAGAACTCAGAGCACTGACGGTGTTGAAGGCAATAGGCTATCCCACTGGCACAACACAAACAAAAACAAAACCACCTTTGAGTGCCGATTTCACAGTTGACTTAACAAGGAGTAGCCATGGAGCATGAAGAATTGCACCGTTTTGCAAGGAAAAAGCGAAGGACTCGCCTCTGCCTAATCATGGGTCTCTGTGCAGTACTTTCACTTGTCGTTATCCTCGCTATTTCTCTGGGAGTAGTGAACAGTCACGTACTGTCTAGTTCTAGCCCATCGAGTGAAAGCCTAAAAAAAACGATTATTGACAAATGTGAAGCATTTATACAGAACAACAAATCTTCAAGGTGAGAAACTTTTATTAGATTTATTTTGCACATTTAATTGACATGTTTAGCTTATTGTTAAAAGTAACTCAAACTTCAGGTTAACTCATTTTGCAGCAGTTTATTCCATTGCCATAGTTGAATATAATTACATGTAGACCCAATTGTATTTATGATGTAGCCTCCCTGTCTGTATGTGAACCTGCATTGCTTTATGGCACAGGTGGTTGTGGATTTGCCTTGTAACAACAGGGCGGCTAGCTTGTTCAAGCTCTGCTCTGATACTCTCTCACTGTTCCCCATCTTGCTATAATACAGTCAAGACAGCTTAACACAATGAGTGAACAGTTAAAACAGTTTAGTTTTCTCCTATTCAGTAACCATTTCTCAGGGAGCTATTCCTTCCTCAATCAATGATTGGCCATATTTGTATTTGTATGATAATGCAGTAATAGTATTCTTGATCATTCCTGTGATTGTTCCAGTGCAAACAACTGTCAAAAGATATGGAGTGCATTTCAGCAAGCATTCGTGGGGAGGGACCCATGTAATGTACCGATGGAGGCCTATGACCCCCTTATCCATACTGTGATCCAGGATCCTGTCTGTAACAGGGTGAGATACCCACACACGCTCGCTCACACACACACACCACTCAAATATATTCATACGTTTTGTTTTATTGACAGCTGCAAGTAAATATTATTTTAAAAAAAATGTTTACATTTCATTGCACCACCAGATGTTGTTCTGGAGCAAAACAAAGAAAATAGTGCATGACTTCACAGAGAAGCGAGATTGCTTCTTGACCCTCGAGGACACACTACTCGGCTTCATCATGAATGGACTGACCTGGTGTGGCAAGGAGGAGAGCAATGGTAAGACTCAAATGGAGCTACACACCATCAGTCTGTACATTTTCATTCATTACATTTTTTATTGAACCTTTATTTAACTAGGCAAGTCAGTTAAGAACAAATTCTTATTTACAATAACGGCCTACCAAAAGGCAAAAGGCCTACGGGGACGGGGGCTGGGATAAAACGAATAAATAATAATAAATAGGACAAAACACACATACGACAAGAGAGAGAACACTACATAAAGATAGACCTAAGACAACCACAGCGCAAGGCTGCAACACATGACAACATAGCATGGTAGTAACACAACATGACAACAACATGGTAGCAACATGGCAGCACATGGTAGCAGCACAAAATATGGTACAAACATTATTGGGCACAGACAACAGCACAAACGGCAAAAAGGTAGAGACAACAATACATCACACAAAGCAGCAACAACTGTCAGTAAGAGTGTCCATGATTGAGTCTTTAGATGAAGAGATTGAGATGAAACTGTCCAGTTTGAGTGTATGTTGCAGCTCGTTCCAGTCGCTAGCTGCAGTGAACTGAAAAGATGAGCGACCCAGGGATGTGTGTGCTTTGGGGACCTTTAACAGAATGTGACTGGCAGAATGAGTGTTGTATGCAGAGGATGAGGGCTGCAGTAGATATGTCAGATAGGGGGGAGTGAGGCTTGCGACGGGTATACAGAGATGACCAGTTTACAGAGGAGTATAGAGTGCAGTGATGTGTCCCATAAGGCACATCGGTGGCAAATCTCATGGCCGAATGGTAAAGAACATTTAGCTGCTCGAGAGCACCCTTACCTGTCAATCTATAAATTACGTCTCCGTAATCTAGTATGGGTAGGATGGTCATCTGAATCAGGGTTAGTTTGGCAGCTGTGGTGAAAGAGGAGTGATTACGGTAGAGGAAACCAAGTCTAGATTTAACTTTAGCCTGCAGCTTTGATATGTGCTGAGAGAAGGACAGTGTACCGTCTAGCCAGACTCCCAAGTACTTGTATGAGGTGACTACCTCAAACTCTAAACCCTCAGAGGTAGTAATCACACCTGTGGGGAGAGGGGCGTTCTTCTTACCAAACCACATTACCTTTGTTTTGGAGGTGTTCAGAACAAGGTTAAGGGCAGAGAAAGCTTGTTGGACACTAAGAAAGCTTTGTTGTAAAGCGTTTAACACAAAATCTAGGGAGGGGCCAGCTGAGTATAAGACTGTATCATCTCCATATAAATGGATGAGAGAGCTTCCTACTGCCTGATCTATGTTGTTGATGTAAATTGAGAAGAGAGTGGGGCCTAGGATTGAGCCTTGGGGTACTCCCTTGGTGACAGGCAGTGGCTGAGACAGCAGATGTTCTGACTTTATACACTGCACTCTTTGAGAGAGGTAGTTAGCAAACTAGGCTAAAGACCCCTCAGAGACACCAATACTCCTTAGCCGGGCCACAAGAATGAAATGATCTACTGTATCAAAAGCTTTGGCCAAATCAATAAAAATAGCAGCACAACATTGCTTAGAATCAAGGGCAATGGTGACATCATTGAGGACCTTTATAGGTTGTAGTGACACATCCATAACCTGAGCGGAAACCAGATTGCATACCCGAGAGAATACTATAGACACCAAGAAAGCCAGTTAGTTGATTTTTGACAAGTTTTTCCAACACTTTTAATAAACAGGGCAAAATAGAAATAGGCCTATAACAGTTAGGATCAGCTTGATCTCCCCCTTTAAATAAAGGACGAACCGTGGCTGCCTTCCAAGCAATGGGAACCTCCACAGAGAGGAGAGACAGGCTTGGCGATGATAGGGGTAGCAACTTTAATAAAGAAGAAAGGGTCTAAACCATCTGACCCAGATGTTTGTTTGTGGTCAAGTTTAAGGAGCTCCTTTAGTACCTCGGACTCAGTGACCACCTGCAGGGAGAAACTTTGTAGCGGGGCAGGCGAAAAAGAGGGAGGAGTGTCGGGGCTAGTCACATTAGAAGGGGTGAGCGATGAGAAAATGTTGTACGAGCAAGGAGGCATGGCTGAGTCAAATAGGAATCCTGACTTAATGAAGTGGTGATTAAAGAGCTCAGCCATGTGCTTCTTGTCAGTAACAACCACATCATCAACATTAAGGGACACGGGCAGCTGTGAGGAGGAGGGTTTCTTCTCCAGGTCTTTAACTGTTTTCCAGAACTTCTTGGGGTTAGACCCACAGAGAGAGAACTGCTCCTTAAAGTAATTAACTTTGGCTTTCCGGATAGCCTGAGTGCACTTATTTCTCATTTGCCTGAACGAGAGTCAGTCAGCCTGAGTATGCGTGTGCCGAGCCTTTCGCCAGCCAAATGCAATTCTTGAGGTGGTGGAGTAACTCTGCAAGATCATGGTCAAACCAGGGGCTGAACCTGTTTTTAATTCTAATCTTCTTTATGGGGCATGTTTGTCAACAATACCATTGAAAATATTAAAAAGAAGGTACAACCGTCTACGACAGAGGGGGATCAAGCTGATTCTATACCATTTTACAGAGGCCAGTTCATGAAGGAAGGCTTTCTCATGAAATGTATTTAGCAAGCGTCTACGACAAATCAGGACAGGTCGTTTCACTGAGCAGCCATTACGAACACAGGCTGTAAAACAGTGATCACTTAGGTCATTACAGAAACCATCAGTCTGATACCTATCAGGATTATTTGTGAGGATAACATCAAGGAGAATAGCCTTTTCTGGGTGTTTGGAGTCATACCTTGCGGGATTGGTAATAATCTGAGAAAGATTTAGGGAGTCCCATTGCTTTAGGATTTGGTCAGGTGGTTTAAGCATGTCCCAGTTTAGGTCACCTAGCAGGACAAATTCAGACTTAGTGTAAGGGGCCAGGCCGGTGCTGATGGAGGACGATATCACCCCGCAACAGTCAACAATGCTTAAAACCAGCTAATCAAATTGTTTGGGGACAGACTTGGTGGAGACAACCAAGCACTGAAGGTGATCCTTGGTAAAGATTGCCATTCACCCAACTTTAGAAGATCTGTCTTGCCGAAAAAAGTTATAACCAGAAAGGTTAACATCAGTATTCAAAACACTCTCAGTAATGACCAACACATCTGGATTGGAGTTGTGAACCCACACTTTCAATTGATCCATTTTAGGTAATAAGCTTCTAGTGTTAACGTGAAGAAAACCCAGGCTCTTACGAGAGCAGAAATCAGTGAAGCAGATATCAGAGCACAAGTCGGAATTGGGGCTAGCAACAGTAGATGGCCCAGGGTGTACATGCGCATTTCCAGATATAAACAGCAAGAATACAATCAAGGCACGGCAGAGGACAGGGAGATCTCTACAGTGTTGATTTATGACATTTGAATGTGAATTAGATGGCAACATGATCATATTGTACAGCAATTTCATCAGCTAACATGAATACAAAGCATGCGAGAGGTGGTTACAATAGGATGGGAGGCCAAAAGTCTGTGTAACCAATAGAGAGTCCGAGTCCCGTGTGTGGGAACAAACATAGTCTGTCCCAAGGTTGGGTAAACAAGAAAGTTCATAGTCAACAAAGCATGCAGGAGTCATGACGCAAAATATACAACGACTTGGGGCTAGCCATTGTAAGTTCAGAGTCACTCGCCCCAACAGTGCGTGTGTGCTGGAGGCGAGCGAAAGGGGGGGAGTGTGGTGGGGGTACCTGTACCAGACAGGGGGAGACAGGCCAGGGTAGATGGTGAACAAATCGCCAGGTGGAATCCATGCAGCAGTGCAGCAGGCAACTGGAGTAGGTGTCACACCCACATAACACAGTGATAGCCATAAACATGTCAAGTAAATTGTCAGATCTATGTCTAATCTAAAAAATGACAGCTAATAGACCATTCATGTACAGTATATACCACTAATGTACTGGTTGTTTTAGAATGCATCCCAAAAGGCAATCTCTTCCATATATAGTGCACAGCTCCACTCCCCTCTGTATGTATTTGGACAGTGAAGCAAAAGTTTTACATTTGGCTCTATACTACAGCTTTTTGAATTTGAGATCAAATGTTTCATATGATGCGAAAGTACAGAATGTTACCTTTTTTTTTAGGGTATTTTCATACATTTCTGTTTTACCTAGGCCCCTCATTTGAAGAAGTCATTAGTATTTGGGCAAATTTCCTTAGGATATTAAAGTAGTCAAAAGTTTTGTATTTGGTCCCATATATTCCTAGCACGCAATGACTACATCAAGCTTGTGACTCTACAAACTCGTTGAATTCATTTGCAGTTTGTTTTGGTTGTGTTTTGAGTTATGTTTTGCCCATTATGAACTGAGTGGGGGATGATAAATGGAGTAATTGTCCTTTTAAGTGTGTAGCTCAGATGTTTTTGACCACTTCTAAATGTTTCCTGATAATACCATGATTATGAATGAATCATGAATAATGATTATTGAGAAAGTTACAGAAGCTACAACAAAACATGCTAACCTCTCACCATTACCAATAACAGGGGAAGTTAGCATTTTTTGAGGGGTATGATCTTTGTTCATCTGTAACTTTCTCACTCATCGTTTATTCACATTTCATTCATGATTATCCATAATCATGGTAGCATCCACATTACCATGGAAGTGTTCAGAAACAAATTATATTCTTATTTACAATCAAATAAAATGTATGAAAATACCTTCAAATATTTGGTGACATTCTGTATTCTTGTCTCATATGAAACATTTGATCTGAATTCCAAAATGGTTCGGAATAGAGACAAAATGTTAGCTTCACTGTCCAAATACATGCGGAGGGGAGTGTTTATAGTGTACTACTCTTATGGTGCCATTTGGGACGGGCCCTTACTATACATTCGACCATGATAAAGTACAGTATAGCTCATGACATGTGGGTCAGAGCCAGAGGGCCTCAGCAGGTCCTCTGGCCAAAGGCTATTGTGATGGAACAGCCTAGGATGATCCAGTTTGCTTCCGTCACTACATTATGGAGAAACAAGCAAACAATTATGAAGTTTCTTGAAATTTGTGCTGTCAGAAAACATTTCCTTGTAATGCCTGCATCATTCCTTCCGTGTATGTGTGTGTGTGTGTGTGTGTGTGTGTGTGTGTGTGTGTGTGTGTGTGTGTGTGTGTGTGTGTGTGTGTGTGTGTGTGTGTGTGTGTGTGTGTGTGTGTGTGTGTGTGTGTGTGTGTGTGTGTGTGTGTGTGTGTGTGTGTCTGTCTGTTTCCTCAGAAACGTTCACCACAGGGTGCCCAGGCTGGACAGACTGTGTCAACAACACAGTTCGTTCATTCTGGAATCGGGCCTCAGCAGCAGTAAGTTCTTTTCAGACTGTTAGTGAGCCTGCTATGGCTAAGGTGCTTTGAAATCTTACACCTACCAGCCATGAATACAAAATGCATGGATCAAATATACTGATATGAATTAGATAGCCACAAACCAATCCAAATTCAGTCTGTGATTGTGATGGGGAGCAGAGGAAAGGGTTTCACTGTCTAACTGTTCATCAATTGGCCTTTGTGTCTGTTTCCATGGAAACACATTTCTTAGCTCTCTCCTGATTGGACAATGTCCGACATGGCGATGGGATATTGGCTACACACTTTCATGCAGTTACACTTTGGAATTCAGGACAGCACAACACATGTTTGTGTTGAATTTGCTATTCATAGACAGGGAAGTTCACAATATAATGTCTGAATAGATTAGTGTAGGTGTGGGGGAGAATTTGTTGTTTTTCTAAAAATGCGTTATGAGGGGTGCAGAATATGAGTCAGCAGTGGGAGTGAGTGACCTGTTAAAAATGAGTAGGATTCACTGGAATTTCGCTGTAAATTTACTGGAAATCTAAGCTTGTTGTTTCAAACTGATTTTGCAATTCAAGCGTTATTTTCCTTCACTGTGGGTGTTACTTCCCTTGTATGGAGATTGTATTAGTCTTTCCCTGTTAGTTTGCAGATGCCGCATGTGGTGATGTCACAGCCATGCTGAATGGATCTATTGCCACTCCTTTCAGCCCCACCAGGTAAGGTGCAATGACTGAGTCCTAAATGGCAACCTATTCTCTATAAAGTGAACAACTTTTGACCGAAGACCTACTGTATGGGCTCTGTTCAAAAGTAGTACACTATATAGGGAATAGGATGTCATTTGAGACACATTTATGTGTTTGGCCTGGCCCGTCTCCAATAATAACACCTCAGCACAACAATGTGATAGTCTTATCAAGTTTCACTGTGCAATGGAATGTGTTATTTCAACTGAATAGTGTAGTGATATTCTCTGCTCTGGAAAAATACAAATACTCACAGATAGGGCTGTGGCGGTCATGACATTTTGGCAGCCGGTGATTGTCAAGCAATTTACCTTTAATGAACATGAACACATTTAGCATCTCCCGGCTTCCATGCATAGCCTTCAAAGCCACTGATGGAGACCTTTGGAACATCTACATTTTAAAAAGTCTAATAAAAACCATCACAATGAATCCATTGTTTATTTTAGAAGAAGAAGAAATATAGTCTGTTTCAGAAGAACAGAATAACATACTCTGAGTTAGGCCCTGATCTGGCTATACCATATGGCTGTGCGCTACACTAGTTCATTTAGCAGGCAAGATTGGCTTAGAATTTCGTGGCATTATTTTATAGTATGAAGAATACAATTGAACAAAGCTGTATAAAATAGAAAGGATATTTTCTCCAAAGTATTTGAGGGAGTGCGCACATCCGGTTAAACACATCCGGTGTTTTGAGTGGTGTTTTGAGTGGTTAACAAAGAAACAGGTACTCATATATGCTTAATTTAGAGGTATTTATGTAACTTTAGCTGTGATACAAACTTTGGGCTATATGTTTAAATTTTTTATACATTCTAAGGCTGCATGATCAAATCAAATTGTATTTGTCACATGCGCCGAATACAACAGGTGTAGACCTTACAGTGAAATGCTTACTTACAAGCCCTTAACCAACAATGCAGTTAAGAAAAATACAAAAACATTTAAATAAATAAAAGTAACAAATAATTAAAGTGCAGCAGTAAAATAACAATATATACAAGGGGCTATATACAAGGGGTACCGGTACAGAGTCAATGTGCGGTGGCACCGGTTAGTCGAGGTAATTGAGGTAATATATACATGTGGATAGAGTTATTAAAGTGACTTATGCATTGATAATAACAGAGAGTAGCAGCAGCGTAAGAGGGGGGGGCAATGCAAATAGTCTGAATGATGTTCAGTTGTCTAATGGCTTGGGGGTAGAAGCTGTTTAGAAGCCTCTTGGACCTAGACTTGGCGCTCTGGTACCGCTTGCCGTGCAGGTAGCAGAGAGAACAGTCTATGACTAGGGTGGCTGGAGTCTTTGACAATTTTTAGGGCCTTCCTCTGACACCGCCTGGTATAGAGTTCCTGGATGGCAGGAAGCTTGGCCCCAGTGACGTACTGGGCTGAACACACTACCCTCTATAGTGCCTTGCGGTCGGAGGCCGAGCAGTTGCCATACCAGGCAATGATGCAACCAGTCAGGATGCTCTCGATGGCGCAGCTGAAGAACCTTTTGAGGATCTGAGGACCCATGCCAAATCTTTTCAGTCTCCTGAGGGGGAATAGGTTTTGTCGTGCCCGCTTTATGACTGTCTTGGTGTGCTTGAACCATGTAAGTTTGTTGGCGATATGGACACCAAAAATCTTGAAGCTCTCAACCTGCTACACTACAGCCCCGTTGATGAGAATGGGGGCATGCTCGGTCCTCCTTTTTCTGTAGTCCACAATCATCTCCTTAGACTTGATCACGTTGAGGGAGAGGTTGTTGTCCTGGCACCACACTGCCAGGTCTCTGATCTCCTCCCTATATGCTGTCTCGTCGTTGTCGGTGTTCAGACCTACCACTGTGTGTCATCGGCAAACTTAATGATGGTGTTGTAGTCGTGCCTGGCCGTGCAGTCATGAGTGAACAGGGAGTACAGGAGGGGACTGAGCACAAGCGTGGCGGATGTGTTGTTACCTACCCTTACCACCTGAGGGCAGCCTGTAAGAAAGTCCAGGATCCAGTTGCAGAGGGAGGTGTTTAGTTCCTGGGTCCTTAGCTTAGTGATGAGCTCTGATGGCACTATGGTGTTGAACGCTGAGCTCTAGTCCATGAATAGCAATCTCACCTAGGTGTTCCTTTTGTCCAGGTTTGAAAGGGCAGTGTGGAGTGCAATAGAGATTGCATCATCTGTGAATCTGTTGGGGCAGTATGCAAATTGGAGTGGGTCTAGGGTTTCTGGGATAATGGTGTTGATGTGAGGCATGACCAGCCTTTCAAACCACTTCATGGTCGGTAGTCATTTAGGCAGTTTACCTTAGTGTTCTTGGGCATAGGGACTATGGTGGTCTGCTTGGAACATGCTGGTATTACAGACTCAGACAGGGAAAGGTTGAACATGTCAGTGAAGACACTTGCCAGTTGATCAGCGCGTGCTTGCAGTACACGTCCTGGTAATCCGTCTGGCCCTGCGACCTTGTGAATGTTGACCTACTCACATCGGCTGCGGAGAGCGTAATCACACAGTCATCCAGAACAGCTGATGCTCCCATGCATGCTTTAGTGTTACTTGCCTCGAAGCGAGCATAGAAGTAATTTAGCTCGTCTGATAGGCTTGTGTCACTGGGCAGCTCTCGGCTGTGCTTCCCTTTGTAGTCTGTAATAGTTTGCAAGCCCTGCCACATCCAACGAACGTCGGAGCCGGTGTAGTACGATTCGATCTTAGTCCTGTATTGATGCTTTGCCTGTTTGGTGGTTCGTCGGAGGGCATAGCGGGATTTCTTATCAGCTTCCGGGTTAGAGTCTCGCTCCTTGAAAGCGGCAGCTCTAGCCTTTAGCTCAGTGCGAATGTTGCCTGTAATCCATAGCTTCTGGTTGAGGTATGTACGTACAGTCACTGTGGCGACGACATCATCGATGCACTTATAGATGTAGCCAGTGACTGATGTGGTGTACTCCTCAATGCCATCAGAGGAATCCCGGAACATATTCCAGTCTGCTAGCAAGATAGTCCTGTAGCTTAGGATCTGCTTCTTCTGACTACTTCTTTATTGACTGAGTCACTGGTGCTTTCTGCTTTAATTTTTGCTTGTAAGCAGCAATCAGGAGGGTAGAGTTATGGTCAAATTTACCAAATGGAGGGCGAGGGAGAGCTTTGTACGCGTCTCTGTGTGTGGAGTAAAGGTGGTCTAGAGTTTGCACATTTAACATGCTGGTAGAAATGAGGTAAAACGGATTTAAGTTTCCCTGCATTAAAGTCCCCGGCCACTAGGAGCGCCGCCTCTGGATGCGCATTTTCCTGTTTGCTCATGGTGGTATACAGCTCATTGAGTGCGATTTTAGTGCCAGCCTTGGTTGGTCTGTGGTGGTATGTAGACAGCTACGAAAAATACAGATGAAACCTCTTCTAGGTAGATACTGTGGTCTACAGCTTATCATGAGATACTCTACCTCAGGCGAGCAAAACCTCAAGACTTCCTTAGATATCGTGCACCAACTGTTTACAAATATACATAGGCCCGCCACCCGTTGTCTTACCAGAGGCTGCTGTTCTATCCTGCCGATACAGTGTATAACCCGCCAACTGTATGTTATTCATGTCTTCGTTTAGCCACGACTCGGTGAAACATAAGATATTACAGTTTTTAATGTCCCGTTGGTAGGATATACATGCTTTTAGTTTGTCCAATTTATTATCCAATGATTGTACGTTAGCCAATAGTACGGATGGCAAAGGCAGATCGTCTGCGGATCCTCACAAGGCACCCCGATCTCTTTCCGTGATACCTCTTCCGTCTTTTTCTCCTGCGAGTGATGGGGATGAGGGCCTGTTCGGGTGTCTGGAGTAAATCCCTCTCGTCCAACTCATTAAAGAGAAATTCTTCGTCCAGTTCAAGGTGAGTAATCGTTGTTCTAATTTCCAGAAGCTCTTTTCGGGCATAAGAGACGGTAGCAGGAACATTATGTACAAAATAAGTTACAAAAAAATTGAAAAAACTAACAAAATAGCACGGTTGGTTAGGAGCCCATGAAACGGCAGGCAGCCATCCCCTCTGGCGCCATCTACAGAAACTACATCTACAGATGAGACTAATGATGATTTGAAAAAGGTTGCATGAATGGCATGAGCTTTGCTTAGTTTTTAAAAAATCTCTCATTCACAATTTGAAGCACTTGATAATGTCTCAAATTTCCCTGCGGCATCCCCTTTGTCTGGCCGTAAAATCATGCCTTTTGCGGCCAGTGGCCGTTGTGCCCTTGAACTGAATATAATAATTATAATTCCCTTCTCCCGGCTGGGCGCACCAAAGTATCTCACTCACATGGCTCTCAGTCACTTGATCAGGTCATTCTCACAGGCGACAAGTGAAGACAGACACATCGGGGACGCAATTGCGCGAGTCCTTATCCTATTCCGAGGCACGTATTGAAGATATTGGAAGAACTGTCCACATTTACTTTTCATCAGCCAACAAGATGACTAGGCCTAACGAACAGCAAAAGCACTAGCCTATGTCAGTCTACAGTCTACTATCCCCCATAGTACAAAAGTTAACCTATTCTATTCTGTGTGAAAAATAAATATTCCAAACATAGTCTGGGTGTAACGAACGTCGTCAGAAGACCAAGGTGCAGCGTGGTAAGTATTCATAATACTTTTAATAAATACGAATACTTGAACAAAAAACAACAAAACGACAAACGAACAGTTCTGCAAGGTGCAATACACAAAACAGAAAACAACTACCCACAAACACAGGTGGGAACAGGCTACCTAAATATGGTTCTCAATCAGAGACAACGATTGACAGCTGCCTCTGATTGGGAACCATACCAGGCCAAATACATATAAATACAACACACAGAACAAAACATAGAATGCCCACCCCAACTCATGCCCTGACCAACCAAAATAGAGACATAAAAAGGATCTCTAAGGTCAGGGCGTGACAGTACCCCCCCCAAAGGTGCGGACTCCGGCCGCAAAACCTGAACCTATAGGGGAGGGTCTGGGTGGGCATTTCACCGCGGTGGCGGCTCTGGTGCGGGACGTAGACCCTCGCCACCGACCCCGGACTGGGGACCCTAGCAGCGGGCCCCAGACAGGAGGGAGACTCTGGCGGCTCCGGACAGGAGGGAGGCTCTGGCGGCTCCGGACAGGAGGCACAGGACTCACCAGGCTGGGGAGACATGCAGGAGGGTTAGGACTTAGCACAGGTACAGAACTCACCAGGCTGGGGAGACATGCAGGAGGCCTTGTCCTTGGCCGAGGCACCGGATGCACTGAGCCGTGGAGGCGCACTGGAGGTCTCGAGCAATGAGCCTGCACAACCTGTCCTGGCTGGATACCCCCTGTAGCCCGGCAAGTGCGGAGAGTTGTAACAGGCCGCACTGAGCTGTGCTGGCGAACCGGGGACGCCGTGTGTAGGGCTGGTACCGTATAACCCGGGCCGAGGAGACGCACTGGAGACCAGATGCGCTGAGCCGGCATCATCCCTCCTGCGATGCCACTCTAACCCGGCCGATTCGAGGAGCTGCGATGTAGTGCACCGGGCTATGCGTGCGCACTGAGGACACTGTGCGCTTCACCGCATAACACGGTGCCTGCCCGATCACTCTCTCGCCACGGTAAGCACGGGGAGTTGGCTCAGGTCTCCTACCTGTCTTCGCCAATCTCCTCGTGTTCCCCCCCCCCCCCAAAACAATTCTGGGGCTGCCTTTCGTGCACGTTACCTCGAGCCAATTCCTCATAGTGGCGCCGCTCCGATCTAGCTGCCTCCAGCTCCTCTTTCGGACGGCGATACTCTCCCGGCTGTGCCCAGGGTCCCTTGCCGTCCAATATTTCCTCCCATGTCCAGGAGTCCATTCCACCACGCTGCTTGGTCCTTTGGTGGTGGGTAGTTCTGTAACGAACGTCGTCGGGAGAAGGAGAAGACCAAGGTGCAGCGTGGTAAGTATTCATAATACTTTTAATAAATACGAATACTTGAACAAAAAAACAACAAAACGAACAGTTCTGCAAGGTGCAATACACAAAACAGAAAACAACTACCCACAAACACAGGTGGGAACAGGCTACCTAAATATGGTTCTCAATCAGAGACAACGATTGACAGCTGCCTCTGATTGGGAACCATACCAGGCCAAACACATATAAATACAACACACAGAACAAAACATAGAATGCCCACCCCAACTCACGCCCTGACCAACCAAAATAAAGACATAAAAAGGATCTCTAAGGTCAGGGCGTGACACTGGGACAGTTGTGGGATTCGATAGATCCCAAATTAATACAACCACTGGCATCAAAAAACATGTTTGAAGTAATGAGGCTGTCGCAACAGATCATAACGTTTAGCTAAAAATGTTGATAAACTATTAGGCTATTTATAGCACATTATAAGCACAGCAATGCACCACACGGCAGTAGGCTATAAGCGCTAATGTTCCATTAGCAGGAAAACACCATTCTCAAAAGTGACTGCAAATTATGCATGTAATGCTTTTAATATAAAGGTGCATTTTATGGCGAAAACGATCTTGCTACAATTTGAAACTCACGCTCTGCATATGTATGCCAGTTAAGCTGTAACCCGCTGTAAAGCATGTTTGGTAGGCTACTAATGACCATCAGCAGCATCAGAGCTTGGAGAAGCTTAACTACCATGACTAAACGGTCACGTGGAATTTGACTGCATTCATGACTCGTGAACGCCGGTGTGGCAGTAATACGGTCACCTTAACAGCCGTACCCACAGACAACCAAGCCAAAACATAATTTTACCACAGCTGCCATTTCCACCAAAATGTAGAACCCCTCTATTGCCACAACACTACACATATTATTAGTAGACTGTTATGTTTTTGTTTGCTTAAGCAATAGTGCACCTACGTTGTTGATTGATTTCATGTCAATTCTGATCTTTACGTATTTCTATGTTTGTCTTTTATGTGAAGTATTTTTGCCACCATTGAGGTGAAAAGGTTCAAAGCTGCCAAAATTAAGAGCCTGAGTGTTGTCCTGGTGACCAAGCAGAATAAGGGGTAAGCTTTTTGTCCAGACAAACTGACGTGTGTGTGTGTGTGTGTGTGTGTGTGTGTGTGTGTGTGTGTGTGTGTGTGTGTGTGTGTGTGTGTGTGTGTGTGTGTGTGTGTGTGTGTGTGTGTGTGTGTGTGTGTGTGTGTGTGTGTGTGTGTGTGTGTGTGTGTGTGTGTGTGTGTGTGTGTGTGTGTGTGTGTGTGTGTGTGTGTCATAGTTGATTTGTATGTCTTTCATAATCACTGCACCTGCATTGTGCCTAGTATGGGATTATGTAAAAAAGTAGAACAAATGTCTGTTTATAATTAGGATATATGTAGGCTTTATGTTTCATGGGATATTATGACATATTATAATTGTTTCATGTCTTTCTCTGCTAAAGGACAACCTGTGATGATCCCTCCTTACAGGACCTACAGAAAGAGATAGATCCAAAACTCAAGTATAATTGCAAGGCGGTTCCTGAGTAAGTGAGGTTACAATATAACTCTATTGATTACAGCAAATCCGTCTGATATTGTGTGCGTGTGTACACAGCAATTTCTCCAGTGTTAAAAAATGTGAAATGAACACTAACAGTGTTAAATCAACACTGAAAGTGTTGTCTGTGGACCCCATATATACACTGTAACAGTGTTAAATGAACACACTTATTAGTGTAAAGCCTTATTCAGATATTTCAGAGTGCCTTTCGAATAAATTGTAGTTAACACCCATGACTGTATTTGTTAGTGACATGGTTGTTGCGTTCATCCATTTTCGATCCTATGTACTTCACCAAATGAGATTCCAAACAAATATGTTATTGTCATTTTTTACATTTTATTTAACAAAATACCATACACTACCAGTCATAAGTTTTAGAACACCTACTCATTCAAGGGTTATTCTTTATTTTTACTATTTTCTACATTATAGAATAATAGTAAAGACATCAAAACTATGAAATAACACATGGAATCATGTAGTATCCAAAAAAGTGTTAAACAAATAAAAATATATTTTAGATTCTTCAAATAGCCACCCTTTGGCTTGATGGCAGCTTTGAACACTCTTGACATTCTCTCAACCAGCTTCACCTGGAATGCTTTTCCAACAGTCTTGAATGAGTTCCCACATATGCTGAGCACTTGTTGGCTGCTTTTCCCTCACTCTGCGGTCCGACTCATCCCTAACATCTCAATTTGGTTGAGGTCGGGGGATTGTGGCCAGGTCATCTAATGCAGCACTCCATCCCTCTCCTTCTTGGTCAAATATCCCTTACAGAGCCTGGAGGTGTGTTGGGTCATTGCCCTGTTGAAAAACAAATGATAGTCACATTAAGCCCAAGCCAGATGGGATGGTGTATCACTGCAGATTACTGTGGTAGCCATGCTGGTTAAGTGTGCCTTGAATTCTAAATAAATCACTGACAGTGTCACCAGAAAAGCACCCCCACACCATAACACCTCCTCCTCCATGCTTTACGGTGGGACATACACACGCGGAGATCATCCGTTCACCCACACTGCATCTCACAAAGACACAGCGGTTGGAACCAAAAATCTCCAATTTGGACTCCAGACCAAAGGACAAATTTCCACCGGTCTAATGTCCATTGCTCATGTTTCTTGGCCCATGCAAGTATCTTATTATTATTGGTGTCCTTTAGTAGTGGTTTCTTTGCAGCAATTAGACCATGAAGGCCTGACTCACACAGTCTCCTCTGAACAGTTGATGTTGAGATGTGTCTGTTACTTTAACTCTGTGAAGCGTTTTGGGCTGCTTTTTCTGAGGCTGGTAACTCTAATGAACGTATCCTCTGCAGCAGAGGTAACTCTGGGTCTTCCATTCCTGTGACGGTCCTCATGAGAGCCAGTTCATCATAGCGCTTGATAGTTTTTGCGACTGCACTTGAAGAAACTTTCAAAGTTCTTTACATTTTCCATATTGACTGACCTTCATGTCTTAAAGTAAAGATGGACTGTCGTTTGTCTTTGCTTATTTGAGCTGTTCTTGCCATAATATGGACTTGGTCTTTTACCAAATAGGGCTATCTTGATGTTATTTTATGGTCAAACAATTTGCTTTGCTTTCAAAAACAAGGACATTTAAGTGACCCCAAACTTTTGAACAGTAATGTACAGTAGCTAGCTTGATAACTTGCTAGCTACAGGTAGCTGCCTACCGTGTACTCACTCGGCTCGGTCAGAGCAGTAATTATTAACATGAGATGATGAGCTACCACTACCAGCTATGGCTAGCTAATTAGCTATTATTATAACTGTATTCCCCAATATTTGCGTGATATTTGTTAGCTAGCTAGACTAAAATGAAAACCTAACATGTAGCCTACCTAGCCATACGGTAGATGCTACTACTACTACCGCTGTAGACAAAGATCCCAACGTGTGTCTACTACATGAAGTTGAACAGCGGACCTTGGAGGTGAGGCAGTTTTGTAGCAGCTGTCACGATCGTGTGGAGAGACTGACCAAGGCGCAGCGTGATTCTTTATTAAAGAAGATGAAAGAACACGACACGAAACACTTTAACAAACTAACAAAAACAACAAACGATCGTGAAGCTATAACGAACTAGTGCACACATGCAACATAGAACATTGACATAGACAATTACCCACAAACACATAAAGCCTATGGCTACCTTAAATATGGCTCCCAATCAGAGACAACAATAACCAGCTGTCTCTGATTGAGAACCAAATCAGGCAACCATAGACTTTCCTAAACAACTACACTCAACCATAGACAATTCTAAACACCTACACTGAACACAACCCCATCTACTCTATGAAACCCCCTCAACCATACAAACCACACTAGACAATACAAAAACACATACTAACCCATGTCACACCCTGACCTAACTAAAATACTAATGAAAACAAAGATAACTAAGGCCAGGGTGTGACATAACCCCCCCCTTAAGGTGCGAACTCCGGACGCACCAGCATAAAGTCTATGGGAGGGTCTGGGTGGGCGTCTGTCCATGGTGGCGGCTCTGGTACTGGTCGTGGTCCCCACCCCACCATAGTCACTACCCGCTTTCGTAGCCTCCTCCAAATGACCACCCTCCAACTTAACCCCACTGGATTCAGGGGCAGCACCGGACTAAGGGGCAGCACCGGACTAAGGGGCAGCACCGGGATAAGGGGCAGCACCGGACTAAGGGGCAGCACCGGACTAAGGGGCAGCACCGGACTAAGGGGCAGCCCCGGACTAAGGGGCAGCCCCGGACTAATTGGCAGCACCGGACTAAATGGCGGATCCTGGCTGGACAGCTCTGGCGGATCCTGGCTGGACGGCTCTAGCGGATCCTGGCTGGACGGCTTTGGCGGATCCTGGCTGGCTGACGGATCTGACTGCTCATGGCTGGCTGACGGATCTGGCTGCTCATGGCTCTCTGGCAGCTCTGGCAGATCCTGTCTGGTTGGCGGCTCTGGCAGATCCTGTCTGGTTGGCGGCTCTGGCAGATCCTGTCTGGTTGGCGGCTCTGGCAGATCCTGTCTGGTTGGCGGCTCTGGCAGATCCTGTCTGGTTGGCGGCTCTGGCAGATCCTGTCTGGTTGGCGGCTCTGGCAGATCCTGTCTGGTTGGCGGCTCTGGCAGATCCTGTCTGGTTGGCGGCTCTGGCAGATCCTGTCTGGTTGGCGGCTCTAGCGGCTCCTGACTGACGAACGGCTCTGACGGCTCGGGACAGACGGGCGGCTCTAATGGCTCGGGACAGACGGATGGCTCAGATGGCGCTGGGGAGACGGATGGCTCAGATGGCGCTGGGGAGACGGATGGCTCAGATGGCGCTGGGGAGACGGATGGCTCAGATGGCGCTGGGGAGACGGATGGCTCAGATGGCGCTGGGGAGACGGATGGCTCAGATGGCGCTGGGGAGACGGATGGCTCTGGCCGTATGAGGCGCACTGTAGGCCTGGTGCGTGGTGCCGGAACTGGTGGTACCGGGCTGGGGACACGCATCTCAAGGCTAGTGCGGGGAGAAGGAACAGGGCATACTGGACCCTGGAGACGCACATTAGGCCTAGTGCGTGGTGCCAGCACTGGTGGTACCGGGCTGGGAACACGCACTTCAAGGCTAGTGCGGGGAGCAGCAACAGGATGCACAGGACTCTGGAGACGCACAGGAGGCTTGGTGCGTGGCGTAGGCACTGGTGGTAATGGGCTGGAGACACGCACCATTGGACGAGTGCGTGGAGGAGGAACAGGGCTCTGGAGACACACTGGAAGCCTGGTGCGTGGTGTAGGCACTGGTGGAACTGGACTGGGGCGGGGAGGTGGCGCCGGAAATACCGGACCGTGCAGGCGTACTGGCTCCCTTGAGCATTGAGCCTGCCCAACCTTACCTGGTTGAATGCTCCCCGTCGCCCGACCAGTGCGGGGAGGTGGAATAACCCGCACCGGGCTATGTAGGCGAACCGGGGACACCATGCGTAAGGCTGGTGCCATGTAAGCCGGCCCGAGGAGACGCACTGGTGGCCAGATAGGTAGAGCCGGCTTCATGGCACTTGGCTCAATGCTAAATCTAGCCCTACCAGTGCGGGGAGGTGGAATAACCCGCACTGGGCTATGCACACGTACAGGAGACACCGTGCGCTCTACTGCGTAACACGGTGTCTGCCCGTACTCCCGCTCTCCACGGTTAGCCTGGGAAGTGGGGCAGGTCTCCTACCTGCCCTCGGCCCACTACCTCCTAACCCCCCCCCAAGAAATTTTTGGGTAGTACTCACGGGCTTCCAGCCTTGCCTGCGTGCTGCCTCCTCATATCGCCGCCTCTCTGCTTTCGCTGCCTCCAGCTCAGCTTTGGGACGGCGATATTCTCCAGGTTGAGCCCAAGGTCCCTTTCCATCCAATATCTCCTCCCATGTCCAAGAATCCTTGATGCCTTGCTCCTGTTGCCGCTTGTCACGCTGCTTGATCCTGTGGTGGGTAATTCTGTCACGATCGTGTGGAGAGACGGACCAAGGCGCAGCGTGATAATGATACATCTTCTCTTTATTAAAGAAGATGAAAGAACACGACACGAAACACTTTAACAAACTAACAAAAACAACAAACGATCGTGAAGCTATAACGAACTAGTGCACACATGCAACATAGAACATTGACATAGACAATTACCCACAAACACCTAAAGCCTATGGCTACCTTAAATATGGCTCCCAATCAGAGACAACAATAACCAGCTGTCTCTGATTGAGAACCAAATCAGGCAACCATAGACTTTCCTAAACAACTACACTCAACCATAGACAATTCTAAACACCTACACTGAACACAACCCCATCTACTCTATGAAACCCCCTCAACCATACAAACCACACTAGACAATACAAAAACACATACTAACCCATGTCACACCCTGACCTAACTAAAATACTAATGAAAACAAAGATAACTAAGGCCAGGGTGTGACAGCAGCAGCATAACTAGACCATTTTTAAATTGTAAAGTTAGGCACATGATGACTTAAATATGTATTCTATTTGATATGTATACTATTAAAATGTTTTTTCTTTCAGTAGTGGATTTTTAGTATGGTAACCTTTTGTAGGAGCGAACATTAAACCTAAAATTCCCTTTGTTTACTCACTTCCTAGTGCCTAGAGAACCCCAGGTAGACAGAATCTCAGCAGAAAGCTGTCAGACAGACTCTGATGCAGAAGAGAGCAGGGAGGAGGAGTTAAAGAGTAGCAGCAGTGCCAGTGAAGGAGTGACAGAAGAGATTGAACAAGCAAGTAATAAGGGAAATATATGTATGGACAGATTCAAAGTGAGGAAGATGAGGTTTTAGATGATCCAGCACTGTGGCCAGAGAATGTACAATACCATGAAAGAGAAGCTATTGTTCGCTGACTAGCCAACAGGTGTGGTGAGGAGACAGAACTGTATAAAATCATGCCCCCATACTCAGAAGGCAAGCCATTCCCCAATTATTTACAGTATAGTAAGTCAGCAAACGGAAGAGAAAAGGTGCAGAGAGACTGGCTTATTTATAGTAAGAGTGTAAAGGCATATTGCATTCCATGTGTTCTTTTTTCTCATGAGCAAAGTAAACCATCACCCAGTTATCTGAATAGTAAGGATGGCTATAAGATATCGTCAGTGAAATGGTGGAGAATGTATGACAAACTACCAGAGCATGAGGATGGTGTGTCTCACAAGAACTGTTACTGGAAATGGAAAAATCTGCAGCATACCGTTAAAACAGCTACATGCATAGACAGTCAGCTTCAAAAACAAATTCAGTCAGAAATGTATAAAAAACAGAGCACTTCTAGAAAGGATTTTGGATGTGACATTGTACTTAGCATCTAGGAATCAGCCATTCCGGGGCTATTGTGACAGAAGAGATTGAACAAGCAATCTTGATGATGTGCATACTGGACATTACCTAGGCTTACTTGAACTGTTATCAAATTATGACACGCTATTACATGAGCACTTACAGAAAATCAGGGACAAAAAGAAAGGAGCACGACTGACTCTTTACCTCACACCCCTGAAAGACAAAACGAGTTCATAGAAATATGTGGTCAAAGGGTTTTGAAAACAATACTTTATGAAAGAGAAGATGTAATCTATTACTCGGTTATATGTGATGCAAATCCAGACATTTCCCATACTGAGTTAAATGTATTATTGGTGAGATATGTACACAAAGATGAAGTCTAGGGATCAGTTGAATGGGAAATAATTTAACATTTTATTGAATTTAAAGACTGCTAGAAAGACAGGCAGTGAAATTTCTGAAATGATTTTGAGTGCATTGGAAAGGCATGTTATTGACATCGCAGATTGCCATGGTCAAGGCTATGATAAAGGTGCAAATATGTCAGGGGAAGTGAAGGGAGTTCAAGCACACATACTGCAAAAGAATCCACTGGCCACATACTCACCTTGTGCCTCCCATACTCTTAATCTTGTGGGTGTACATTCAGCTCAGTTGTGCCCAGAAGTATCAACCTTTTTTGTGAATCGTCTTTACAATCTGTTTAGTGCCAGCCCAGAGCGATGGGCCATTCTCAAGGAAAAGACTGGCTGCTGTCTTAACCGCCTTTCAGACACGCGATGGTGTGCGCATATTGCTGCGGTCCAACCAGTGGCAACTCATTTACCGCATATCATCAAGGCCCTAGACATGCTTCTTGCCAACTGCAGCCTGACAAACGAAGCCAAGTCTGAGGTCTGAAAAGCTACTTCATGTCTTTCAAGGCAATCTTCTTGCTCACTTTCTGGGAAAAAGTTTTGCAGTTTATTGAGAATAGAAGCCTAATTCTTCAGTCCGGAAATATTTCTCTGGACACTGAAGCAGCTCACATTAAGGCACTACAAGAAGGAAGAAATAAGGCTCTGCGTAATCAATGGGACACTCTTCTGGCAGAATCCTCCATGGTGGAAAATGAAATGGGTGTAACTACTCAGTTTCACAGTGAACAGAGGAGCCGCCAGAAAAAAAGAAAAAGTTTCCCTGATGAGACCGAAAATGACATAGCAAATGAAAAGAAGTCAGACACTGGATTTCGCAACACAGTGTTTGATGTGGCTCTGGATAGTATAATCAGTCATTTGGACATGCGGTTCCACACGATTGCAGCTATATGCGAGTAGTTTTCACCAATACTCACATTTAGGAAAATGACTGAAAACCAAATTTGTGTATCTTGCCACAAATTGAGAAACAAGTACTCCAAAGATCTCAGATGGATTTGAAAATGAAGTGCGACATCTAAAAGAGGATATGGTGCTACTTTTTCAGATAGTCTTTCTCCTCTAAAGCTCCTAAATGCCATCCATAAGATACAGCTACAGAGCATTTTTGGAGACGTGTGCATTGCACTGTGAATCTTCTGTACAATGACCTGTAACAGTTGCTGGAGGTGAACGTGCCTTCAGTAAGCTGAAACTTATAAAGCTCTACAATGTGCCAAGACAGGTTGAACAGCCTTGCCATCCTTTCAATTGAAAACCAGTTAGCTAGAAAAAGAAACTTTAAAGACATTATAAAGGAGTTTGCTCACAAGAAGGCTTGACGCTGGGGCTCTTGGTGCAGTGTAACCTCTTGAGTTTTGTTTACAGGGAACAAACACAAGGACAAATGCCTTAACCTGTTCTACCCAAGCCTGCCCGGGGATGGTCAAAATACTGTTTCAGAGTATTTTCTGCCATGGTTTATCTCCTGTTGAATTTACTCAGGAATACCCACATAATGTCTTGACACTACAGTTGTAGTTTCACAGATGCTTGTTCTCTGTAGGTACCACATTTATGCCTGCAGTCCACATAGTTCAGGATTTTTATTTTATTTGGGTGTGTTATTTAGGCATATATTTAGAAATGATGCATAGGGCAAAAGAGGGTTAGCCTTGTTTATAATAATTGGTAATAAATTATTTAATCTGAAACATGGATCATTGGTAATTTCTAAATTAAAACTGACTACAATACCATATATTAAAAAATAAGTCACCAAATGTGAATTATGTATAATAAAGCATAAAAAAATCCCATGACACAGACAGCTTTTGTTAACATTAGGAACCAAAATTGTTTGCAATAGTGTTAATATAGGCAAAGGATGAAGGTGGAAACTAGAATCTGCACAATTGTAATACAGAGCAGCAGAAGCTTATAGTTAGTACATTTAATAACACATATTGTTCAGTATGTTATTTTAATCTGAAACATTCTGATTTCTATGTTAGGGGCCCGGTAGTTTATTTTTCATGGGTGTACGTACATGAGTGTACGTATTTCATAAGGCCTTATTTTGAAGTCCTAGTTTTACCCTAATTCAAGGGCCTGAAACTCATACACATCACCTTGAACCAAATTACTAACATCTTCTAAACTAATCCAATATGTTTCTTGTATTTATTGCACCGGTTACTGAAATGGTCATTCTATACTGAACAAAAATATAAATGCAACGTGCAACAATTTCCAAGATTTTATTGAGTTACAGTTCATATAAGAAAATCAGTCAATTGAAATACATTCTTTAGGCCCCAATCTATGGATTTCACATGACTGAGAATACAGATATGCACCTGTTGTTCACAGATACCTTAAAAACAAAGGTAGGGGCATGAATCAGAAAACCAGTCAGTATCTGATGTGACCACAATTTACTCCATGCAGCGCGACACATCTCCTTGTTGATCAGGTTGTTGATTGTGGCTTATTCCTCTTGAACGGCTGTGCGAATGGGTTACGTGTATGTTGAGTACGCAGGCCATTGAAGATCTGGGACATTTTCTGCTTCCAGGAATTGTGTACTGATCCTTGCGACATGGGGACGTGGATTATCATGCTGAAACATGGCGCTGGAGACAATGGGCTTCAGGATCTCGTCACGGTATCTCTGTGCATTCAAATTGCCATCAATAAAATGCAATTGTGTTCATTGTCTGAAGCTTATGCCTGCCCATACCATAACCCCACAGCCACCATGGGACACTGTTCACAACATTGACATCAGCAAACTGCTCGCCCACACGAAGCCATACATGTGGTCTGCGGTTGTGAGGCTGGTTGGATGTACTGCCAAATTCTCTAAAACGACGTTGAAGGCGGCTTATGGTAGAGAAATTAACATTTATTTCTTTAGCAACAGCTCTGGTGGACATTCCTGCAGTCAGCATGCCAATTGCACGCTCCCTCAAAACTTCTGACATCTGTAGCCTTGTGTTGTGTGACAAAACTGCACATTTAGAGTGGCCTTTTATTGTCACCAGCAGAAGGTGCACCTGTGCAATATGCTGTTTGATCAGCTTCTTGATATGCCACACCTGTCAGGTCAATGGATTACCTTGGC
The DNA here is from genome assembly GCF_045679555.1 of Salvelinus alpinus. Lineage (NCBI taxonomy): Eukaryota > Metazoa > Chordata > Actinopteri > Salmoniformes > Salmonidae > Salvelinus > Salvelinus alpinus. The sequence continues at coordinate 30,809,508 of NC_092095.1, read as the reverse complement.
AAAGGAGAAATACTCACTAACAGTGATGTAAACAAATTTGTGCAAAACAATTGAGAGAAATACGCTTTTTGTGCATCTGGAAAATGTGTTTTCAGCTCATGAAACATGGCACCAACACTTTACATGTTGCATTTATATTTTTGTTCTGTGTAGTTTAGGTGCTTTAGGTACTCATAGCTTAGTTTTCCCAATTCTGGCAATCATTCTGAATACAGGTTGCAGGTGATAAAATATTTCCAAAGTTGGATATCCAACAGGAGTTGGATTCCAACAGGAGTTACACATCACCTTGCAAGACAGTATAACAAAACTTCCAGGCCAGAAAACCATTATATTACTCACGAAAAAAAGGTTTAGATTTGTTCCTAAAGGGGTACAAACACTTGTCACTGTAGTTGTACCCTTTAAGGTCATCCTTTGTACCACAAAGTGATGTGTATGAGTTTCAGGCCCCTGTTTTAGAGGAAAACTAGGCTCTCAAAATCAAGCCGTATGGTAGGTATTGTGATCATTTTATTTAAAAAAAGATGAAAACATGGTTCTTTAGGTCTCACTTGGACCGAAGATGGATGAATGAAGCAGCCATGGGTGGTAACTCTAAAATTTACTTGAAAATGCAAGGCACTCTTGGAATTATTTGAATAAGACATTACACTAAGCAGTGTGTTCATTTAACACTGTTCCGTTGTCTATATGGGTCCACAGACTCAGTGTTAATTTTGTTTTTGTTAACACTGGAGAATTGTCTGTGTGTGTGCATACGTGTGTGTTTATGTATGCTTATTTGAAACAACACTAAAGACACCTCTCGCTCTCCTCAGGTCTAAGATCCAGTACTGCATTTCCCACCCAGACACAGCTTGTGGCGCCTGCTGGTAATACTGTCCAATCAGCAGTGACCAAGGCGTGGTTGTCAAGAGTATAAATGGATATTATTCCATCATGGAACCATGAACTAATATTTGAAGTGCCATCAAGCAGCCCTAGGCATAGCTTCCATTCGGCATAGCTTCCATTCTTTACAGAAGTTCTTACAATTTAATCATTTCCATAGTATCTACTTTTATCTTCAATAACAATTGCACCCTTTAGCAACCTAATTTTCATTATCTCCAGCACAATAGAACAGCGATGCCATAGGGGAACCATTTTCATGGGATGGTTCTTTGAAGAACCATACAAAAATTCAAATCCAAAAATGTTTCGGCCCTCTAGGACCAGAATTTAAAAGCCCTGCTGTAGGTTTTTAAGCCTTATTTTTGCATTGTGCTGTTGGTGGTAGGTGCATTCGATTCAGCTGCCCTGTGTGCCGGGTATGTGGAGTGTTCCAATTTAGCACCATTTAATGTGTCCAAAGGTACAAATCCGACTTCCCGGCGGGCTCAGAGAGCAAATGAAGTGCACTATAAGCCTAACGCTGGCCAATTGGATTTCTCAGATTTGTCTGCAGCAACATAGCAGGTGTAAAAAAAAAAATGCTACAGCGAAGTTGATACTGTGAGATTTCAAAACTTTTAAAATCATGACTAGAGAGAGACTGTCATCGAATACAGCAAATACAGTTGAAGTCGGAAGTTTACATCCACTCAGGTTGGAGTCATTAAAATTCATTTTTCAACCACTCCACAAATTTCTTCTTAACAAACTATAGTTTTGGCAGTCGGTTAGGACATCTACTTTGTGCATGACACAAGTGATTTTTCCAACAATTGTTTCCAGACAGATTATTTCACTTATAATTCACTGTATCACAATTCCAGTGGGTCAGAAGTGTACATACACTAAGTTGACTGTGCCTTTAAACAGCTTGGAAAATTCCAGAAAATTATGTAATGGCTTTAGAAGCTTCTGATAGGCTAATTGACATAATTTGAGTCAATTGGAGGTTTACCTGTGGATGTATTTCAAGGCCTACCTTCAAACTCAGTGCCTCTTTGCTTGACATCATGGGAAAATCAAAAGAAATCAGCCAACCTACATTTTTTTATTGTAGACCTCCACAAGTCTGGTTCATCCTTGGGAGCAATTTCCAAATGCCTGAAGGTACTATGCTCATCTGTACAAACAATAGTACGCAAGTATTAACACCATGTGACCATGCAGCCGTCATACCGCTCAGGAAGGAGACGCGTTCTGTCTCCTAGAGATGAACGTAATTTGGTGCGAAAAGTGCAAATCAATCCCAGAACAACAGCAAAGGACCTTGTGAAGATGCTGGAGGAAACAGGTACAAAGTATCTATATCCACAGTAAAACAAGTCCTATATCGACATAACCTGAAAGGCCGCTCAGCAAGGAAGAAGCCACTGCTCCAAAACCGCCATAAAAAGCCAGACTACGGTTTGCAGCTGCACATGGAGACAAAGATCCTACTTTTTGAAGAAATGTTCTCTGGTCTGATGAACCAAAATTGAAATGTTGGCCATAATGACCATCGTTATGTTTGGAGGAGAAAGGGGGAAGCTTGCAAGCCGAAGAACACCATCCCAACCGGGTAGCACAGGGGTGGCAGCATCATGTTATGGGGGTGCTTTGCTGCAGGAGGGACTGGTGCACTTCACAAAATTGATGGCATCATGAGGAAAGAAAATTATGTGATATATTGAAGCAACATCTCAAGATCAGTCAGGAAGTTAATGCTTGGTCGCAAATGGGTCTTCCAAATGGATAATGACCCCAAGCATACTTCCAAAGTTGTGGCAAATGGCTTAAGGACAACAAAGTCAAGATATTGGAGTGGCTATCACAAAGCCCTGACCTCAATCCTATAGAAAATTTGTGGACAGAACAGAAAAAGTGTGTGCGAGCAAGGAGGCCTACAAACCTGACTCAGTTACTCCAGCTCTGTCAGGAGGAATGAGCCAAAATTCACCCAACTTATTGTGGGAAGTTTGTGGAAGGCTAACTGAAAAGTTTGACCCAAGTTAAACAATTTAAAGGCAATGCTACCAAATACTAATTGGGTGTATGTAAACTTCTGACCCACTGGGAATGTGATGAAAGAAATAAAAGCTGAAATAAATCATTCTCTCTACTATTATTCTGACATTTCAGATTCTTAAAATAAAGTGGTGATCCTAACTGACCTAAGACAGGGAATTTTTTACTAGGATTAAATGTCAGGAATTGTGAAAAACTGAGTTTAACTGTATTTGGTGTATGTAAACTTCTGACTTCAACTGTAGTTCATGTTTAAGTTCTTACTCCGCACTGTCAACACTTTTTATTCAACACTTTGGCTATATAAGTTATAAAATGCTCGTTCTTCTTACTTCCACTCGTGCTACAACCAGCACTGCAGCTGTAATAAATGAGTAGGAAAGTGTATCGATAGGCCTGCGTCGTTATTATTAGCGGCTTGGGTCTTTTTTAATATTGAGGAATATTTTCACTTTCTCTGTTCGTAGGAGTAACAGCATGAATTTGTGCATGAGGCTGAAATAATGCGGTCCAACTGGAGTTTCGCCATCAACTGGAAGACGTGCCCCTTTTTGATCAGTGTCAGTGGAGGAAAGGGTGTTAAGGAGCGCAGTTTGCGGGTCATGTTTTGGGGGACGCATGACTCGACCGTCGCCTGTCCCGAGCTGGAAGTTGCAGCTATGAGACAAGATCGTAATTGGATATGACGAAATTGGGGAGAAAAAGGGGGGAAAATACAAATTTAAAAGAATTACAACTGATCTATTACCAGTGTGATCATATATCCTACCTAAAATGTTGAAATTTAATTTAAAAAAAAATGGTTTGAACAACAATGAATTGGCAGGGAATTTCAAGCAAAGCCAATATGCAGTGATAATGTATCTGGCCTTTAGATCATTGCACTAACCGCATTGCTCCAGTACTTTTTTTAATAGGTTAAGGAGCATAGGCTTCTGAGCAGTAGATCTCAGCTTGCATTTTGACTCAAAGTGACCTTGACGTAGACTCCTATATGTTAAATACATTTTTTATTCTTTAAGACAATACGTATTTCATAGTGCCTTCTTTTGAGAGCCTAGTTTTACCCTAATTCAGTGGCCTGAAACTCATAGTTTACAGGCCACATTAGGCCTGCAACTCACATTATGCTGGCCTCACAAAGTGATATTTAATTCCTATTGGATTCCAGTGGGGATATCCAACCTCTTTTTTTATCATTCACCTTCAACCTGCATTCAGATTGACTGCCAGGTTTGGAAAGACTAAGTTATGAGACTACCTTTTACATCTACTGTAAAGTGGAACAACCAAGTCCAAGTAACAGACTGGAATAGTTTAGAAAAAACGTATTAATTATTTTTGAGTAACAAAAGATTAATTCATCGATCAATGTAAATGAAAAAACATAGATGTTGTTACAAGAAAAGTAAAAAAATCTACCTGCAGTAGAGAATGCTGGGAAATGTGATAATGATGGGTGTGATTTTGGTTGAACTCTGGTTATTAACACCAACACTGGGGTTATTTTTTATGTTAATTTAACAATTTACAGGGTTAATTTAACTCTTGAATCAACACTAGAAATGTTACACTGAAAAATCAACACTAGTTAACACTGGTCAATTTTCACATATGTAGACTCTGGTGTGGTACTGGAGATATGGAAAATGAGGTTGAAAAGTTAACTAGGGTTTGTATTACCCTACAAATGGACAGCCTATTTAAATTACATAAACAATCTTGTGAATTAACTTTGTCAGTCATATCAAACTTTGTCAATGCCATACCTTTTGTAAATGGAATTGGGGGTTATATTTCACCATGTTATAGCTAATACAGCTAACATATACTAAAGTGGACGTGCAATGTTGATGATTTATTTCTATTGGGTTTTATTGGTTAGTTATGTAGCTGGCAATCCGAAATGTATTTCTCAACCCATAAGAAGTTATAATAATCTGAATTAACTTGATTTTGTACGACAGAAATTTGAACTATCAAAAGGTGCAAGGAGAAGCACTTTTGTTTTCATGAGATTTGTAGCCTACTGTTTGCTTTATTTATTCATCTGCTTTCCTAAAATGCACTAGACGTGGGTGTTTGGAAAGTCTTTCGCGCTTCGTGGTTTTAATAGTTAGTGATGCTTTCTGCCTGTGTGGAGTTATCCTGTCCTATGTAGGTATACATATGTGTGTGTTTGTAAATGAGCAAATGCTGGAGAAGACTTTTATTAAAGGAAGTTAACTCTTCAGTGTCCAAACCAGGGGGCCTTAAAATGCATTACTATATGAGTGTTGCAGTATCAATCATAACAACCGTCATAACACATTTATTCAACATAATTTACAAGGACTGTAATCTTTTACATCTTTATTCATCCATTGTACAAGGTACATGTGTGTTTTTACAGCCACAGTATTTAAAAAGCATGTTTATACAACATAAGGTATTCAATATTCCAATGGATTTCAGAATGTCCTGTAGCCAAAGTGTTACCAAATTAATTGTTGATCATGTGTTAATTGAAGGGTCCATATATGGTAAAGCCCAGAGATTTAGATCTCCTCATTGGCTGTCTGGTGGATTGAGAGTTTCTGGGGCAGGACTACATTCAGGAAGTGGGACCTGTTCTGGTTCAGTCCCAGGCCCACTGTCTGCTCCAAGCCCAGGTTCAGTTAACTCTCGGTGTGGTCAAAGGGAGTCCACTCCACCAACCCCAGCTCATTGGGAGACCCGAGAGAAAGAAACAACATTTAAGAAATATCTCATGATACTCTTAGGGAATGGACAAAAAAAACATGAAAGGAAATTAAAGATTACACCCAGTGCGTGCGAAGTTGGCCATGTATGCCATCGCTATCCTGCTTAACTCTTCGTCCTCTTCACTGATCGGTCCATCAGGAGACACACGCAGTATGTATATAATCTCTGGATGGAGAGTTAACACAGTGATGACACAGGGATGTTGTAAGTTACATGGTGAGACTGAGGCTGCACTGAATGTATCCCGTATGTCCTCTGGGTTTTTCGCATGCTGGAGGCATTCCTCTACAATAAGCCCATTCCGACCAGATGTCTTGATTTCAAACTGAGAAGATTGCATCCTTTAAAGCTATAATCCTTAATTGAAATAATAACAAAGTGTAACACCGCCTCTGTTTTGGTAAAAAGCTGAGGCATGGCCCTGGATATCGGTAACCACTCTCAAATTCATAGGCAGCTATGGATGCAAGGACTGACCCTCTATGATATAGAAATTATAGTTTTAACCATGTTTTGAGGCTATACATTTACATTGTTTACAAACATTGTAGTAAAACAAGCTTATATTTTGGGTTCTGATGGGGTGCAACCGTTAAACTAAACTCAATAGGAATTTATAAGCTACATTCTTCAAGAATCTATGGGTATGCAGTATATCATTCATTTATAATTCCAAAAATGTATGTAGCAATGAAGGATTCTAGCTATAAAATGTTGACTTTTTGTCCACCTATTGCAATCTAACAACCAGTGGAATGAACTATTGGTGTATCCCTTTACACTTGTACCCGTATACGGGTTGAAAATGACATATTTGGGCACTGATAAGCACCTAAATTGGAACGCAGTGGCTGTACGGTAGCATGTTATAAACGACATCAGAGCTCAGGCTCTGCGCTTCACAGCAATGTATGGGTTTTGACTGACAGCTGTTCTGAACTTGAGCACTGTACGTGACAAGAAGTTGCCCCCGTCCCTCCCTCTAATTGGGGTACTTTTGCTATTTTTTTGTTGACTGAGTAAAGGAAACGAGGGAAATGCTGTAAATTAAGAGGACTCAATGTATTTTGAAAGATGCCGTTGAGGATTATAATAAATACCGCTTTGATGTCAAACAAGCAAACCAAACCCCAGTCTAAATGTGCACTTCCCATTTCCATATCATAAAACTCATATCATAAAACTCATGTCATATACGGTGTCAATGTTTATGATCACTATGTTTGATGTTCAGTTACAATATGACATGGCGTCATACCGTGGGTTGTTCTGAACAGAATGAGACGTTTGCCTGTTGTAACAAAATTTGCCGCGGAACCACTTTCTATGTGCACCAAAATTATGATCCGTTTCTCTGCATTGCCTTGTGAAAGCCTAACACTATAAGATCTTATTTTAAAACTTAGCTAGTCATGTCGGCAATAGAACAAGCTTTCAAATGATGCCCACCTGACCCAGGATGCGATTTATAATGGTCCGTTTTTGGATTGCGGAAACAACAATAATTGTGTGATTGCAGAGTTGTGTTCCAAACAAAACAACGTCAAGTGTGCTTGCTCTAGTTCCTCAACTGCACAGCTATGAAGGCTCAAAAAAGCACTTTATAGTTGAAAAGCCTTCTTTGAGTCATAAAAGTGCATTGAAATTACTTGTGGCCACTTGGAGACACCAGTTAGTCCTCTCACTCAAACCCTTGTCTTACGTTGCACCTACCCCACTTTTTGTCACGGGAATTTTTATCCCAATGGTTGAACTCAACTGTCACTCAAGCTTTGACCAATTCCCAGAGGTTGTAAGGCCCTGGTTAATGAAGAAATAGACAAAGTCCCAGTCTGCAATAGATTAATACTTTATTCAGAGAGCGCTCTGACTTCAAAATGAGAACACAATCTTTTTATAGTACACACACACACACACAAATGAACTCACATCAGTAGAAACTCCACCTCTCTTTAGTTGGGCTGTATTTTTCCACAATTCACATACATTGTTTATCACCCTTCTGCAACATGTTTCATCATCTTCTGCACGCCTAGCCATTTCTAACAGTTTTTCTCCTCCCTAGGGTGGGGAGGCCTCTTTCCAGTTATTAGTTTCAACGTTATCACAAGTCGACAGTTCAGTTGTCCTTGAATGTCTCAACTATACCCAGCTCATATTGTGAAATAGTATCACAGTGGCCTAGTAACACACATTATTGAATTATGACTCTTAACTTTACTAGGGTAGGGGGCAGCATTCGGAATTTTGGATGAAATGCATGCCCAATTTAAACTGCCTGCTTCTTGGGCCCAGAAGATATTATATGCATATAACTGGTAGATTTGGATAGAAAACACTCTAAAGTTTCCAAAACTGTTAAAATGGTGTCTGTGAGTATAACAGAACTGATTTGGCAGGCAAAAACCTGAGAAAAATCCATTCAGGAAGTAGTTTTGGTTTTGTAGTTTTCTATTCAATGCAATTACAGTATCCATTGACTTAGGACTCAAACTGCAGTTTCTATGCCTTCCACTAGATGTCAACAGTCTTTAGAAATAGTTTCAGGCTTGTATTCTGAAAAATTAGGGAATAAGAGCATTCGGAATGACTGGACGCTAAAGTGTCGCAGAGCTTTTTCATGCGCTCGACAGAGAGAGAGCAATTCTTGTTTACCTTTTAAATTGAGGACGTTATTGTCCAGTTTAAATATTATCGATTACTTAGGCTAAAAACAACCTGAGGATTGAATATAAACATCGTTTGACATGTTTTTATGAACTTTACGGATATAACTTTGATTTTTTTTGTCTTCCTGTTTTGACTGCGTTTGAGCCTGTGGATTACTGAAGAAAACGCGCGAACAAAACTGAGGTTTTTTAATATAAAGAGACTTTATCGAACAAAATAAACATTTATTGAGTAAATGAATGTCTACTGAGTGCAACCATATGAATATCATCAAAGGTAAGGGATTCATTTTATCTCTATTTCTGACACTGACTCTGTTCTACTTGGCTGGTTACTGTTTGTAATGAATTGTCTAGTGGGCTATGTTCTCAAATAATCGTAAGGTATGCTTTCGCCGTAAAGCATTTTTTAAATCTGACACCGTGGTTGGATTCACAAGACGTTCATATTTAAACCTATGTAAAATATGTTTTGTTTTCTGAATTTTTATAATGAGTATTTCTGTATTTGAATTTGGCGCCCAGCAGTTTCACTGGCTGTTGAAGAGGTGGGACGCTAACGTCCCACATACCCAAGAGAGGTTAACACATTTCATACAATTATATGGTTTCAGGGTGGAATACTTTAGTCATTATCTTAAACATACAAATTATTCTATCACTTTCCCAGGAATATTCTTATCATGTTACTGAATTTATCCAGAGTATTTTCTGATTTCGTTATCAACAAATGCGTCGAAAAGTACAGTAAATGTAAAATGCACGTAAAATCAACAGTGTAATGTTTGGATTCAGTCTTGTGCCAGGTGAACTGTTGTATCCTCAACTTTTGTCTAATACTCCAAAATATTCCCTTTCAATTGCTACCATGCTTATGCATTTAATATTTATTCTGTAAGAAACATTTCAATTTAGTCCTATCATTATACAGTGCATTCGGAAAGTATTCAGACCCCTTGACATTTTCCACATTTTGTTATGTTACAGCCTTGTCTAAAATGGATTAAATTAAATGTTTTTCCTCATCAATCTACACACAGTACCCCATAATGACAAAGCGAAAACTGGTTTTTAAAATGTTTTGCAAATGTATAAAAAAACTAAAACAGAATACTTATTTACATAAGTATTCAGAACCTTTGCTATGATTCTCAACATTGAGCTTAGGTGCATCCTGTTTCCATTGATCATCCTCGAGATGTTTCTACAGCTTGATTAGAGTACACCTGTGGTAAATTAAATTGATTGGACATGATTTAGAAAGGCACACACCTGTCTATATAAGGTCCCACAGTTGACAGTGCATGTCAGAGCAAAAACCAAACCAGGAGGTCGAAGGAATTGTCAGTAGTGCGACGAGACAGGATTGTGTCAAGGCACAGATCTGGGGAAGGGTACGAAAACATTTCTGCAGCATTGAAGGTCCTCAAGACCACAGTAGCCTCCATCATTCTTAAATGGAAGAAGTTTGGAATCATCAAGACTCTGCCTAGTGCTGAACACCCAGCCAAACTTAGCAATCGGGAGAGAAGGGCCTTGGTCAGGGAGGTGACAAAGAAACCGATGGTCACTCTGTTAGAGCCCCAGAGTTCCTCTGTGGAGATGAGAGAAACTTCCAGGACAACCATCTCTGCAGCACTCCACCAATCAGGCCAGACGGAAGCCACTCCTCAGTAAAAGGCACATGACAGCCCGCTTGGAGTTTGCCAAAAGGCACCTAAAGACTCTCAGACCATGAGAAACAAGATTCTCTGGTCTGATGAAACCAAGATTGAACTCTTTGGCCTGAATGCCAAGCGTCACATCTGGAGGAAACCTGGCACCATCCCTACGGTGAAGCATGGTGGTGGCAGCATCATGCTGTGGGGATTTTCTTTGAGCGGCAAGGACTGGGAGACTAATCAGGATTGAGGGAAAGATGAACGGAACAAAGTACAGAGAGATCCTTGATGAAAACCTGCGCCAGAGTGCTCAGGACCTCAGACTGGGGCGAAGGTTCACCTTCCAACAGGACAACCACCCTAAGCACACAGCCAAAACAACGCAGGAGTGGCTACAGGACAAGTCTCTGAATGTCCTTGAGTAGCCCAGCCAGAGCCCGGACTTAAACCTGATCAAACATCTCTGGAAAGACCTGAAAATAGCTGTACAGCGATGTTCCCCATCCAACCTGACAGAGCTTGAGAGGATCTTCAGTGAAGAATGGGAGAAACTGCCCATGTACAAGTGTGTCAAGCATGTAGCATCATACGTAAGAAGACTCAAGGCTGTAATCGCTGCCAAACGTGCTTCAACAAAGTACAGTGTAAAGGGTCTGAATACTTATGTAAATATTATATTTTTGTATTTTTTTTATATAACTTTAGAAACATTTCTAAAAACCTGTTTTTATCGGGTATTGTGTGTGGATTGATGAGGGAAAAAACAATTAATTATTCAAGGAGTCTGAATAATTTCCAAATGCACTGTAGGCCAATTTTCGTGAGTTCAAAGGGTTAAGCAAGAGAAGTATATAAGTGGATGGAGAACTTACATAAACTGGGAAGAAAATATCCATCACGGATACCACAGACTGCTTCTCCATGCCATCAACCCAACCCAGAGGTGCAAAAAACTATGGCATCAGAAACAACAGTTAGACTGCAACAGAGGTGAAGATATCGGAAATGTGATACAGGTACAGTAATCTGATCTGATCTGATGACCACAAGAATGTTGTCTTAAAGAAAATCTCACAACAAGATATAAAAGCCAATGAGCTTGCCTGAGCCATAATCCATCCAAATTCATGGTTGACCACCCCTACAACCATAGGAACCTTCAGGAACTCCTTGTTCTTCAAAACCTCTTCAGGAGGCCCTTTCAGGAACACACCATCAATGGCAGGGCCCAAGAATGCCTGAACCTAAAATACAGATATTTTTGTTAGCTTCGGTGCATATGATAATAGACCAACATGCCAAACATAAGCCACATCAAACAGAACAGAATGACCTCATACTTCCCTCTGATGCACTGCACAATCTTCTCAGTAGTGCTGTCATCACACTCTGACAGATTGGCCATCATCTGGAATGGGAGAGGAATTCACCTGCCATGAACAAACCCTCTCAGAGAAGACTGGTTACTATTTTAGATCATAGTCAGGGCCATCATGTTATTCATATTTTAACCAATGGTTTGTTTTGTACCCGCATTAATGGAGGCAGGGTGGGTGTGGACCTGGATGCTGTGTTACATAGGTATTCATGAGTACCTTGGCGTTGGCCAGTGAGTTGTTGGTGTAATGGGCCTCCAGTGGTGCCACTCCACTCATAGGGATGGCTCTGGGAAACAGGCCCTCAGCTAACAGACACAACACCTGTCAGGTGATAGACAGAGCCATCAGATCAAACAGTTCTACTCTCTTTGGTTTTGATGGTTTACACTGTGAGGTATAAATTCAACCACACCTCTTCTTCTGTACCTGACCATCTCACTGCTGTGTCACATTGTCTTTCTCATACCTACCAGCATGGAGGCACTAATGCCCCAGGTAGATTGTCCAAAGATGGTGACTGAGTCTGGGTCTCCCCCAAAATCCATTATATTATCACGGACCCACTGAAGGCTGGCAATCTGGTCCAAGAAGCCCCAGTTACCACCTGCATGTTTCTCTCCTGTACTTGAACCAAATAAACAATACATCTGGTGTTGTAATGTTGTTTTGGCACACCTGGCACATCAAATGAACATTCAAGGCACCATTGTAAAACATACTATAGTTCAGTTAGAGTTTAAGGCACTTAATGCGAATTGGAGTAAATGTAGAGTAACACTGGTGAAATGTTGTCAAGGTCATACCTTAAGAAACCCAGGATGCTAAGGCGATACTGAATGACAACCACAACCACAGTCTGATAGGCCACCAGAGCCGATCCATCATATTGGAAGGTTCCACCCACAGCTAAGCTTCCCCATGGATCCAAACCATAACCTGAGTAAGGGGTAGTTTGGTGCCATCTCTCACTCCCTCCCAGGGCTCAGCAGGCAAAGGAGCAGTCAGACTCAGCGAGCCCAAGGCGGGGGGTGCAAAGGGAATCCCCAGGTACTCCTCCACTACCTTTTCTGTGCCCTTCACTGTCCTGTACTGCTCACGAACACTACCACTCTTTAGGGTCACCAAAGGGCTAGAAGCCTCTAGAAGTACATACGTGTCTGTCAGTCAGACTTGAAGTCATATTGACCAATAGGTAAAAAGGAGGGGAGTAGGATCAGGTTGTAGGTTAAATAAGGACAAAATCTGTAATGCAATATGTACCTGTTTGAGCTAACAAAGTGCTGAAAAGGCCTACGGCCAGGCAAAAAGTCAACAGGAACTGTTTCATCATGGCTGTTACTTTCAGAGAGAAAGAGAAATTCAGACTGATGAAAACACATACATTACATAGGCATTCAAATTAATCATAAACACGCACACACTCACATACACACAAACCATTGACTATCAGTGTTAATTGTCATTGGGTGTCAGTCAGTGATTGAAATTCCAATTTCTACTTAAACATAACAGAAGAACAGAGAAGAAGACATGTAGCTACAATACAAGACAGTGAAAATAACTACTGTTTAACACTCAGGTACTCAAATGTTATTCTACTCTTCTTTGTCAGTGTGTTATAACAGGAACACAACCCTAGAGGATGGTGGCCAAAGTTGCGGTGACACACAGTCCTTACCATATGAGGTAACATGGCACAGCAATGGAATGAATAAACAGGAAGCGTGCTGTGAAGTGCTGTGTCACACATGCGCAGACACACACAGAACAATGACCTTTGGTTTAACAACTCAACGGATTATCTCTCGCACTCTCTCTGCGGCTCCCTCTGTCAGTTAAGTTACTGTATATAGTGTATGATACAGTATATGGTAGCAAGCCACTTATGGTAGCACCGGTATTTATTAGATACTATGCTTTTTCAAGCACCTGAACGGTCCTCAATAGCGAGTGCTACTACAGATGAACTTCCTGCATACTCATGTCCACATGGGCGTCACGTCTCGTGGCTATTTTCACTTCATTCTGTGTGAAAAATATGTCCTGATGGTTGAAGAATTGTTTATTACAAAGCTGTTTATTAGAATAATTGTAGCAGCAACATGTTCCTGGTCAAAAGAACACCAATCCTTTTGTTTTCTATTTGGTAGTAAAACGTAGTTGTACACTGAGTCGATACATTGAGTCTATACACTAATTCCATACACTGTACTTTGCAAGATAAAATAGTCAAGACGCATGACACCATTGAGCTCAATTGAAGTGATTGTCTATTAGATTTGATAAAGTACATATGCACACAAAATACAAAAAAAGAAACATTATAAGCACTTAAGACTGACAAAGATACACCTTTCTTTCGACTGGTTTTGAACACAGGGTTAAGAAGTCACCAGATATGCTGGTTATTGGGTTAGCTTACTAGTGATACATTCATAGTGGTTTGGTGTGGAATAACTTCCTGCGCAAAAAGGAATGTGTACAATGTAAAGGTGTATATCTGTCTCCTTAAAGTTGATGAAATGAAGCACAAAAGATGGACAAAGGTAAAGAGAAGGCATTCGAAATGAATTTGTACCCAGTGCTCAATGTTATTGCATAGCATACGTTACATCCGAAATGTGACATGTGAGAGGAATACCAAACAAGGTCTAATACATTGAAACATTTGCCTCCCTTTATACAGATAAATATGTTAAATACATTCCATGTGAGTGTACACAAAGAACAGCATTATTAACCATGCAAATTACCTTAAGAAAATACACAAGTGGATATTGCACACCATTTCCAACTAGTCCTGACAACTCAGCCCTCTTCTTGGTCAACCCCAGAGCAGGAATTTAAACATATCCATTTGTCAGAAGGTGAATCCAGTGATCCCTCTCTCAGAAGAACCCGGGGTTCGTGTGCTCTATGACGCAACGTCTGCAGTGGCGCCTAACGAATCGCAGTGCCTCCGGCGACACCTCGCAGTCCTGTACGTTGAGCAGCTGCAGGTCGCAGCAGTTCGCGGCTATGGCCCGTAGACCTCGACCCGTCACGCTCTCGCACGCCCTCAGGCTCAGCCTCCTCAGGCCCTGGCAATACAGTGCCAGCTGCTCCAGCCCGCTGTCTGACACCAACGGGCACTTGCCTACATCCAGGGACTTGAGTTTGGGGCAGCTCCTGGCCAAGTGTCCCAGGCCGTGGTCCGTGAGGCCCTCGCAGCCCCGCGCGTTCAGGTAGCGGAGCCGCGGGCAGTAGCGAGCCACGTAGCGCACCCCCACGTCTGTGATGCGGCCGCAGTGGGCCACACTCAGGTAGCGCAGGCAGCCCTCCAGGCGGGCCACCTCGCGCAGCCCGAAGTCCCCCACCAGGCGGCAGTCGCTGAGGCTGAGCTCCCTGACGGAGGGGCAGTGCAGAGCCAGGTGGCGCAGGGCTTCGTCAGTGAGACGCGTGCAGCGCCGCAGGTAGAGGTGTGTGAGGCGGGGGCAGTGGGAGGCAATGGTGCGGAGGCCCTGGTCCTCCAGGGAAAAACAGTCAGACATGTCCAGGTAGTGGATGGATATCTGCTGGCCATGCAGCGGAGAGAGCTGGACTGAAGCCTCCTGGGTGAGGCTGATGCAGGTCACCTTGGAACAGCCTGGAGGAACAGAAGGGGTATGGCTTATTACAAAGACAGCAATGATTACCTCATGAATGACTACAAAAGCCATGTAATCGTAACTGGTCTTGGTCTATAACTTCAAGCAATTTACATATTTTGTTGTCTGACCATTCTCTCTTAGTATAGTATACGCAATTTCCTTATAATTTCTACTAATGTTGCAGCTATGTGAGAAAAGACCACTTGAGGGTGCCAAAGTAGAACCTGCTATATTGCCTAACCATACTTCTTGAAAGACATGGACCAAATTCAGAATACAAATAACACGTCAGGGGACCAACATTTTCCAGCAAAATAAATACATCTTCATTTCATTATTCCTACAACCACGACCATTCAAGTCTATTTTTACAACAAAGGACTTTACTTCCTCATGGCACTGACTTTGCTTTGTCACCAAAGCCTTGTCAAATAAATGTTTTTTGTTGTCGTGCCACTTCCTTAATGAAAGCACCAGACTAGCCCTCTTACTCCTGTTAGGTAAATGAGTCCTGCTTTCAAAGCTAAGTAGGTCTTTCCTCTCTCACTAGGGACCCAATGGCTGGAAGAGCTTCCATGCTCCTTTAATGTTTTTCCCAGCTTCGGGAGAAAACCAGGACTGAAATGAATTTCTCTTTAAGGAAAGTTCACAGATGTGTGTGATGCAGGGCCGGCCCGCACATTAGGCAAGATTAGGCAGCCGACTAGGGCTGCAGATTGACAATGGAGGCATTTCCCGAGCTAAACTGACCAACCTGCACCTCCAACAACACATAATACATCACATAATTCTGCTAAAAAACAGTGATAATTTATCTCACCCAGTGGCATATGGGCTATTTAGGTGAGCGCTGATGCCGCCCCATGATAAGCAGTGCCCACTTTGTAAAAATAAAATAAAAAAGGTCTAACATAAAGCATGTAGCCTATAGCCTACGGTACAAAGAGTATGTGGCATTTTCTGTAGCCTACCGTCTGGAAATTACATTCATGAAAATCTCACGAGACAGACACTTTTTACATCATGCACATTTCTCAGATCAAATAGCCAAGTGGTCACCAACCTTTTCTGAGACAAGATCCCTTTCGCAGTCAAAAAGCAAGCCGAGATCTACCGCTTCATTAAAAAAAAAAACATGACTTAAAAAACGGAACATTAACCTAATAAAAACAGTTATGTAGGAATAAGGTTTGTGCATTAGGCCTAATACATTATCACAGCATATTTGCTATATGCCTGGCCTGCCAATATTGTTCTTCTCAGACCATATTATATTTCAAAACTCAAGCTTTGATAACAAACTAGATCAGTTGGTGTAGCACTTGCGAGGCACAGCTGAGCATTAATTGAAATTATTTTTTATTTTATTTTACTGGACTAATGCTACCTGCATCTGATGGTCATGGTGCTTTAAAGGCAACTGGAAACTCTGGGGGAAAAATCCGAGGTCAAATCATGACATGAGTGATCTTCAGGTCGGAAAGTTAGAGCTCTAGAAAGATGCCTGAGTTTCCAACTTGGAATTCTGAGTTGGATGACCGTTACATATATTTTTCAGAGTCAGATCTAGTTTTCTTCACAGTTCCCAGTTGTCTTGAATGCACTGAATTAGTCTCAGAGGAGGGAAGGAGAGAGCAGCAAAGGGTCCGACCTCTCATGGTCTCTGCTCTCTCATTCCTTTCCTCTGGTGAGACTGACCAGAGAGACAGTACGCCGTCTTCCACCTGATGGCAAAACTTGAGTTGCACCGCATCAGCCTTGTGCAAAAATGAATGTTGTTCCTATGACCAGAGACAGTGAAATATTCCTCGATATTAAAATAGAAACAACGAAATGCTAATAATAATAAACACAGGGCTATCGATAGCTACTCATTCATTGCAGCTGCAGCGCAAGTGGAAGTTTGGAGAAGCGCGTTTTATGTTTTGTAATAGTGTTGAATTAAAAACAGTGTTGACACTGCTAAATAAAATGCATGAACTCACTCAATACAGCAGCTCTTTGCTGTATTCTTTGACAGTCTCTCTCTGGTCATTGTTTAAAAAGTTATTAAATCTTACATAGGCTAGTATCAAAGTTTGCTGTGGCCGGGGTCATTGAAGCTCTAGGCACGGTGATGTGAGCGATTCGAATTGCCAGAGCAGTAAGCACATTCAATTCAACCACAGATCTCCTGGTCCATCCGGTAGGTGGAGTTTGTATTTTGCCTACCCAGTGTGATCGCAATCGACCGGTTGGTGACCACTAAAACAGCTTAACCTGGTGCCCAATCAAATGAAAAATGTGCTTTGATTTTAATATTACATGTTAACAAACAATATATCCTAAAACAAGACAGGTCAAAGTAAAATGGACAATATGCAATGGAAAATCAAGCTACTCAGAACTGCTGCCCGGGAGATTCACCCCGTGGGCTAAATTGTCATGATAATCAGTGATATTTGTACATTTTTGATGAGCTGCGTCATAGCGAAAAACAAAATACTTTTGCATTTTGGCTGTGTAAACACATGGATTCTCATTGCAAATAGGCTTAGGATGACTCCTGATAAAGTTTGGTAGCTGATGTAGAGCTTAATTAGCCAAATTGAACAGTCACAGGAATCAGGACTGATAAAGCAAATGCAACTGCCTGTTTTATGGATGGGCATTCCTAAAATTCCATTGCGGGCCGACAATGACTCTACATTTTTAAGAATTGCATTATGATAACATTGTGACACCAGTAGGAGTAGTACATTTGGGGTAGCAGGTAGCCTAGTGGTCAGAGCGTTGGGCCAGTAACCTAAAGGTTGCTGGATCAATTCCCCGAGCTGACAAGGTAAAAATGTGTTGTTCTACCCCTGAACAAGGCAGAACAAGCCACTATTCCCCGATAGGTTGTCACTGTAAATAAGAATTTGTTCTTAACTGACTTGCCTAGTTAAATAAAGGTAAAATAAAAGAAGTAACACTAATGAGACATTTTTTGATAAAATAGGATTTTCTGAAACGCAGAAAAAACTAGGGTCTTTCATTGAAAATGAATTACAAAAGTGATATGGTTAATAATTTAGCTCACAATGTTATTTCCCTTCATTTAAATTGAGTTACACCAAGTGACATTTTGGAGCAATTTGCTTACCCTTAGTACTTTAAACAATGCATAAACAAAGTTTTTCAGTATAAAGGACTTGCATTATGTTTTATCATTCATAAACAGTTCAATAAAACAAAAACATGTATGATGTGTAACTATTTGTCATGTTAAAGTGTTTTTCATGGTTGCAACGGCAAGGGACACAAATGCCAATGCAAATCAATAACGATCCCTATAATAACCGCAGGAAACTGGGCATTCCTCTGATATACGATGTGAAAAACAATAGGAACATGTGTGAAGCATTTGCATAAAAGCTGATTCTTCACTCATTCAGAGTCTCCAACCACTTCTGAACTGAACTGGTCCCCAACCTCCCATGGTTACCTGAGACATTGAGGTGCTCCAGGTTGGGGCAACAGGAAACCACCTCGAACACGGCCTCGTTGGAGATGTTGTAGCAGCCGGTCACCTCTAGGCGGCGCAGCTCCGGGCAACACTGAGCCACTGCATGCAGCCCCCGGTCAGTGAGCCTCCGGCAGCCGCTGGCCACTACAGTCTCCAGGGTCAGACACACGTTGGGGGTGTCCTGACACAGCCGGTGGGTCAGCACCCTCAGGGCACGGTCGGCATGGAGCAGCTCGCCTGTCAGACGAACGGTGCTCCACAGGCGCGGGTCCCACGCCAGGTTGTACCAGCGCCGGCACACCCGTGCACAGCAGCACAGCTGATTGGTGGGAAGGTGAGAGAAGATCTGCAGGAGGGCATGATCAGGGAGGAGGTCGATGGGGGCGTAGTGTTGACCTTTAGATTGGCGGGAGCGGGTCTGGGTGCCTGGCTGGGGGTGCACCATGGCGACGGTCTCTGCAGAGCCAGAGGGGGAGGTGGACTCATGGCCGTTGATGGATAGGGCTGGAGAGGAGAGGGAGGGGGACTTTGTGGGCAGGATGAGGCCAGGGCTGGGGGTGCTCAATGTCCGTGTGCTGCGGTCTGAGTCTGAGAGAGAGAGAAAGAGAGATATAAATAGAGAGAAAACAATCAGAAGCATAGTTCATGCTACCATAGAGATATGTCACGTCAGAGACCTTTTGCAGCCTGAGAAATATAAAACAATTTGAAAAAAAATCCCACACGCAAGTCAATAGCCATTTTTCCTCTCTTCCCCATAATCTCATTGTCAAGAAACATATGTTCATTGTTGTAGAACACTTTGTATTACCATATTTACACTTTGAAAATGGTGCAGTCCATTTGATATTGTTCAAAGCTCCAGCCATGAGAGAAAGGCATCAAATGTGGTACCTATCAACTGGCTTTTATTAAAGCTTTCGGCACAGATGGTGCCATGCAGTCTTCTATCATCAATGACTAACTATAGGGTTACCATGGATCTCATTATCTTGTTTTGGGATGTTTGTGTGAAAATGAAGTGTCAAGTTTATCTTGCATGCACTTGTACAACGGCTTCATCAGATAAACTTGCTCTGTTCAAAGGCGGCGGTTAGGGAGTTTGGTGCTGTGGTCGGCGTTGTATGGTTGGCCATATGTAAACACTGAGGCCCCTCCAGACTGCAGATGTGCGCTGAGTGCCGCCGTGCCAAGGGAAGGAGGGAGTCGTGAGAAGCTACAAGCTGGATCCCATCACCGTGGCGTGAGAGAGGAGGATTCCCCCATCTCTTTTTTTGGTCCTGGAGCTGGATCTGATTCTTGAGAGCGACCCATCACACTGGGACACGGAGTGCTCTCCTCCGATGCTATCACCATCTCCTCATCACCCCTCAAAGCGGCCCGTCCCTTCTCAAAGGGTTTGTACAGAGTGATTGTAATCATTGAAAGAAGTCGCTAAGAATGATGTCACCTCGCCGTCCCGGTGTGGGAGAGTGGAATCATTATCAGCTAAAAACAGAAAGAATCTAAATTGCATACTTCTTGCATCCTCTCTCCTCACCTCCTTCTCAAAAATCCAATGGAGGAGAAGGTCAGACGGGAGGGACCTCTGGCTTTCTCATCCAGTGGGTTTTGACAGGGAGACAAGGAGAGAGGAAAGATGAAGCGAGGAGTATGCAATTGAGATATTCCCTTAATATGAATCCTCTGACTGGGACACAGACACAATTGCGTGATAAAAGTGAGGAGGGGGAAATATGGCAGTGTATAAATCTCATCTCCTACACAAACACAAAAACACTGGAGAGTGTGGGAAACGTTTTCACCATTTGATACCCCATGATTATAAATGGTTTCCCGAAAGTCCAACAAATGAAGAGTTTTGGATGATCCACCTATATGGGGCATATAGGGGTTATGGCTAGACTTTGGTTCTTTATGAGGGGGAACAACCCTGATAAAAAGCTGCAGCTCGTTACACGATGTAATGGGACGTCCAAAATCAAGCTTGCAGCCTACTGCATTCAAGAGAAGTCTCTACAGTGTAATATATCACGCAGGTATACAAATAGATTATAGCATTGGGTATTTCCAAATGTGGAGGGAATTTAGAGGGGAAATGGGAACAGACGGATAGCATAATGTCTGTCAGTTATGTAGATTTATTTATGTAGATTTATAGATTTTCAGAGACAGAGCACACTCTTTCTACATAATGTATGTCTGTTGCTGCATGACAAACGAACATTGACCCCGCTAATGCCTGTTAGTTAGATTTGTGTGCGAGCAGAACACAGACAGGCGGACAGACAGACAGACAGCGACCCTCCTAAAGTTTGTCACGTAGATTTGTATTCCAGACCTGACCTGAGATCAGACTCCTCCTGACCAGGTTGTGATGACATAACCAGACTCAGGCCCTCTGGGGAACATGATACAAGACTACAACACAAAGTGAAAAAATATGTTGACTCAACACTCACAGAGGCTTCAGAAAACAACTAAAAAAATATCATCTCTGCCATATAGAATGGCTTAGAGAAAATGTAAAAATGTGTATAGAAAATAACACTGCTTGGAGGACTAGGGAGAACCCTAGTTGTGGAAATGCTTACGAAAATCCTTAGTCTTATTCCTTTATTTCTTTTAGATTAGTATGAACACAGCATGCATGCACATCATGCACATCAACACACATCACAGGTCACATTCAGTGTTGGAGCTTTCGGGTTGCGGGTTGGGGGTTCTCAAGAACTAGCGCTGGCCTTGGTCTGCATTTAAATGCTTTGCCCATTCTCATACTGGGTGGTCCATTCATAGTGGGTTCCACTTGATACACTACATGACCAAAAGTATGTGGGCATTAATATCATGGGCATTAATATGGAGTTGGTCGCCCATTTGCTGCTATAACAGCCTCCCCTCTTCTGGGAAGGCTTTCCACGAGATATTGTAACATTGCAGCAGGGACTTGCTTCCATTCAACAACAAGAACATTAGTGAGGTCGGGCAATGATGTTGGGCGATTAGGCCTGGCTCGCAGTCGGCATTCCAATTCATCCCAAAGGTGTTCAATGGGGTTGAGGCCAGGGCTCTGTGCAGGCCAGTCAAGTTATTCCACACCGATCTCGACAAACCATTTTTGTATAGACCTCGCTTTGTGCACAGGGGCATTGTCATGCTGAAACAGCAAACCAAATCAAATCAAACTTTATTGGTAATATACACATGGTTAGCAGATGTTAATGTGAGCGTAGCAAAATGCTTATGCTTCTAGTTCCAACAGTGCAGTAATATCTAACAAGTAATCTAACAATTCCCAAACAACTACTGAATACACACAAATCTAACAAGTAATCTAACAATTCCCCAACAACTACCTAATACACACAAATATAAAGGGGCGAATGAGAATATGTACATATAAGTAGAGTTGAAGCCGGAAGTTTATATACACCTTAGCCAAATACATTGAAACTCAGTTTCACAATTCCTGACATTTAATCCTAGTAACATTTCCCTGTCTTAGGTCAGTTAGGATCACCACTTTATTTTAAGAATCTGAAATGTTAGAATAATAATAGAGATAATTATTTCAGCTTTTATTTCTTTCATCACATTCCCAGTGTGTCAGAAGTTTACATACACTCAATTAGTACTTGGTAGCATTGCCTTTAAATTGTTTAACTTGAGTCAAACGTTTCGGGTAGCCTTCCACAAGCTTCCCACAATAAATTGGGTGAATTTTGGCCCATTCCTCCTGACAGGGCTGGAGTAACTGAGTCAGTTTGTAGGCCTCCTTGCTCACACACACTTTTTCAGATCTGCCCACAAATGTTCTATAGGATTGAGGTCAGGGCTTTGTGATGGCCACTCCAATACCTTGACATTGTTGTCCTCAAGCCATTTTGCCACAACTTTGAAAGTATGCTTGGGGTCTTTTTCCTCCAAACATAACGGTGGTCATTAGGGCCAAACAGTTCTATTTCTGTTTCATCCGACCAGAGGACATTTCTTCAAAAAGTACAATCTTTGTCCCCATGTGCAGTTGCAAACCGTAGTCTGGCTTTTTATGGCGGTTTTGGAGCAGTGGCTTCTTCCTTGCTGAGCGGCCTTTCAGGTTATGTCGATATACGACTTGTTTTACTATGGATATAGACACTTTTGTACCTGTTTCCTCCAGCATCTTCACAAGGGCCTTTGCTGTTGTTCTGGGATTGATTTGCACTTTTCGCACCAAAGTACGTTCATCTCTAGGAGACAGAAGGCGTCTCCTTCCTGAGTGGTATGACGGCTGCGTGGTCCCATGGTGTTTATACTTGCGTACTATTGTTTGTACAGATGAATGTGGTATCTTCAGGCATTTGGAAATTGCTCCCAAGGATGAACCAGACTTGTGGAGGTCTACAATTTTTTTCCTGAGGTCTTGGCTGATTTCTTTTGATTTTCCCATGATGTCAAGCAAAGAGGCACTGAGTTTGAAGGTAGGCCTTGAAATACATCCACAGGTACACCTCCAATTGACTCAAATTATGTCAAATAGCCTATCAGAAGCTTCTAAAGCCATGACATATTTTCTGGAATTTTCCAAGCTGTTTAAAGGAAACAGTCAACTTAGTGTATGTAAACTTCTGACCAACTGGAATTGTGATACAGTGAATTATACGTGAAATAATCTGTCTGTAAACAATTGTTGGAAAAATTACTTGTGTCATGCACAAAGTAGATGTCCTAACCGACTTGCCAAAACTATAATTTGTGAACAAGAAATTTGTGGAGTGGTTGAAAAACGAGTTTTAATGACTCCAACCTAATTGTATGTAAACATTCGACTTCAACTGTACATATGCCATTCATTTTGATGGATGAACAAGCCTTAGTTTCATCATCCAAATCCTAACTGATACTATGGATTTTGCATGCAGGAGACATGGCCAGCTGCCACTGGACAAGAAGCAACATCCAAATTCCGTAATTACATGTCACTCACTGATCATAAGAGCATTCCAAACCCAGAGAATCACAGTGCTCCTAATTAGGCTACATTTCCCCCATAGCTCCTATCCACACTTTCACGCAGCTGGTGGGAAAAGTTAAACGAAGACAGCTTTTCTTTTCTTTTGATTCACTCTATTTTGAGTTTGAGCACCTGGGTTTCTTTTGGAGGATACACAGCTAAGTCTCTTTGCTCTCTGTAAGAGACAAAAGGTATCAACTAAGGCTCATATCAACTAGTTGATTGAGCCAACTGCAAGTGCAGTGGTAGTTCAAATCTTTGCTATCGGTTCTTTTCAAAAACCGAACGGTTTTGAAACCCTCTCTACTTTTACTGTTTGCTGAGGAAATAAAAACATCAGCCGTCTTGATCATTTTGTAACTTCGATTGAAAACAAGAGTTTTACGAGAAACTGTTGAGTCCAACCTCAGCATCAGTCAAGCCTCGGTAGCCAGAGCATGACTCATAAAAGTTGAACTTTCATCTGCGGTTCTATGCATCGGAAGGAATAGATCCTGGAAGTGTCTTCAAAGCCCTTCACTTCCATCCCAATGGTGAGACAAACACGTACTGCCATTAAAAAACATGCAGACACTGCTTTTGCCAGTCCAAGTGCAGTATTATTCTAATGGAAACCAGCATGCTAGGCTAATAAAACAAGTTAGATTTTAGACATACACAAATATGCAGACAAACAACAGACAGACATAACACAAAGATCCAGCCAAAACAAATGACCTGAAATATAAAACACCCAAGTTCATCGGGTAATAAAAAAAAAAAGAAATAAACACAAACTGGAAAAGTATTGATTACTCCTTTGTGTGATGTGTGTGAAGTGCTATTGGCTAAAGAACTATCCCTTGTCCCCTTTTCAATGAACTCCTTCCTACCATATGTTTTATCAATCCTGGTAGTTCAACACGACAGTGTAATCACATTTGATGTCTCTGTATTACTTGCAAACCTGTAATTAAAAGGACATATCTCACCCAGCTGATTACCCTAGACATGAATTTACAAGGGGTACCGATGGTGCACGATTCCTTTAGTTTGAGACATCGGAGAGAAAGTAGTCAAACATCTGGTATTTAACATGCACAAACTATTTCAGACAAGGGGAAAAATGAGAGAGAAACTCATGTATTTTAAGTGTGCAACCACAGCAAGGCATTTTGGGCTAAAATAATTCCCCACTGATACCCAAACCAATGAGGATCCATATAAAATGATCCATATAGTCCTCAGCCATAATAATAAAGATGATCAGATAGTCGTTTTGTGCATCATAAACTCAAAAAAGGTTGAAAAAAGATAGAGTGAAGAATGAGAGGGAGAGGAGAGAATACAACTATGAGGACAACAACAAGGAGAAGCAGGTGGGCATTTATTGGGATGACTCATGTACTGGAGGCAGCTCTGTGGGGTAGTCACTAGCTGGGACAGCCACAAAGTAATACAATCTGATTTGAAACCTAACCCTAACCTTAACCCCACTGCTGTTCTTATGCCTAACCCTAATCTTAAATTAAGACCAAAAAGCACATTTTTGTTTTCTTGCATTCATATGATATATAGCCAATTTTGACTTTGCAGCTGGCCCATCTTGTGGAAATCCCTCAGCTCTGTCTCCAGGTCAAGATTCATCCTAATAAACATCAGAGCAGAGATACAGGAAGAAAAAAGAGAGAGGGGGAAAGATAAATTGGCAAAAGATGCCACAGACTTAACCGAAGCCTGAGAGAAGTGTTCAGGCTGGGTCAATCCAGACCTCAACACAGTCCAGTAGTACACCAAAGAGCTCTTTTCAAGAACACTGCAAAGGGCTTCCATGACTCTAGCGCTTGCCAGTGGGCTAATGCTACAGTGTCTGGCAAGACAGTCCAATTCATTACCTCAGTGCCATTACTCCTGTGACAAGTTCTTTCCCATCGGTCTTTTCCACTGTGGTTGTTTTGCCAAGAAAAGGGGGTGGGGTATTTGAGAAAGTCAGTGACACTCATTTCAAAATCCTAACTGACAGTGAATAGGACATCGTCAAGTCCCTTTTCCAAATCAACCTAGGAAAAACCGTATCACAAAGAAACCAGCACATACAGTGCCTTCAGAAAGTATTCAAACCCTTTGACCTTTTCCACATTTTGTTGTGTTACAGCCTGAATAAAAAATGTATTTAATTGAGATTTTGTGTCACTGGCCTACATACAATACACCATAATGACAAAGTGGAATTATGTTTTTAGACATTTTTATGAAAAATTGAAATGTCTTGAGCCAAAAAGTATTCAACCCTTTTGTTATGGCAAGCCTAACTAAGTTCAGAAGTAAAATTGTGCTTAACAAGTCACATAATAAGTTGCATGGACTCACTCTGTGTGCAATAATAGTGTTTAACATGATTTTTGAATGACTACCCCATCTCTGTACCCCACACATACAGCTGTGGGGTACAGTCCCTCGGTCTTGCAGTGAATTTCAAACACAGATTCAAACACAAAGACCAGGGAATTTCCCCCTATTGATACATGGGTAAAAACTGAAAAGCAGACATGGAATATCCCTTTCAGCATGGTAAGGTTATTAATTACACTTTGGATGGTGTATCAATACACCTACTGTAGTCACTACAAAGATACAGGTGTCCTTTCCAACTCAGTTGCCGGAGAGGAAGGAAACCGCTCAGAGATTTCACCATGAGGCCAATGGTGACTTTAAAACAGTTACAGAGTGTAATGGCTTTAATAAGCGAAAAATGAGGATGGATCAACAACATTGTATTGACTTCATAATACTAAATTACAGCGTGAAAAGAAGGAAACCTGTACAGAATAAAAAATATTACAAAACATGCATCCTGTTTGCAATTTGGCACTAAATTATAACTGCAAAAAAATGTGGCAAAGAAATGTACTTTATATCCTGAATATAATGTGTTATGTTTGGGGCAAATCCAACACAATACATCAACGAGTACCACCTTTCATATTTTCAAGCATGGCTGCATCATGTTATGGGTATGGTTGTCATTTGCAAGTACAAGGGAGTTTTTTTAGGATAAAAAGAAAAAGAATAGAGCTAAGCACAGGCAAAATCCTAAACCTGGTTGTCTGCTTTCCAACAGACACTGGAAGATAAATTCACCTTTCAGAAGGACAATAACCTAAAACACAAGGCCAAATATACACGGGAGTTGCTTAGCAAGTAATGCTGAGCAGTGGCATGTATCAATGGATGCCAAGGGAAGCAATAAAAAAATGAATGTATCTTTCATCTCTCTTTGTGTTTTCAATCAATTTGCAAGTGGCTGAATCTCACCAGAGAAATCATCAGAATGAGGGAAACAGTGTCCCCTCTGGCTCAGTATGTGTAGCCCATGTATCTGATGCTGTCTGGACAAAAAGAGAGTTTATTAGCCCATCCACCACTCCCCCCTCTTCCGAGGACACATATCTTTTTAGTTTTTTTTACAGTTTTTCTGCTACATATACTTTTTACACATACATTTTACATAAACATTTAGCATACACATTTTACATACATGGAACTTGAATATAAAGCAGTCACATAACAATAATACATTACCAAACATAAGCTCTCTATATTTTTCAATTGTGCTGTGATGTTTTACATACATTTTGAACCTTTCTAATCGTATAGTATCCACAGGTTGTGAGCTAAAGATGAAAACCTTTCCTACTAGTATTATTATATTTTTTATTGTATAACCTGTTGCATTTGACTGATTGATGCCAGCAAGCATTTGGCCTCCCTTCATAAAACAATTGAAAAATCATTAGCCAATCAGTGTTGAGCTGAGCTCAACTGTGAGTTGTCCTGGTGCAGCAAAACAAACCCCTCAAGGGAGGCCAGTTTGGATTTGGCTTCAGACCAATCAAATCACTTCCTAAGCAAAATGTAACTTTCAGGAAAAACGTGTCTGTTTCTGGTCTGCTTGTGTTGATGTCCTTCAGTAGCTAGCTTGCTAAATCGGCCATTTCCAATGGATGGAGATGGGGATTTGGACTCTGTACAGGCCAATGATTATGGTCAAACCATAAATGAATATGTTGTGCCACTGGCCTGAGACCAATATGTAGCCTAGTAGGCTTACGTTAACTAGCTAGCTAACAGTTGGTTCTGTTGTTCATTGTTGCCCACGCGAGGAAGTTTGGCTAGCAAGCATTTTAGCTAGGTAGCTTATGACAACAACTAAAAGTGTACTGTATGACAGAACCATAGAACGTTTTGCCAACATGAAAGAGAGGAGGATGGCATTGGCATTCAACTAGTCTACAAGTAGGTTGAGTAAAAAAAAAAAGTTTTCTTACGCACGTACACACACACACACACACACACAGAAATCAGTACCATGGTAAGCCACATGATATTTACAAACATTGATTTGCCTAAATTATTTTGGGAATCTTTAAGTTTGTTTTCAGTGTGTTAAAATGCTGTCATTATTTTAGTAGTTCTTCAAAGTAAATAAGACAAACTTTTATGATTGCTGAATACCAACTATCAATCACTTAGATCATGTATTTTCAGGTAGAGATACCTCGCGAAGCAACTGCTTTCGATCCCTCTCGATCGCTCGTTCTCTCTTCTCTGTCTCCATTCCACACCATTCTTATTATAGCTCAGTGCTCCACACATACTGGACAAGCAGGTGGATTATGGGAATTAAAGTTAATTACTGTACTACGTTTTCTGTGCTAAACTATGTAGAATATTGGCCTGTTGGAAACTACAACTCCCTACTACATTGCACAGTTCAGGCTGGATCTGATTTACCTCTACAGAAACTGCGCATTGAGCTCACAGAAAATAAATTGAATGAAATGGAATTAAAATAATTGAACTGAGATCGGTCAATTAGTTGTTTAAAAAACAAAAAAATAACCAGAATTTCGCTTAACCGCTCAGCACTATTACCAAGACGACATCGAATGTTCCTGAGTGGACTAGTTGCAGTTTTGAATTAAATTGTCTTGAAAATCTACGGAATCAAGAACCAACTTGACAGAGCTTGAAGAATTCAAAAAATAATAAATGTGCAAATATTGTACAATCAAAGTGTGCAAAGCGCTTAGAGACTCACAGCTGTAATCTCTGTCAAAGGTGATTCTAACATGTATTGACTCAGGAGTGTGAATACGAACGTAAATTTGATATTTCTGCATTTAATTTTCAATAAATCTGCAAACATTTCGAAAAACACGTTTTCACTTTGTCATTACTGGGTATTGCGTATAAATGGGTGAATTCATGCTGTAACGAAACAAAATGTGGAATAAGACAAGGGTATATGAATACTTTCTGAAGGCACTGTAGCAATTAGAAATGCTCTATGGTTTCAGATGTTGAAACCAGCGGCCAGGCTTTTGTGTACTGTCTTTAGGGGCTCTAACGTAATTGATAAGGACAGCAAAACGATCCAAAATAGAGAGACAGAACCTGCTGTCAGCATCTAGGCCAGTATTGGGTTACAATGGCTCTATAAAACCATATGGCCTTTATATCTCATTTTTGGAAGACTGAGTCCTAATAAGGGCAGAGAAAGTTTAATGGGATTTGCGGGAGAATACTAAGTCTCTCCCATCTTGAGTTGAATAAGTGGACGCTGAGATTGCAGTGCAGTGCAGCAGCTTGCCTGTCACCAAGGCCTTCACTACAGGAAGCAGCTACGTCACCAGACAAGCCCGAGTACAATGGAGCCTGGCGCTTCGCTTACAATGTGCATACTAGGGCAGGAAACTGTGGGAGTTTTAGAACGACCAGCATGACTTTTCTCTCCCAAACAGCCTGCTCCTCACTGAGCATGAGCAGCACCACGTGTCCTCTGGCCCCTCTGACACATACCCCCAAAACAACACTAATATCCTCAGGGCCTCGAGAAAAAAAAAAGGCCTCAGTGTCTGCTCCAAGGACACACAATCCCTCCCCCTCGCCTCTCCTCACTTCGTAAATCTTCGCTGAGGAGGACTGCAGACCCTCAGACATCCGACAGCCAAACCCAGGCCTGATCTGCTCCAACTCTCTCAGCTCAGAGAGAGGCCATTGTGTGTCTATGTATCACAGCACTAATTTCCCTGAACGGAGATGACATTCTGAGGCTCCAAAAGCAATTTGGCGTCAAGGCAGAACTGATCCAGCCTCTTGCAAAGCGCTGACTGTAGAAACATTAGAAGCTGATGCAACATTTACAGGTTGCTAAAGCAGGATATCAAGAGGGAAAAGCAGGAAGTGCTTAATGTCTTCTAACCAACTGCTGCTCCTGGACATAGAGCGTGCTTGAGGTAGTGTACTATACATGTAGATTTAGTAATGTTTAGTTTAGTGACCGTGTGGACAGCAGGTGTGGAATGATGGCCATGATACATAGCTAGAGAGGACACGTTAGGGACAGATCTACAAGTGCTAGGGGGGGGGCTGGTCCAACTCAAAAAATGACAGCCCTCCCCAACGTCAAAAATATTTTCACATGACCCTTCCCTTGTACTGTAAAATAAACGGAACACCCTCCCCCCTCATAGAATTAACTCAAAATAATGTTAACGACCATGTGTTTATAAACGTGGAAATCGTCTTTGTCACTTCAGCATGCTTTTGTTGCACAGATGATGCCGCGCAGGGCTCCTGGCCAGATGATTGACAGTGCGCTGACCACTCTCCCTGCCTGTACATTGCAATCAAAGCCGGCTGCAGGCAATGATCAGCTAGGGAGAAATTAGATATTTATAATTATATAAAATATATGCAACGAATATGCACCACACAGCCAATAAACAAAGCATAACGATTTCAGGCACTTCAGTATCATGGTTTGCGTTTTCAACACCAATAAATAGACTATGTCAATATCAACAAACATAAAATACATCTCTCCCTACCTTGTAGGCTTACCCAGTATCAAACGCGTGTCTTGACATTAAACGTTTTGGTGTATTGTAACAGATGTCTCTTTCCATTCACCACTTTGGATTGATTGATTGATTTTATTTGTCAGTAAAAAAAAAACATATATACACAAACATTTTTTTTAAGTGACCGGGATTGCACAATAAACTTTTTCCATCGTGGTCCCAATATTTTATGTAAATACATATACAATTACATAGATAAAGACACATTACAGAGATAGAGAAGAAAAATTCCTCAACCTCCAGATGAGTATGAGGAGGGAGTTTAAGTACACTTCTTACAAGCTTGTTTTGCTGGTAGCATATTCTTTAGATGTTTGGGGCTGCTGGTGACCCATGATGTGCAGCATAATCAAAGTGACACTGGACTAGTGCACTTGCCAGAGTCTTTAGGGTGTCTATTGCTACGTTTCCACCCAATTGCTGACAGTATTTCATGTGGATATTCAAAAATCTTCATAAAAACAATATGCCATTTTAGTTTCCTTTACAAAATGTTTTGCGCCGGACAACATGACAGAAAAAGATTTGAATTTAACAGATATAAAATGTAAAAAATACAGACACCCATATGCATTCAGATCCAACCTGTTGGCCAAATGAGCCACATTTACAGTTGAAGTCGGAAGTTTACATACACTTAGGTTGGAGTCATTAAAACTCGTTTTTCAACCACTCCACAAATTTCTTGTTCACAAACTATAGTTTTGGCAAGTCGGTTAGGACATCTACTTTGTGCAATTTTTCCAACAATTGTTCACAGACAGATTATTTCACTTATAATTCACTTTATCACAATTCCTGTGGGTCAGAAGATTACATACACTAAGTTGACTGTGCCTTTAAACAACTTGGAATATTCCAGAAAATGATGTCATGGCTTTAGAAGCTTCTGATAGGCTAATTGACATCATTTGAGTCAATTGGAGGTGTACCTGTGGATGTATTTCAAGGCCTACCTTCAAACGACGCAGTCGTCATACCACTCAGGAAGGAGACACCTTCTGTCTCCTAGAGATGAACGTACTTTGGTGTGAAAAGTGCAAATCAATCCCAGAACACAGCAAAGGACCTTGTGAAGATGCTAGAGGAAACAGGTACAGAAGTATCTATATCCACAGTAAAACGAGTCCTATATCGACATAACCTGAAAGGCCGCTCAGCAAGGAAGAAGCCACTGCTCCAAAACCGTCATAAAAAGCCAGACTACGGTTTGCAACCGCACATGGGGACAAAGATCATACTTTTTGAAGAAATGTCCTCTGGTCTGATGAAACAAAAATATAACTGTTTGGCCATAATGACCATCGTTATGTTTGGAGGAAAAAGGGGGATGCTTGCAAGCCGAAGAACACCATCCAAACCATGAAGCACAGGGGTGGCAGCATCATGTTGTTGGGTGCTTTGCAGCAGGAAGGACTGGTGTACTTCACAAAATTGATGGCATCATGAGGAAGAAAATTATGTGGAAATATTGAAGCAACATCTCAAGACATCAGTCAGGAAGTTAAAGCTTGGTCGCAAATGGGTCTTCCAAATGGTCAATGACCCCAAGCATACTTCCAAAGTTGTGGCAAAATGGCTTAAGGCCAACAAAGTCAAGGTATTGGAGTGGCCATCACAAAGCCCTGACCTCAATCCCATAGAAAATGTGTGGGCAGAACTGAAAAAGCGTGTGAGAGCAAGGAGGCCTACAAACCTGACTCAGTTACTCCAGCTCTGTCAGGAGGAATGGGCCAACCTTCACCCAATTTATTGTGGGAAGCTTGTGGAAGGCTTACCGAAACGTTTGGCCCAAGTTAAACCATTTAAAGGCAATGCCACCAAATACTAATTGAGTGTATGTAAACTTCTGACCCACTTAGAATGTGATGAAAGAAATAAAAGCTGAAATAAATCATTCTCTCTTCTATTATACTGACATTTCACATTCTTAAAATAAAGTGGTGATCCTAACTGACCTAAAACAGGGAATTATTACTCAGATTAAATGTCAGGAATTGTGAAAAACTGAGTTTAAATGTATTTGGCTAAGGTGTATGTAAACTTCCGACTTCAACTGTATATATTAGTCTGCATAATGGAAGAGAAGCTTAGGCCAAACCCCATAGATCTATGCATTTCTTTGTGTCAGATGGCTACTGTCTGTTGTACAGATATAGACGTACAGGAGAAGGGTAATTCATACATTTTCATACAAATATACAAATATTTTGTATAAAGATAAGCATCATATTGTTAGATTATAGGAGTAATTGAAACAGTCTTCCTCAACTCAAGTTAAACTGTCGGAGTAAGTTGGAGCGCCGGGGCACACTGCCTTCATATCATAGGCCTCCAGTAGCTAAAGCTTAATAATAGCCACACCAATCCTTCACAAACGTTTCTAAACTGTATTAAGGTAATATTAAAAGTAAGTCAAGCTATTGTTTATAGGGAAAATACTATTAGTATAGAGAATGTAAACCAGGGAAAAAACACACAACTTTCCCCTGTGCTGGATAAAAAAAACAGAACCCAAAACAAAAAATGTAAGTTTGACAACCCTCCCCTATTTTGGGCCATCCCTCCCCCCAGTAAATGTTGATCTGTTCCTTAGCCATTTGCAACAGATGCACAGTAGATCGCAACCAATGAGGAAAGAATTTTCATCCATATGGCATGGTTGCTTCCACCACAGCTGTCACTTTCTCTACAGAGCAGTGACACATCCCTCGGAGCGAAAGGAAGAGATAAACCAGAGCAAGGTAAAGCTCTATATCCACATCTGATGTCATATTGGCACACAGACTCACACAGATCCAGGTGGTGTATAGCCAAAACCTGACTAGTGGGACCACATGGCGTCTTTCCCAACTCCTGTCGAACATGCTCCAGTTATAATACTGAAAAGTGGGATTCAGAGTGAAAGAAACCAACACTGCAACTGCATTCAAACAAGTGGGTCTATGCCCTGCCTTCCAGAGATAGATAATGAAAAGACTAAGCAGTAATCAGAGAAGAATTATAAGATGAAAGACTGAGGCAAACTGTGCTCCCTTCCCCTCCTCCTTGAGGAAATTACTTTTACTTGTTGTTTTTCTTTTTCTCTTGCAATCTCAACAGTCCTTTTCTGTGCCTTACGCTCACATTTCCTCACTCTGGAAGCGAGGGAGAGAATGGGGGAGGGGCTGAGATAGTAGACAGAAAGGAGGTGCAATTACAACAAATATATCTTAGACTCGCATACAAACCCCCTCCAGACAACTATTTTTTAAACGTTTTTTTTGTGAAACATGAGCTTGATTTGCGGTAAATAGCATGTTGGAGGGAGTAAGGTATCTAAATCAAACTAAAATAGGGCAACTATAGTTTAATAATCCATCTACCCGACATATTACGATGATTTAACATTGGAACACTGTGTGGCCTACATTGACAGATCCTTGCTATTTCTTTACTGCAAGGTGGGGTATTATGTATATTATCCCTTGTAGAGGAGTTGTCATAACGTAGACCTACATGTAACTTCTTTCAAGCAGACCTCAAACACAGCTCTGCTTGGTCTGCCACTCGAAGTCAAACATGGGGTCAGGGTCAACAACGCTGGCAGTCTAGCACCTGCAAGACATTTCCATATAGAAACAGCTTCCTCGTCTAAACAAACCGCCATGCCTGTTTGAGCACCTTTCAACACAGCTGTCAGGCTGGAGGACAAATGATGGGTAGACCGCCTCTCTCGGTGTGGCAAAAAAACTTTCTGCTAATGCTCGGGAAACACAGCGCTGCCGCAAAAGTGTGAAGTTTGTCAGGTGTCTGTGTTATTGTTTGGTTAGGGAACGACCCGCTCAATCACTAATAAATGAACTGTTATTTATGATCACTGCACTGAAAACACAGAAGGTTTTGATGATAGCTGTTTATAAAAAATAAAAAATACTGTCTTGAGGAATCTTACTAGTACCCACTGGTAAGGTTTGGTAGCTTATAGTAACACTATGGAATATACTGTGTAGTGCTGCTCATCATAACAGACCAACATCTCCTCAGACCATTTCATATCTGACAATGAAAAATCTACATTAACATACGTCATATATACACTATACTGTATATACAAAAGTATGTGGGCACCCCTTCAAATTAGTGGATTCAGCTATTTTAGCCACACCCGTTGCTGACAGGTGTATAAAATCGAGCACACAGCCATGTAATCTCCATAGACAAACATTGGCAGTAGAACAGCCTTACTGAAGAGTTCAGGGACTTTCAACGTGGCACCGTTACAGGATGCCATCTTTCCAACAATTCAGTTCATCAAATGTCTGCCCCGCTAGAGCTGCCCCGGTCAACTGTAAGTGCTGTTATTGTGAAGTGGAAACATCTAGGAGCAACAACGGCTCAGCAGCGAAGTGGTAGGCCACACAAGCTCACAGAATGGGACCGCCGAGAATCAACATCTGCACAGTCCCGTTGTAGCTCAGTTGGTAGAGCATGGTGCTTGCAACGCCACCAGGGTTGTGGGTTTGAGTCCCATGGGGGACCAGTATGAAAAAAAAGTATGAAAATGTAAGCACTCACCACTGTAAGTCGCTCTGGATAAGAGTGTCTGCTAAATGACTAAAATGTAAATGTAGGCACCAGAACTGTTTGTCGAGAGCTTCATGAAATGGGTTTCCATGGCTGAGCGGCCGCATGATGCCAAGCTTTGGCTGGAGTGGTGTAAAGTTCCCTGCCATTGGACTCTGGGGCAGTGAAAACGTGTTCTCTGGAGTGATGCAACTGTGCACAAATTGAGGTCCATACAGAAATGGTTTGTCGAGATCGATGTGGAAGAACTTGACTGGCCTGCATAGAGCCATGACCTCAACCCCATCGAACACCTTTGGCATGAATTGGAACACCGACTGCAAGCCAGGCCTAATCGCCCGACCTCACTAATGCTCTTGTGGTTCAAGTCCCCGTAGCAATGTTCCAACAGCTAGTGGAAAGCCTTCCCAGAAGAGTGCAAACTCCATATTAATGCCCATGATTTTGGAATGAGATGTTCGATGAGCAGGTGTCCACATACTTTTGACCATGTAGTGTATTTACTTGAGCCTACAAAATAAATGGATCATGAGTCTATGGGGCGAGTAGTTTACAAACAGCTGGAATTCAAGGGATTTATCGTCCTTTGGAGGATCAAAATGTTAACATTTTGGAGACAGCAGAGTTTTCTACTTTGCACTGTTTAGACTGCACTGCTGACCCTCACTGACTTCAGAGTAGCCAAGTGGAAACACACGTCAGACTGGCCAGAGGCTGATTATTGTACGGAGGACAATAAATGTGGATTATTGGATTTGAATATATGGCTCCATATCCTGTGTGGGTTGTTGAATGACTATGCCATTGCTAATTGAGAGGCTACTATGGATCTTGCAATAATCCAATAAGAAATGTATTAGGCTGGGGAAATTGGATTTGATATTGGGTATGAAATGAACTGAAAGAATAATTAGTTTGATTCCAATGGCCAACAGAGCCTGATTCCTTGTCACACTTTTACATTAAAATGGCTCAATTCCACCTCATATTATTTTATCATGTTCACGAGTAGAAGAGTAATGGCTACTTTTCCCTACACACCGTTTCACTTTTCTTTTGTTCCTGGTCAGACAGGAAGGAAGCAGGCATGTGTATTTTTCCCACCATTCACTGTTTCTAAGTTGCCTTCCTGGTTCCTTCCAAATTGCTGGTAGGTTTGGGGGGATGACAACACAGAAGGTGCATGGCTTTGACATGGTCAACTTTCCAATGAATCACTCTCTTATCTGTGACTGAAGAAGCCTGACACTACTATACCAAGTGGGATTTTTCATATTATCATTTCTCACTCTCAACTACATATGCGGTATCTAAAACAGCCACGGTTGCTAAATACTATAGGTTCTGGGTGCTGAGATGACTAAATAATATAGGAGTTCTACACATCCTATTTCTATGGCTGAACCACATTCCACCCCAGAGTAGAGCCGTGCCAAAGAAAACGCTCCAGGCAGGCCCAGACTGCAGGGCCATGGTTTAACCCATGCTGGGAGTCTTCAGCCTCATCCATCCCAGGGGAGAAATGTACAGTCTGAAGCTAATAAGCAGGTCAGCTGTTTGAGCCCACAAGCTCTCCTAAATAGCCACAAAAAACACATATCACAGAATGATATTGGATGACTTCATCAAAAGGTATTTTCCACTTGCTTAGATCCGCTGTGATGGAGAAGAGGGGTATAACTCTTCATCTTCTTCATGTGGAAAAATTGCATGAAGAAGTATTGCTGAACCACAAGAAAGTTCTGGGAAAACACGAGGGAGCTAAATCCCAAAGAGTGACTTGATGCAGGTGCACGGCAAGCCAATGGAATGAACAAATTCCAAAACCCTCAAATAAGCTCTGCAACAGTCTACTGCATGTTGGCAATATATGTCCTACAATGAAGCAAAAACAAGGTCCTATCTTTAACTTCTGTGCCCCAATGTGGCCCAGTTGTATTGTGTAAAGTCTGGTTTCATCAAACACTTTAATCATGATTTCACATCCATATGTGCAGTGAGGGTTGACAACTTTCCAAGCCAAGACTGATGCAATATTATTGTTCTTCTTATGAAGGTACACAATTAAATGAGGCCACCCAGATGACTTCACATAATCCAAGTGATGCGTCATCATGAAATTAGCCGTGCTGCTACTGAATGCAAACCGTAGCTAGTTCCAATAGCCTAGAGAGAGGATCCTCTCCCAATCAGCAAGTTTGGCAAAGCCAGTTTGCTTTTGTGACTCCCAAGCTCCCAAGGCCAGGAAATGTGATGGACCATGCCTCCAGATCTGAGCGCTGAGCCAATGTGTGATTTTGTGCAGGAGCAGCCTGCATCCTGATTAGTTTAGAGGGCCGTGGGGCTGGGTGGAGTGTGTGTGGGGGGGGGGGGGGCTTGGGAGTCACGAAAGCAAACTGGCTGTGGTTGTGGTGGTTCCAGACCATGTAATTACTCCCACTTAGCAGGAAGAAAAAAATAACAATTTCTGTCATAACACAGGAGCGGAATTATGGTTGGGCAGCCACCGACCACGGCCCACTCTCCCGTACAGGTTGTTCTCCTAGCTAGCAGACACACAAGGCACAATTAGTAATTTCCCATAATACCCCAGTGAAGGTTCCAGCAGCTCCTCGATGGAGAGATACTGGTGAGTCAACGTTTCCCTCTGAGCCTAATGTAGTCTGGAGAGGAACAATAGTCTGCCTTGTTTGAACCCAAGCTGAGAGAAGTAGACCAAACCTTCTGAATTGACTTGTTACAGTTCACAAATGGTTAATTGGATGATTCATTAACATTAATGAACATGAATGTTTATTAATGTTAATTACATTAGCCACTGAGTGGTCCATTACGGAACCAGTCATTGAAAGACCTTAAGACCAATACATATGCACTGGTGATGCGTGGGTTGACTCATAACCCACAGTCCCCGCGATTATATCCACGGGGTTGGCAGGTTTAGGGTCATGAAAAAAGAGAAAACGATCCATTAAAAGTCCATAAATGTATCATTTTTGTGCAATTCATTTCTATAGGCTACATTGAGGTTTTGCTTTCATTACTTGTATCTGGCGTTAGGCCCTAAAGCTTAGGCCTAGGCTACGCACTAACTGTAGTGCGCCAAATACACGCCAAATGCTTTTGGGAACTTGGGAAGAAAAAGTTAACGTCGATCCACTGAGGAAAAAAGAATAACTCAATAACAGAAAATCTGCGAAATGGAGAGTTGAAAATAAATAGAAGGGAGGGCCAGAACAGCAGTCTAATGTTTGGGAAAGATTTGGTGAAGTGTTAAAAGAGGATGATAGCAGTGACGGCTAAACGGCTATGTTATGTGTGATGATTGTGAGGCGGTATACAAATTCGACAACCACAAGATTGGGACTTCAAGGGAATTGTACTGTTCAGATGGGTTAAATGGAATAGTATCCTAAATGAAATCTGGACACTGACTGTAGGTCCATAACCTCTCACATAGCCTAATATAATATTTACTCCTGCAGAATTAAGCAGTTATTGCAGTAAAATGATACACCAAATGTACATTTTGACTCAGGAACAGAAATATTTATTTATTTTAGCATCTTGAGAGAATGAATGTGCAGTTAGGGAACGTCTGTAAAGGTGCTATCTTTATCACCATCATAAAAGCTGATAGTATTTCAACCACATAAAATATTAATTCAAGCTGTCTGAAATCTTATAAAAAAACCTGTTGGGTCATTTTAACAGCTTTTAATTTCATTAAAACCGGCCAAACTGATCTCATTTGGAAATTTTGCATGGAAAATCCTTCCTGTATTTTGGGAATTATTGTATTTTCTACCCGGGCCCTAAATGTCTTTGCTGCATGAGAGAAGTAGAGATGGAAGAGGAAAGCAAAAATAAAAATGTACCAATGTCAACTGCATTAAAGCATTCATTCTATCGATTTATGACATTATTCTGGTGAGCATGGGTTTATTTACTGCCATCTTCTAGGGCAACAAGTAATGACAGAAGGGAAGCTGAATGTATCTAATTATAGACAAGTTGACAAATAGCCTACCAAAATGTTGGAAATTATAAGCAGAAACATAAGCCTATCTAAAAAATGATTCCGCCGTCTCTGACTGTACAGCGCATTTTCTCTGTATTTGCGGTTAGTGTGGGCATCATATTTCCACTTTATCACATATAGTCAAGGAAATGGCGGATGTGTTATTAGCAATTGCAGGCGGGTGACAAACAGCTGATCCACGCATCACTAATATGCACATACATGCAAATTTTTGTATGAAACAAAAATTGCATCTGATATAACATGAAGTTTCACGGCAAAATAGTCTTATTTATATTCTCTTCTCTCAGCAACACCTTGAAATGTATGACTGAGTGACAGCCAGAAGTACTGGGTAGCCCGTGTGTTTGTTTTCTTGTGGGAAGCTCCACAAGAATACATCATTCCTCTCTTTCAAAGCAAATATAAAAAGATTGGTGTCCATACAATGGAGTGTGTGTGTGTGTGTGTTTGTCTAAAGATGGTTAAGAAGCCTATGCCATTTTTTCTCTTAAAAGGAAAACTGCCTGACCTTTGTCTATGATGGGTTTGAGGAGATTGACGCTCAGCAGACGCTAAGTAGAGTTATATGAAACACATTCTAAACTGCTGATAGAAAAGGAGACATTTAGAGTTTCATTCCATAAATGCAAGCAGTCAGTCAGCTCCTTTGATTGACGAACTGTCAAACAGATTGACATACCCTCAAGAAAGACATATGTTACACATATTGGAGAGTATTTTTCTACCACTGCCAGAGCATTGCTTGGATATATGCAACTGTCTTAATATCCTGGAGATTTTATTTGATGTTTGATAACCACAAAATCGACAGGAGTTACAAACACACTAGCACAATGAAGAGCAGGCCCCTGATGTAGCCAGGTTGGCACAATGCCTGGGAATACTCACTGGGAACTGGGGTTGGAGGAAGGAGAAGGAGAGCCACCATGGAACAATGTCTGCTTGGAAGGAGATTGTCTATTTGTGAGAGGCACAGAGCTAACCACTACACCGATGATACAACCTAATGGATCAGCTAAATGGCCATGCATTCCAGACCAAACAAATTGCAGAAAACGGGCATCTTTTAGCTATTCCTGCTATTGCTAGACAATGCAATACATCACAGTACTACTATATGTTTTCTTCAGCATTTCCCATTGGTCTTCTTTCTCTCTCCTTTTCTCTCTCTTTCTCGCACCGGCAGACACACACACACACACACACACACACACACACACACACACACACACACACACACACACACACACACACACACACACACACACACACACACACACACACACACACACACACACACACACACACACACACACACACACACACACAGATAACGAGCATGCTCACTGACAACACTCAACCCTGATATTACCAGTTTGGACAAGCATTCTTCCTCTTCGAGGGGGCAGGAGTTTTGAAACAAAGAATAAGAAAAGCCTTCGGCTCCTTAGCTCTGATGAGAGCCGTAAGTTTGTTTTCAATTTAGGGTTATCCCAGGAACACACAAGTTTCTCCAAAAATAGGCAGTATTACAGAAAGGGGATGGGGGAGGGGGGGTTGAATAATGAGCACCAGATGCCTTACCTTCGGTGGTAGCCACATTCTTTGGAGCTTTGGTCGGTGTGTGATCTGTACTCGAACTAATGTCAGAGGAGATGCTGGAGCTACCTTTACCTGTGGACAAAGAAAACATACATAGATGTTACACTCATGAAAGATTGTCAATTGATATTGATAGGGCGAGATATCTGAAAGGGTTTAACCAACAAAAGAATAGCATACTATGGAAACATGGAGAGCCATCTCTGCTGTCCTTTAAGACTTCTGCCTCCCTCAGTTTCAGTTGGACATTTCACCTTGGCATGTGTTCAACATTTTTGTTGGTTGCTTCCTATGATAGTGTGTCCCCTCTTCCATTTGGAATAGGAATCACGTTTCTCCTTTAACCCCTGCTTCCAAGAAAACGGAAAAGACAGAAGGGAAAGGCTGTCCTGTCAGAGAGGGAAATGAGTAATCACATACGATCCGCGATTGCAGTTTCATGGGTCCTCTTGGGCCATGCAGTGTAGTGGTCCCAGCTGTAAGCAGTATTCTGTATGTAGAATAACTAGATGTATGGTCCGTACTCAGTAGTACACAGCTTAACTATATACTGTGAGTTCAGTCTAGATGGTTGGTTTCTAGCTGTTTTCTTCTCCATGAAAAGCTGCTGATGACATGCTCTCCTCTCACTCCTCTCCGAGGGCCAAGAGGCTGTTAGTGGACATTATTTTTTTTACTGCACCTCATTCCTCCGTCAGATCATAAATGCAGCCTTGTGGCTTCGCTGAGCTGAAGCGAGGTCAGTGCCTTCACCCAGCGTGAGAGCCTCCTAGGTCTTCCCAAACAGTTACACCCACACAACACACGCCTATGTACACATACTTATACGCACATCAAGGCCACTCATGGACATGGACTAGACAATGCCAGAGAAATGTGGTTAACATGCATGAACGCTGTGAGAGGAAAGTAAGAGCGCTGGAAGATGGCAAGTGCAAAAAAAGGCTGCCCCCAGGATACAGTTCAGCTTAGCCGTTGAAAAAGGCAAAGACGTCTTAACACCTTATTTGTAATGACTGTACTAAAACCTACCTCACCAGACTAGTAATTTTCAAGTGCAACTTCCCCCTCCCACATAAAGTCTACACACACACACACACACACACACACACACACACACACACACACACACACACACACACACACACACACACACACTCTTTTAGAGGAAATATAATGCAACTAATATGTCTTTCATGTTCAAACTGCTGTATGATATCGGCAACATATTGTGGTGACATCATAGAGACAGCACATCTGCTATGGTTTCCACCAAATTGAGTCACATCATCATGATAGAGAACCATATAGATGTTAAAGTAACTCTCCAGTGTTTCCAGATTTCTATGAAATATGACCTACAATTAATTACAATACGAGTGAAATTGCTTTCCTTACAATTTTTTATTTAATAAAGTATGTTAAAAGTCATATTTTCTGTGTTGGAATGGTGTGGGCGTACCCAACAACAGAATGGTGAGGGCGTACACCAATCGTAAAAAAATATTAATTTAAGTAGACAGTTGAATGGTCAGCTCAACCAATGAGCCAACATAACATCATGTTCTGTGATGTAGCAACCATGTTTGAGCAACCATGTTTGAGATACAAGTTTGAGGTGTTTTTTTTATCCTAACGCTTAAGAGTTTTGAAATCTGCCACACCCCCTTTGAATCAGCTTTTGTTTTGTCAAAGGAGAAAAACATGCAGATGTTTAAAAAAACATATTCTATGGGATTGTTTTATCTATAAAACTAACTTAATTAGTTTAGAGCACTTTACACATTTGTTTTGGGATCCACCCCTGTAAACGTTATTTGCCTAATGACGCGCGAGTGGAGGAGGAACATCTCATTTCAAGCAAGCGCATTTCCATCCATTTTCACTCTCCTCGTCGACTCTCCTCGATTAACTTTGACCTTTTTCAAAAGGAGGCAAGAGAGGACGGAGGAGAGAGGACGCAGAAGGTGAGCAAATCTAATTGATAAAAGGCCCCCGTCTTTGCTGAGATATTACTGGAGAGAACATTAATTTAACAGGACGAGAAGCAGGAAAGAGTTTTACAAATTGTGCCGACCTCATGATTCCTGTCCTTGGAGGGAAATATCAGTACGTAGTTGACACATTCAGAGCAAGTGGACCTGTGAAAGGCACCTGAGAAATGCTTGTTGACATTTCTGGGAAAAAAACGTCCTTTCCTGTCTTGTGCTTATATAATGTGTTGGGAGAGCATTGCTCAGTTTTAGTTACTGAAGTGTGATTTATTGTGGGGGACACTTGGAAACAGATGTGTAAATGGACCGAAATACACTCTATAAAACACATTAATACAATTCTGTTTGACAACCTTAATATTAATATTACTTTATGCATAACTTGTTTGCAGGTTTCCATTGGAGCTGCATGCAACTTATTGTGCTACAGGCGACATCCCTTGGGTAAACATAGGCTAGTTCAGAGTCATCTCCTGTGGAGCAAAATTAACAGCTATGAATCCTAAGCCACCCAAGTAGTGTTTAAGCTGATTCTCTCTCCCAAATGATTTCTGTTGTAACACAATAATATGCATTTACATAAGGAGTGAACCACAAATGGTCTAATAAACTGGTCTGTTAAAATCTGAGGGAGAAGCCTTGAGGTCTGAGGTGCTGAACTCGGCAAGAGTTGATGAGGTATGCCAATCTAGAACACAGTAACAATTGAACACGTAATTAAGTACTGTAAATTAATATCCCAAATAGTCCTACTTTGTAGATTTCTATATTTTGACCTTGGTAGAGGAATTATGGTATATGTATGGTCAGTGATGGAAAAAGTACCCAATTGTCATACTTGAGTGAAAGTAATGATACCTTAATACAAAATGAGGTCACCCAGTAAAATACTACTTGAGTAAAAGTCTAAACTATTGGGTTTTAAATATACTTATGTATCAAAAGTAAAAGTATAAATCATTTCAAATTCCTTATTTTAAGCAAACCAGTTGGTACAATGTTCTTGTATTTTTTTAAATTTACGGATAGCCAGGGGTACACTCCAACACTCAGACATCATTTACAAACAAAGCATTTGTTTAGTGAGTCCGCCAGATCAGAGGCAGTATGAATGATGTTCTCTTGATGACTGCGTGAATTGGACCATTTTCCTTGTTCTACTAAACATTCAAAATGTAATGAGTACTTTTGGGTATTAGGGAAAATGTATGGAGTAAAAAGTACATTATTTTCTCTAGGAATGTAGTGAAGAAAAAGTTGTCAGAAATATAAATAGTGAATACAGATACCCCAAAAACAACTACTTTAAAGTATTTTTACTTAAGTACTTTAAACCACTGTGAATGGTATGTGTCTCAGTCAGAAATTAGGCTATTTGGATGTAAGTGTCATCTTTTATTTTACTAGGCAAGTCAGTTAAGAACAAATTCTTATTTACAATGGCGGCCTTCATTGGCCAAACCCAGACGATGCTCGGCCAATTGTGCGCCGTCCTATGGGACTCCCAATCACAGCCAGCTGTGATACAGCCTGGTTTTGAACCAGGATGACGCCTCTAGCACTGAGATACAGTGCCTTAAACCACTGTGCCACTCAGGAGCCCATAGGTCCTTCCATGAAATGTGTATCTTGTAATTTTGACAACATAGGCTATTATCACAATTAACAATCCTTCTATCGCATCTTTTTTATGTCCCGATATAGGTTGTCACTATT
Source organism: Salvelinus alpinus (assembly GCF_045679555.1). NCBI lineage: Eukaryota > Metazoa > Chordata > Actinopteri > Salmoniformes > Salmonidae > Salvelinus > Salvelinus alpinus. The sequence goes on along the minus strand of NC_092095.1, from coordinate 30,765,174 downwards.
ATGCAATGAGGTCTGATGTTTACTTCCCATACAGTAAAGTCCCCTCACCTGGTACAGAAGGCCTATTGGGCTATAGGCTAGATGGAATGATCATGTGCATAAAATAATGTCTGCCATATAACTGGTTATAGCCTACTTCACTTTAAGAGTAAACACCCTGGCATGCCTTTTTGGTACAGGAAAGCTCTATTTTTGTATGCAACAAAATATTTGCTATTAAATGAGCAAGGATGGATAAAGGCCTTCTGAAATTATACTAATTAATTCAGTTGTGGAACAGCACAGAAGATTCCATTATATTCTAATACAAAACCATCAAGGTTGAATTCATAAAATATAAGTTCGTTCTCAGTAGTTGGTTGCCCTGGCGAATGTTTCCTTCAAAGTTTGGGCATTCCAAATACTCACCCTCACTTCCATACTGTTTCCCATTGTTCGCACCCATCCTAAAGAATGCATAATCTACATGCAGAACTCATTGGTATCCAAAAAAGCAAACATCCAGGATAAGCGTCCACACACTATCATATATAAAAAAGGAAATGATCACATAGAATTAAGGTAATTCAAAAATAATCTTTGTCATCGAATGGTTAATCCAGATGTTGACAGAATAACGGGGAAAGAAGACGTTTCGGTTTTTACGCAAACCAATCCAGACTAGTTTCCAAGACGGTACGGGAAGCATAACTTCTCTATCCAAATAGTTTGTTTAACTCCATAACTTTGGGGCTGCATTGTTCGAATAAATCCAGCATCAGAATAATATCAAATATACGTTTTAAATTAAACCCCCTAAATGCAAGCAGCTGTTGCGGGTTGCGTGCAGTCATGGAGGCGTCCAGAACCATACCCAATAACTTTTGGCAATGAAGGGAAAACGCACTCCGCTAGTCTAGATTTAAAGAGACAGTGCACCTTATTTAAAGGGAGATGATGAAATAAATCAGAGGGAACCCCTTCAGTATACAATAACCTAGGCAAAATTGTACATGAAGCAAATGATACAACATTGGCATTGCACAGCATGATAGGCTATGATGAGCACATATTAGCTTTTGAACATACAGTATGTGATTTGAAGGATGTGCTATATATGTACATATCTATAACTGGTTGTGTCTGAATACCCATACTAGCTTCTAAATAGTTTGCAAAAAATAAACGTTTATAGTATGTGACATTTCGAAAATAGTACTCTGAATGCGTTATCTAAATGGGCAATTGCGTTGATTCCCGCCATTCGTTCATTTTTGTACAGCCTGTCAATTTATCTTATTATCAGCTGTTGTCAAACACGTGAGTCGGAAAAGATTAGTGTGAATTTTAGTAGATTAAACCTTGAAATGAGTATGCAGTTTAAGTATGTAGTATGCTAGTATGGCTATTCAGACACGACCTCTGTCTACGTTTGTGACAATTTACTACTCTAGTAGTACTACCACCAATTTCCCACATGAAACTCCCATGACCAGGCTCTTTAACTATAAGTGGACATGGACACTATTCAAGTGTCAGTATTTGGCCCTACTCTTTAAATGGGAATGACTTTCCTGAGCATATAATAAGTGATAAAACTCTATTATTGGAAACTTTCCATTGTTAATACGTTTAAACAGGAATAGGAAATATCAAGTTATGATATTTCTATCATCCAAAACATTCATTGAACTTCCTTTAGGTATCAAACCCTGTGGCCTTTGTGTTGTACTGACCATGGGAAAAAGTTAAATTCTTGTTTTGCTAAATTGCACAATCCATGTTTATACACTTATCATGGAAATACTGAAGTGTGTGTCTGTTCTATTGTTCCCAAGACATCATTTAACAGAAATAAGGAAAATAATTGGTAACACTTTACTTGATACCCAGCGTCATTACACGTTATGACACGGTCATAACCATGCCATAATATGTCTTAACAGCTGACATAACCTGTTATAATATGGTCATAACACTGTCATGACCCACATTTTTACAGCTGTTGTGACATATTGCGTAATTTTATGGTTGGTTATGACGCCTGCATAAGAATAAAACCTGAACATGGTTTCAGCCTAGCTCAGTGCTTGCTGTGGTGGTGAGGCAGCAAGCGGGAAAATACGGAGCGTAAGGGTTGGTAAAGTTCTCTAGTTGCGCAGTGATTGGCTCAGTGTTCTGTCACTCATGGGGACTCTACAGGTAGAGTTTGAAAATTCAAGCCCCTTGGGTGCTGCAATAGTTACATTAGAAGTTCCCATCCAAGAAGGCTCAAGGTCATCACCTTAGCTTTGATTGGACTGATCATGTCAACATCATACTTTCAAAATCTTAGCTAGCAAGCTAGTAGTCATCATCATGAATCAAGTCGACAATCTAATGGCAAATCCTTTTCACTCCTTGCTATATGAAGAGAAATAATAGATAAAACGCATCGGTGCTCATGGGCCATAAATATATTTTTTACCTTTATTTAACTAGGCAAGTCAGTTAAGAACAAATTCTTATTTTCAATGACAGCCTAGGAACAGTGGAGTAATTGCCTTGCTCAGGTGCAGAACGACAGCTTTTTACCTTCTCAGCTCGGGGATTCGATCTTGCAACCTTTCAGTTACAAGTCCAAAGCTCTAACCACTAGGCTACCTGCCGCCATTACACAACAAACATTACACAACAATTTGGAAATCGCAAATTCATCAATGAGTGGTTTGGAAGGAATCAGTGGCTAACTGCAAGCATTGCAATCCCTAGCCTGCTATTCAGTGGAGTGGGTGTGTTGTCCAAGTCTAGGTCTAAGGGTCTCTTTTCCAAGCTTAAAAGGATAAACATTCAAAGTGGGCCATGCTGTCAATCCAGCATGACTTCTGCCGCGCTCAAAACAACTGGAAACTCGGACCTGGGAAATCTCAGACTTCAGTGAATTCAAGACAACTGGGGACTCAAAAAAAAAGAAAAAAAGAGCTCCGACTGGGAAAAAATGTTTTGAACGGTCATCCAACTCAGAATTGGAAGTCAGGAACTCGGGCCTCTTTCTAGAGCTCCGATCTGAAGATCCCTGACGTCATCATGATTCAACCTTGTTATTTCCTAGTTGTCTTGAAAGCACCATACATCCAGAGAATGCGAAACTTTGACGACAAAGTTCGATGACAAAACTTTGCTCACGAAAGGACCGCCGCGCCACCTTCCTGTTAAAGTGAGCACAGCACAACAAGGTGAGTTCAAAAATGTCTTGTATGCTGCTTCATAAATGATTTAATATGCAAGGGAGATATGTATACTGTAGCTAATACTAACTGTATGTTGTGTAGTAAGCTGTTAGTAGCCCATGTGCCTTTCCCCTTATAACTTAGCCTACTGTTCTGACTTGGTGGTGCACCTGTAGCATATAGCCTGTTTTAGAGAAATGTCATCATCAAATATTGTAAGAGCTTTAATTGTCTGCTTATATGCCCCCTTTATTTTCCTACGATTCTGACTTGGTGTACAGGTAGAATACTGTAAGAACGGCCCATGTTCTGAATTCTATCGCTGTACATTTCAAAAGTGCTAAACAAATAGTTATATTGACTACGTCCGTCCTAGCTCGCTCATTGTCTTAATCAAAATTACGGATTGCCTCAACCGCTCGTCGTCCCATTATGCCATAGTTTGTACATTTCAATCGTCAGTAGAAACCAAATTTGATTAAGCAAGTCAGCCATATCAGCAGTTTTTTTTTAATTCAGTAAACTGTTTCGCTGCCAGACAAGGCTCCGCTGATAGCCAGGTGTAGCAGTGGTAAGGTGTTGGGACAGCTTTATGTAGTCCCTAACAGTTTGTGGTCAGCATTTGTCACCATTACATGCTGACCAGACTGGACACGTCGCAAAATAAATTTAGAAATCCATGTTATTCAATTATTGCACCCACACTGCTCGCGTGCGCCAATGAGCGTCTGCATTGCCAAAGGCTAAAATAGAACTCCTTTCTATTTCTGATGCAGATCGCACTGAAAGTCTCTCGCATCTCCTCATTGGTTATACCCACGTGGGTGATTGAAAGATGAATTGTTGCCGGTCGTCGTGGTAATACTATGAAATTTTAGATGGACCCTCATATAAGTTCAAAGATGAAAAAGCCTGGAAGGAGGAGAGATGACTAGAAGCGATTCGGTTGGCTGTTTTATGTGTGGATTAATTGTCGGGGTAGAGGACCTTGTGCATTTCAGGTAAAATAACAACTCAATGTTTATATCCCAGGACAAATTAGCTAGCAACAGCAAGCTAGCTAAATAGGACAAATTAGCTAGCAAGAGCAAGCTAATTAGCCATACGTGTTTAATGCTTTTCGACCTGTCCCCAAATTAATGTCATTGGTTCTGAGTTTGTTTTGATATTTTAACCTGCGTGTCATGATCGCGTCTGGTGTAGGTGTACAAAATACATTTATGCACGTTTGCGCACGCACGCAGCCGGTTTCGGTTCCGTGTTATAGTGCAAGTAATGTATTATTTAGTGTTGTGGCTTTGCTGGTATGCATTATAAATCTCACCCCACCAAGACTTACATGCTAAAATCACCACTGGGTTATGGTATGGGCAGGCATAAACTAGAGACAACACCATTGCATTTTATTGATGGCAATTTGAATGCACAGAAATACCATGACGAGATCCTGAGGCCCGTTGTCAGGCTGCCAGAAATGTTCAATTGGTATCAAGAGACCTAACGTGCGCCAGGAAAACAATCCCCACACCAGTACACCACCGCCGTGTTGGTGATTGCATGCCCACTGGAGCTGCTTCTTGTTTTTACCTGATAGGAGTGGAACCCGGTGTGCTCATCTGTTGCAATAGCCCATCCAGTTGTAGGTTCCAAGATGCCGTTCTGCACACTAGTGTTGTACTGCGCCGTTATTTTTCTGTTTGTGGCCCGCCTGTTAGCTTTCACGATTCTTGCTCTTTTCCTCCGATCTCTTTTCACCCACAGGACTGGATGTTTTTTATTTGTCGCACCATTCTCGGTAAACCCTAGACACTATTGTGCATGAAAAGCCCAGGATGGCGGCCGTTTGAGGTACTAGACCCGGCACGCCTGGCAACAACGAATATACCAAGCTCAAAGTCGCTTAGGTCACAAATTTTTGCCCATTATTACATACAATCGACCAGTAACTGAATGCCTCGATGCCTATTTTATATAGCATGCCACCGCCACGTGACTCACGTCTGTCTGTAGGAGCGATCTATTTTCATGAACGGGGTGGTGTACCTAATAAACTGTCTAGTAAGTTTGTGTGTATAGTAATGTATGCATTCAAGTCTGTCTATGTTATTAAATTAAGTATTTGTCTAATGTATTTTGGGTGTCGGACCACAGGAAGATTAGCTGTCGCCATTGCTAATGGGGATTTCTTTTTTATTCTACTTGATTTTTGTCTGTCTATGAAGGGGTCAAATGCCAAGCCCCCATACCTTTTACAGCCAACCATTGCTGCCGCACTGGAATGTGCACCAAGAATGTGTTCTACATCCTTCATTTAAGAGTTTTACTGACACATTTATATGCGAGCGTGCGAGGTAAATAAACAAATAAAAGGAAACTGCAGCCAATACCATAAAAACAGTTGTAACTAACAGGTCCTCTGGTCTGAGAATTGATACCTCCGCACACAATGATTGGTAGAGAGAGGAGTTATTAGAAATACACACTATATTCATATTGTGGTTTAAAGCAATTACAAATACATGCACAGTGCATGCTACGGTCTAAGATTGACATGTCATAAATTAGAGTAATATGTGAAGTTTAACACGCTGACGTCTGAAGCCCCCTAACAAAGTAAAACAGTGCTAAGGGCTTGCTTATTTGCTAAAATATGTTTTGGCAGGGACAGTTATAAGCAGTACAATTACTTTATATTAAAGTAATTATAGTTTAAAAGCCTATTATGCTGATGTGACGGCTACCTCAAAACTACTAATAGGTCAAAAGACTCAGCTTTATTTTTTAGAACCATCCAATAAAAATATCACTTAAACATTTTAACCCCTTTGTGGGTCACGCATTAAACTGACTAGATAAGTTCTGGGAGATGGTTGTTGTGCATCCAATGTGAATACACACACAACGAGGCACAGGGGTAAGGGTTGGCAATAGGGTTTGTATTGACTTCAGCAACAGACAGACAGAAGGCAGACTCTGCCTCCATTGGGGTGGTATCCGGCCCCATTGCATCCTGGGAGAACACGGCAGCGGGGGTAGTAGGGATGCCAATGGACTCCAGGCCAGAGCCAGAAGAGAGACTGCAGTCAGCCTCACAGGATATGGGGAGCGGAGAAGCAGGGCTGACATCTGCAGTGGATATGGTAGAGGAGCATGCAGGTAGAGGTTCTCCACAGGTCCTCTTGGACAGCCTCCGATTCAAGGCACGCATGGTCACAGGAATAGACATACATCTGAATCAGAAGAGCAAGACGATGAATATCAAAGTCATGTAACCAACAACTCATTAAGTAAATACTTAGTGTAAGAATGTGGTCTCTGCCTAGAGACAAAATTAAGCAGTATGACTGAGAAATGGACCTAGTGGGAGAATACAAAATCAAACCTCTTTAGGACTCTGGAGACGTATTCATCCATGGATTCTGACTCTGACCCCACTGCAAACAGACTGCAGGTGAGCTTCCGGGAGTCTGCCACATTCACCAGCACTGCAAGACAACAATACACCACACTAAACCCTGAGTAGAGAGCATGGAGTGTAACGTATTGCATTGTGATTCCACTAAACCGACCCCTGCAGAGTAGAGATAACAAATACTCACAAACAGATAGAGAGTCACTGTCAGATAGGTGAAAGGTCACAGTAAGGCTGGAACCTGACTCAGGGAAGACCTCGCAGTATAGGTCACACACTGGACCTAGAAAAAGGGGTTTGGTTATAGCCAGGTCAACAATGTTCTCTCATATGAACAGTTTGACATCCTTTTGAGATAAGGATGCAACCACCATCAGATTACTTAAGACACATTAGATACCAAACATGTAATAATTAAATAGTATTCTGTGACATTTGGGGATTGTAGGATTAGAACCCTGATGTATGCTCAGTTGCTTACTTACCTGGGCCGGGCCTGTGAGAGGTAATGCAGCTGGCCAGTAGAGTGTTAATTGCACACTGGTGGCGGAGCAGCTCCAGTAGGGCAGGGACATGGGCGGGGTGGGCAAAGGGTATTGTACTCATCAGCGCCCCCCTCAGAGCAGCTTCTTCCCATGCCGCCCCCGGCAGCACATAGCTGTGTATCTCTTTACCTGGGAGGGGCTGGATGGAGAAGACAGGTGTGTCAAAATGAATACCTTTGATGGAATGCTGAGTAGAAGAAAGTGGTGTAGGTCTTACTGTGCACAGCTGTCAATGATATAGTGCCAGTATGATATACGTTGTAGAGCAAAATGATAAGTCCATAAGCATTCAAATCCTGTTTTGGTTTAAGCATATATACACACAAACCACTAGAAAGTGGGCATCTTGGCCATCCCATGTTTTGTTGCCACCATTTTCCCCTAATAAGGTCATCATTAACTGGGGAAAAGGTGCCCACTGCAGGTCAGCATCAGCTATGGCAACATCTAGGAAACAGTAGCAGTTTGATCACAAGAAAGAAAGGGAGATACCTAGTCAGTTGTACAACAATGCGTTCAATTGAAATGTGTCTGGTATCATCCCAATGTGAATTACAGTGCAGGACGACCCATTTATTCACAGAAGACTATAAGCGCAATTGAATCTTGCTAAAAGGATTATCAAAGCATACAAACCTGTAATTTGGCTGAGCTTCTCAACAAAGGAAGAGAGCATTGGTAGGGGTGGCTGCAGTTTGAGCTGGAAGCAGGCTGGCATCATTTCAGAGAGCACCTCACAGAGAGGACTGAACAATGGTAGACTGCAACAACAAAAAGCACAAACTCAAGCTCATTATTAACATAGCCGTCTTAAATTTGGGATTTCATCCTAATATGGGGAATTCCATGTTTTGCATTTAGAAAACCTCAGATATCAATGCATCATTTGAAAATAGTAATATAATGACATTGAGATAGTTACCCCTGGGCGTCAAGCTGAGGTGGCTGTGGGATGACAGATGCCATCTGGAGCTTGTGTGTAGAGTCAGTTGGCCCCACTGTCACCAAGGCCAACTGGCCAACACTGCCTCTCTCTGCAATCCCATAGCAGAATAAAACAGTACTTTTTTTTTTTTTAAGAAGTAACATTCAAATGCAGTTGCGAATGTTCCAAAACATACCTGAATCAGACATCTCCAACAGAATGTCAGAAGGGCTGATGTAGTATTGGATAGTCATTGGGATACCTGAATAGGACAGACAAAAAAAAAGAAGCATATTTCTGTTAGTCATTGAGGGTGATCGAGCAGCTAAAGAAACAACTAGGGGCTTTCTGGCTAATGGTCTTGCTCCCTTTAGTAGTAACCTACCTTCGCTCCCTGCCGTAAGATAGCCAATCCTGCCATTGAGAATCATGTCCACTTGAAGATTGCACTCCCTTAGTGCTCTGAAAGGAGAAAAACATTTGTGGATATTTCAACACAATGACATAGGATTTCATTCAAGACAACCTCTAGCTTCTTTAATTCTCACAGCAAAATGCAGGAGTCACAATTCCTTCTCTATTCAACTTCGGCCATTCTAATTATATTTCACTAACCTTGGCAAATGGGATATCTTCTGTAGATCTTTCCCCAAGAACTGAAGGGCTGTGTAGACCTTAATCTTGGTCTCACTAAAAAATATTAGACTGGTTAAGCGGCATGATAACAGGCCAATGACATTGAATATCAACTAGTGGTAAAAAGGCAGTACTTGTCTCCAGGGATGTTGTACAGGGAGGAAAGGCCTTTCAGTTTCACTGAGAATTCTTCAAACTTCTTTGACCTGTGCAGTAATAAACAGATGGGGGTAATCTGAAGTGCCAACAATGTATACTTTGTTAGAACTTGGTAAAATAAATGTCAGGTGACCTCAGTTGACAAATTGTATTAGTCAGACCGTATGTATTACATCTTACTTTAGCAGTTGAAGAAGTGACTCGCTTGACTGTAACACACAAAAAAAAAATTGGCTTGAGTGACATGAGTAATTTCAAACATTACAAAATGTTTTCCTATATAGGAATGAAACAATCAGTCTAATACCAGAGGGGCTTCTCCGTGTTGGGCCAACTTGACGTCCTCCACCTCTCCCCCAGGCAGCAGTAGGACCTCTAGGTAGAACATGTCGGCTGTGAGGTAACAGGTTGTCTCAGTGGGGCTCAGGTGGGACCCCATCCTGTACAAGACAGAGGTCAAGGCTCAATAATGAGAAATGCCATTGCAAACACCAAGAGCGCGATGGAGGTTATTTAGTGTATAGCATCAAATGAATTCCACACTGTACAGGCCTAAGAATCTTTCGATCCAAAAATCAGGAAACTCAAAAGATGCTGCACTGATTTGGAGCATTCAACATGGGTAGAGGTCCCTGGATTATCCAGTAGAGGGACCCAAAGTCTAGGCATTATATTACCGAATGAAAACAGATTACAAAATCATCATATTACCCTCTCTGTTTGGCTATTATCTCCAACCGTGATACCATGGCGCTCAAAGACGACACTGGAACAGAAAACAGTTTGGGAAATGTTTCATAAAAAGTTATAATTTGAGTGAAGTGACCATACAACAAATGGCAGACAACAATCATAACTCTGCACGATGACCTTCAACTGGAATGGAGTGCATTGCAACGGATACTAGTCTATGCAGAAGATTGAATTTAGCTGATGTTGTGAATACAAATAGCTCATGTTTTGTTTACCAGTCAGTGCTTCATGGAGTATTTTCAGACACCTAATCAGTGGTTCACAGGGTTTGGTGTCACCTCTCGATTTGTCCTATAAAAATACAGATGAAGACATTTTTGGAGCAGCTCAAGTATCCTGAGAGAAAGCACTTACTACATACTATGACAGAGTTTGAGAAAGCGCATCTCTTGAGAGTCTTTAGGAACTGAATGAACTTAGGGCTTAAGACTGAGCAGCATTGTTGAGGGCAGACATCTAGATGGCCCAGGCCCTACTCCAGCTGCCTTATCCCCTTGGACCGCACATCCCTGTCCGCCCAACAACCACTCTCAACCCCACCCCCAACAGGCCCTGGAGACTGACTGCTGCCAAGCTGAACTTCTTTCCGAGGCCACACAACACAATCATCCCCAGTCGTGGAGTGCAACTGGACAATGGCCATGGATGGATCAGGATAGATTCGTCACATCCGAGTCCAGAAAGCAGTGTCCAACTGACACAATTCCAAAAACCTTTCAGCCCATTCTAAAACGACAAACAAGAGCTTTTCAATTGTACCCCCACTGACGTTGAATCTAAACAATGATAGCTCTGGGTAATGTGTTGGGAAGGGGGTGGCACTTAATACTGGAAATGATTGCTGTTGGTGACAGATCATACCAGTTACTCAGTCAAATAAGGGACCAGTTGTTTATGTAGAGTTATACTAATCTGGCTAAAATCATCTTGGAATGCCAACATCTGGAAGGCATTTCAAGTCTTGTGGCTGAACGGTCACGGATGTTTCTCCTCAAAACAAGTTTGGTGAAACATTAGCCCAAGATGTACTGTTAAGGAGTGAAGGCTAGCCTACTCCATTAACATCCAAGACCCTTCCTTATATGTAATGGTCAGAGGTAAACTGGCTCTGGCAGCCAACTACGCCATCTAAACGTGAATCGATTCTTAATCGCGATATGGTTCTGGAAACATAAGGCCCTCTACTTTCAAATTGAAAAGCAGATCGTTTTAACCCCCGCAGCAAAATGTGTCCGGGGGCATGCCCCCCAGGATATTGTTTTGGTAGAATGACTGAGGTCACAGACATTCTACTCCAAAATGTATGAAAATGTAATTATGTTGACAATATCAAAAGATAGAACTGATGAGAGCCACTGCACTGTAGGGAGATGAGGAGCAAGTGGTGTCTGTGTGATCGTGGCTCTCATTCGCACCACTGCTCATTCTGTTTGCTACAAATAGCCTATACATTGTAACTTGTCATTGATCTTAAAATGGATAGTATGTGTTTTTTTGGCAATTAAGCCCTTTTAATCTGACTCGGTAAGTAAAAACTCACGGATACCATTTGTCTATGCGTGCAGTTGAAGGTAGTTTTGCGAGCCATTGCTAACAAGCATTTCTACAGGAAGAGCTAGCATGCTAGCTGTTCCCATAGACTTCCAGTCATTGCGCCAACGCTAGGTAGTAACTTCCTTCAAACTGTGCGCAGAGACAATTATGGTATCCATGAGATCATCTGACTCAGGGTAAGTAGAAAAAGGCATAATTGCTGAAGTCTCGCACTATCCTTTTATAAGTGCCTCTGCAGAGAGATATACAAAACTCAGCAAAAAAAAATAAACGTCCCTTTTTCAGGTCCCTGTCTTACAAAGATCATTCGTTAAAAATCCTTCTACTGACTCTGGAAAAACACCAAAAGAAAGATGCCCAGGGTCCCTGCGCGAACGTGCCTTAGGCATGCTGCAAGGAGGCATGAGGATTGCAGATGTGGCCAGGACAAAAAATTGCAATGTCTGTACTGTGAGACGCCTAAGACAGCGCTACAGGGAGAAAGGATCGTCCTCGCATTGGCAGACCACGTGTAACACCAGCACAGGATCGGTACATCCGAACGTCACACCTGCAGGACAGGTACAGAATGGCAACAACAACTTCCCAAGTTACACCAGGAACACACAATCCTGCCATCAGTGCTCAGACTGTCCGCAATAAGCTGGACTGAGGGCTTGTAGGCCTGTTGTAAGGCAGGTCCTCAACAGACACCACCGGCAACAACGTCACCTATGGGCACAAACCCACAGTCGCTAGACCATACAGGACTGGCAATAAGTGCTCTTCTCTGACGAGTTGCGGTTTTGTCTCACCAAGGGTAATGGTCGGATTCGCGTTTATTGTTGAAGTAATGAGCGTTACACCGAGGTCTGTACTCTGGAGGGGGATCGATTTGGAGGTGCAGGGTCCGTAATGGTCTGGGGCGGTGTGTCACAGCATCATCGGACTGAGCTTGTTGTCATTGCAGGCAATCTCAACGCTGTGCGTTACAGGGAAGACATCCTCCCTCATGTGGTACCCTTCCTGCAGGCTCATCCTGACATGACCCACCAGCCATACTGCTCGTGACTTCCTGCAAGACAGGAATGTCAGTGTTCTGCCATGGCAAGCGAAGAGCCTGGATATCAATCCCATTTAGCACATCTGGGACCTGTTGGATCAGAGGGTGCGGGCTAGGGCCCTTCCCCCCAGAAATGTCCAGGAACTTGCAGGTGCCTTGGTGGAAGCGTGGGGTAACATCTCACAGCAAGAACTGGCAAAGCTGGTGCAGTCCATGAGGAGATGCACAGCAGTACTTCATGCAGCTGGTGGCTACACCAGATACTGACTGTTACTTTTGACCCCAACTTTGTTCAGGGACACATTATTCAATTTATGTTAGTCACATGTCTGTGGAACTTGTTCAGTTTGTGTTTCAGTTGTTGAATCTTGTTATATACATACAAATATATACACATGATAAGTTTGCTGAAAATAATCACAGTTGACAGTGAGAGGACATTTCTCTTTTTGCTGAGTTTATATAACGTTCAAAAGTTTGGGGTCACTAACAAATGTACTTGTTTTTGAAAGAAAAATCACATTTTTTGTCCATTAAAATAACAATTGACCAGACATACAGTGTAGACATTGTTAATGTTGTAAATGACTATTGTAGCTCGAAACGGCTGATTTTTAATGGAATATCTACATAGGCCCATTAACATCAACCATCACTCCTGTGTTCCAAAGGCACGTTGTGTTAGCTAATCCAAGTTTATTATTTTAAAAGGCTAATTGATCATTAGAAACCCTTTTGCAATTATGTTAGCACAGACAAAAACTGTTCTGATTAAAGAAGCAATAAAACTGGCCTTCTTTAGACTAGTTGAGTACCTGGAGGAAGTCTTCAACTAGCAGCTTCATTAAATAGTACCCGCAAAACACTAGTCTCAACGTCAACAATGAAGAGACTACTCTGGGATGTTGGCCTTCTAGGCAGTTGCAAAGAAAAAGCCATATCTCAAACTGGCCAATAAAAAGAAAAGATTAAGATGGCCAAAAGAACACAGAGGAACGCCTCCAAGAAGGCCAGCGTCCTTCTTCACTGTTAACGTTGAGACTGGTGTTTTGCAGGTACTATTTAATGAAGCTGCCAGTTGAGAACTTGCGAGGCGTCTGTCTCAAACTAGACACTAATGTACTTGTCCTCTTGCTCAGTTGTGCACTGGGGCCTCCCACTCTTTCTATTCTGGTTAGAGCCAGTTTGCGCTGTTCTGTGAAGGGAGTAGTACACAGCGTTGTACGAGATATTCAGTTTCTTGGCAATTTCTCGCATAGAATAGCCTTCATTTATCAGAACAAGAATAGACTGGCGAGTTTCAGAAGAAAGTTCCTTGTTTCTGGCCATTTTCAGCCTGTAATCAAACGCACAAATGTTGATGCTCCAAATACTGAACTAGTCTAAAGGCCAGTTTTATTGCTTCTTTAAATCAGTACAACAGTTTTTAGCTGTGCTAACATAATTGCAAAAGGGTTTTATAATGATAAATTAGCCTTTTAAAATGATAAAACTTGGATTAGCCAACACAACGTGCCATTGGTACACATGAGTGATGGTTGCTGATAACGGGCCTCTGTACACCTATGTAGATATTCCATTAAAAAAAATAAAAAAAATTCTCCAGCTACAATAGTCATTTACAACGTCTACACTGTATTTCTGATCAATTTTATGTTATTTTAAATGGACAAAAATAGCCTTTCAAAAACAAGGACATTTCTAAGTGACCCCAAACTTTTGAACGGTAGTGTATATCGATTTATTTACCATACTTTTGGGAGTGGTGTAAATTTAAATGACTATAGGGTAAACAATCAAATTTATTTATAAAGACCTTTTTACATCAGCCGATGTCACAAAGTGGTATACAGAAACGCAGCCTAAAACCCCAAACAGCAAGCAATGCTGAAGCTTCTGTTCACACTGATTAACGTGTAGACAGAGCGTGAGGACTGTTACACACATTGGCAGCGCCGTTATAAAAGCTTCAACTGAGAACCAAGAGCTAGGTGAAGTATTAGTCCATGTTCTGGATCGAGTTTGTATCTTGATCTAGCAGCAAAACACTAAACCAATGTTTAACTTACCTACCTGCGTCTGCCTGTTTGGCGACGCTTTTCCCATGTGGGAGGGTATATCCGTGGTCAGTGGACGGTAGGGAATGCGTCGACGAGCTGTGCCCAGGAAATAATTAAATCCAATTGTTAGATGCTAACACCCCATCTCCATATCAAAACATGGATTCCATGTTATATAGCATGCTGACCAGACACGTCGTGTGCGCGAGCATCGCAAAATACATTTAGAAATCCATGTTATTCAATTATTGCGGCAACGAGCGTCTGCGTTGCCAATGGCTAAAATAGAACTCCTTTCTATTTCTGACGCAGATCGCGCTGAAAGTCCTGCCTCTCCCATCTCCTCATTGGTTTATAGAAGCAGGTACCCACGTGCCATCTCCTCATTGGTTGTACCCACGTGGGTGATTGAAAGACGAAATGTTTTGCCGGTTGTCGTGGTAAAAGTGTAGATGCCAATCACCATATAATTTCAAAGATGAAAAAGCCTGGAAGGAGGAGAGATGACTAGAAACGATTCGGTTGGCCGTTTTATGTGTGGATTAATTGTCGGAGTAGAAGACCTTGTGCATTTCAGGTAAAATAACCAGGTAAAATAACCAGGTAAAATAATAAAAAAAATTGCTAGCAACAGCAAGCTAGCTAAATAGGACAAATTAGCTAGCAAGTGCATGCTAACTAGCTAAATCCCAAATTAATGTAATTGGTTCAGAGTTTGTTTTGATATTTTAACCTGCGTGTCGTGATCGCATTTGGTGTATGGGGACAAAATAAATTTATGCACGATGGCGCACACGCGCAGCCGGTTTGGGTTCCGTGTTATTGCCTTGGGAGCACACCTTCAGGATTGGGTTGGTGGCTCGCATCCAACTTTTAGGTGCATACACCGCCACCTACTGTACTGGAGTGTGAGGTCAGTCATGGCCTACCTACATTCAATTCCGGTAATACAAAATTGGGAAAAAGGATAATTTCCCTGCCAACTATTAGCCCTCACTAAAAAATTTAAACCCCCACCCCATTCCACTATTTAATCCTACTCCAGGCCAATGGTCTGGGAGGACAGAACACTACCACTCAACCCCCCCTTGCAACTCTTTTGCAGTAAAACCTCACAACAACAAGTACTTCTTTGCAGCTGCCACCACAACCTCTATTTTCTGTGACTTACGTTCCATTTCTGCAGTACAGTTGACAACAACGGCAATGAATGCTAAGAAACCCACATTATTCCCATTCCTCTCTGCGTACTCAGAGGAATCCTCTCAGGAGCCCTCACTCTGTACCCATCTTCCTCTAACACGCTCTACACTGCTTCAGCATACATGCATACATACATACATACATACATACATACATACATACTACTCTGATCCTGTAAACCTCAACCTGCCTTTCTCTCACCGGAAACCTCCGATCTCCAGCCCCATGGGCACCCCCACAACTTCCTCCACCGATACTACGCATCTTTTTGTCTCATGCCCTCCTGCACACATCTAGGAATCTCCCTCCTACACAATGCTGCAACAACTTAAGCTTGGCACCTAAAACACTAATATTTTCAGAACAAAAGCGCTAACAGGATAACTGACACATCCTAACTTGACCTTGTCAGGCAGACGTCTAACAATTGGATTCAATGATTTTCTACACGGGCACTGCTCAGCAAATGATGCATTACCAATTCACTGACATACCCTCTGACGTGGGAAAAGTGTTGTCAAACAGGCACAGAAACAGATTGGTAAATAAATTGCATGGTGGGTTAGTGTTATATTGCTAGACTGAGAAACTCGGTCTAGAACCTGGGCTAGGTGAAACCTGGGCTAGGTGACATTGGAGGAACATTTCAGAAATATTTCACTAATACTTACCATACACCTGCGAACCAGTTTAAAGGTCTCATTCCATGTCTTTTCTGCATATTTTGAGTGCAGGTCCGAAATTAAGGACTTACGCCCAACCACTGATGGGCAGAAAATTAAGTGCTTAAGATACAAATACATTGGATGGCGACATCAAACAGAAGACAGCAGACTGGAAATAACAATTGCCATTGTGTGAATGGGGTCAAAAACCAGGCTGAGCCTCTATTGGCTATATATCTGCGTTCAATTGCTTCCCTCAATTACAACATTTTGAATATTTACCTCGGTATTGCCCTCTCTGAATTACATTAGTTCGCTAAGCACTAGTCTGACTAAATCAGGTTGTAATGTTCAATTAGTTGGTATACACCCAAAACTAATGACTGCAAAACTGTGAAATTGTTGTTTAAAAGCCAGAATGTTGAATAAAATTATATTTGCGCTTATTCTAGCAGTTGGCTGTGCAGTTTGTCCTTCAGCCGCTCCCAATTTGAGACATATCCGCAGGAAAGTATGGATTACAATTTATTTTTTTTGGTGCACAGTGCTGAAGTTGACATTTCTATCACTTGGCACATGCGTAAAACCATGTAAATAACTAATGATTTCTGTTAGTATGCATGCAACACGTACACACGTGTTTGCTCATGACCAAAGGCAGGTGTAAAAGATGGAAGTAGCCTACATGCACGCAATGCATGCATGCATACTAACTGAAGTCTGCAGGTGTTTACATGGTTTTACGCATGTGCCAGATGATAGTAGACATTTCTACTTCAGTACCAGCGCTCTAAAAAGTTGGGTAAACAATAGTTTACCGTGGATATTTCGATCATCTGAAGGTCCAACACCACGGACAACCAGTAGACAAAGTTCAAATGTAATTTTATTAAACACTGTGGCTTGTGAGGAACGTTCACACGATGTTGCAGTCATTAGTTTCAGTCTGTATCAATTAATTTATCAAAATAGCCAAGCACATCTCTCACCTGCCATCTTCAATTATATCTTGAACCAGAAGTTGGTGCCCATGCGGTTTCAGAAAGAAAAAAACTGTCGCGTTTCCTCTAAAATAGGCCTACTCTGAAACAGGTCCAAAAAAAAAAGTGTATGTGATGATACGCACAGGAAGAGCTCCATCAAGTGGGACATGACACCAATGATTTAAATACCCACAGTAGGTGACGATCAGGGGGAGCTGTTTTGAAGCCACTGATCCTCCATCTTGGTACACCCCCACCGATGTGAAATATATTTTGGAAACTATAGAAATGCATTAAGGTAAAAAAAAAATTAAAAAATCACTAATTATTTTAGACACCTTAATGTTTCAATTATATTTAATTTGAGCTTAACCAAAATGAAAAAAATATATAAAACATGTAAGTACAATTTGTAAAAATATTTTATGTTACTGTCCTCAGTAAAACAAAAAAAATAACTTAAATACCCAGTATATGTAATTTTGTCCTTGAAACATTGAAATAATTCATTCAAACCTATGGAGGACATCCTCATCTGGGGAGTGCCAATATGGCCTACCAGTTGCTTCAGACTCTCATTGGCCAATACATATTACTCACATCCAGGGTTTATATACATTATTGCATCAAGTTATTCCTTCTTTTAGCGCCAAACACAGACTGTTTGTTCATTTGTCTAACGATTTTAAGCGCATTCCAATTGTAACACTATTTAGGCTATTTAGAGACTATAAATTAAATTATTAGTCATTATTAATTTATACTCTAAATTAGAGTATAAATTGCATATCGCCAAACTGTCGCTTACTCACTGTGGATTGTTTGTAGACTGGAATGATTTACTGCAGATTGCTCACATACTGGTCACACCCACATAGTTATCCAGCAGGTGCAGGCACTTAATAATGTTCTATGTTTTTCTTTTTCTTTGGAATTTGATTGGCGGATTGCATCCAACTTTTAGGTGAGGTCAGTTACGGCCTACCCACATTAAGTTATCTTCATTAGGCATGTTCTATATTGAGCGGTGTGTTTCCTAATATCTATATCCCGTAAAGATGCCCTAGGTAGAAATCGCTACGCCTTTTCCTGGTTGCTAAAATTGTAATAGTTTCCCTAATTTCAATTTATGTGACAAAACAAGCAAGTATAGTTTAGAAAATCATTGTACCATCTAAACCGCTGTGAAATATATTTTCCATAACCAAAAATATTGTATTTTCAGCTGTTTGAAGCTGTTGTACAAAACGGAAAGTAAAACATGCAAATGAAATTTAAGAGCAGGAAGCATAGAAATAATGCACATAGAACAGTTCTACTGCTTCTTAAACTTGCTTTCAATGAGAATGACAGAACTATATGCTTTCAATGAGAATGACAGATCTACAACACAGATTTCTATGTGAATTTAGTGGGTTGCCCAAAAAGTTACATATTGCAGCATTAAATGTTTATGTGATATTATGTCCTGATATTGTGAAATGTAATAGCCTTTGCATTGACCATTGATACAATAACTATTGAGAAGTATTGATTATTTTGTGAAATATTAATGTTAAACGATGAAATTACAGTTTATGTGCATTTTGCATTATCACAGTGTTAGGCTTTAATACTTTGGAATTTTGGTAAATATGTCCTTTATCTACTTCCCCAGAGTCAGACGAACTCATGGATACCATTTTTATGGCTCTGTGTCCAGTATGTTAGCGTTCGCTCACGAACCTACCTCTCACGAACCTAGCTTCCTTCATGCTGGACACAGAGACATAAAAATGTACTCCACTAGTTCATCTGACTCTGGGGAGGTAGAGAAAGGGCCTCAATGCCAAAATCCCGAAGTATCCCTCTAGCCTGTTCTGGTCGATACTTGGGGTGCGTTCAGCAGGAAACAACGGTTTGCAACGTCCAGATATAAATATGTTATGTAAGCTAGAACAAACATGCCTCACCGACCATTTAGGCTGTGTTGACACAGACAGCCCAATTCTATTTTTTTTTTTTAGCTAATTGGTCTTTTAGTGGCCTTCGTCTTGACGCTGGAGAGACATTAAGGTTTTAAAGTTAATTTCCTGCAATTCTAGACATTTTGCCATGGGGCAGAGATAATATTCACAAGTTTAAATCTAATTTCCTGCAATTCTACACATTTTGCCAGGATTTCTGCCATGTTAAAGATTTATGAGTGAGCATGACCTATATGAGTGGGCTTGACCTCCATGCCCGGTCAGTACCGCTAGACTAATTTACCAATCTAAAAATTGTTTACTGGCATGGCTAATTGAGTGACTGTCAGTGACCGACATAACAATATAAAAATTGCTGATGCACAACCAAATGTCGAACGTGCACCTTGTGTATTCTAATACTCCAACTCTCTAATACTCTAAGTTGGGACCCGGAATGAGTTCCTAGCGGCCTGGGGACCTAAGTAACCGCTTTGTCACTTATTCCTAGAGCCGACCCTAATGTTGGCTCTATTCATGTCATTTCTATCTGTAACGTTCGACAACGTTTGGCTACTGAACGTGGCCCTGGTTGCTCATTTTCAGGAGAGATTATGCTGGAGTGACATGTTGTGCCAAGGCTCTCTAAACTCAGTTGTGTTAGGAATTATTGACACTGTCCTTATAGGCGTGTAGTGAATTGGCTATTTAGATAATATATGTGTTATTTTGACAGTGTTCGTCATCAACGTTCAAATACACCCACGCGTCTAGTGTGTAGAGTCAATTCGAAAATGTCCCAAGCTCAAACTGGTGTAGTGAGTTTGGAGTTGAGATGGCAGAAGTGTTTTTTGAAGATGGAATTCGTTGAGTACAGTTAGTGAGAAAGATGAGTGGACAACAGTGAAGTCCAAGAATGGAACAAAAAGGGATACAATTGTTGTGGAAAATTAGTCTGATAAATCGTTGCATTGGAGTATGTATTTTGGATAAGGCTGTTCATTTGGGAAACCCTTTTGAAGTCACAAGGATGGTGAAGAAGGCGTTGGGAAAAGTGGATGCAGTCAAAGTAACCAGGAGTGGTATGGTGTTGATATTGTGTGTATCTAAAGAGCAAAAGGAACGTGTAGTGTGGCTCGCAAAGTTATCGGTGCATGAAGTGGACAGCTTTGATTTCCGGAGCAGGGCACAGGTAAAAGGTGTTATCTCTGGCGTCCCGTTGGATATTGATAATCAATATCTTAGGCAAAGAATTACAGGAGTAGTTAATGCACGTTGATTGAGCCGTATGGATAATACTAAAAAGGAGCAAAGTGTATCTCTATTATTGATGTTTGATGAAGAGTATCTACCATCCTATGTAAATCTGGGCTATATAAGAGCGTTTGTGCAATACAAGAAATGTACAAAGTTTGGCCACGTGT
This sequence comes from Salvelinus alpinus, assembly GCF_045679555.1. Classification (NCBI taxonomy): domain Eukaryota; kingdom Metazoa; phylum Chordata; class Actinopteri; order Salmoniformes; family Salmonidae; genus Salvelinus; species Salvelinus alpinus. The sequence continues at coordinate 30,744,679 of NC_092095.1, read as the reverse complement.
CAAATGTTTGCAGGCGGAAGGAATACGTTATTGAACGGTCTGTGAATGTAAAATGTTGCAACTGTGGTGGGGATCATATTCCCGAATTCCCTGAGTGCCGTGAAAGACGTCGATGTGTCAAGGATCATGGCTGTAAAGCACATCTCCTATGTGGAGGCGGTGAAGAGAGTTGAAGGGGCAAGAGGCCACAGTTCTGAAGAAGATATGGCGGTGGATGCACCGCAACCAGTTGCAAATGGTATACCTCAGTCAAGTTATCTGGATACATTTAGTGTGAAGAAGGTGGATTTTGTAGCATTTATAGCCTCAGTTATTAATTGTACTGCACAAATGTCCAAGAAGCCCAAGCAGCTGAACATCATTATAGCTGCAGCTGAGAAGTTTTTGGCCTCCAAGACTTCCCGGCAGAAGCACTGCAAGGACTACTGTCCCCAGAAAATGTCCCGCCCTCACAGGATCCTTCTGAGCCTGTGTATGGACTTGATTATAACAGAAAAGCAAGCAGATTCATATTGTATGGAATTGTTATATATTTATTTGATCTTTACCCTGCATTATTTCCTTTATGGGATCTTTATAATCCACCTGTACAGTAGGTGGCGGAATGCACATATAATTGTGGCGTACGCCATTATACCAAAGAAGAGGTGGTCGGATTGGTGAAGTGTGTAGAGTTTAACCATAGTTCGGGGAATGGGAAATGGTGGCGAGTAGTGCGGACGGAATGGAGAAAAAGTTGGTGAAGCAACAGCTGTGCTGGAATGCGAACAATATGGGTGTCAGTACGGATGGTATGGAGCTGGAGGATGAGGGTCAAGGACCGGAATGGTCGATAGTGGAAAGCCAGGAAGAAGAGAGATCAAGATACAGAAAGCAGTTGAGCGTCTAGTTTAAAAAGCATAAAGAGGGCCAAGTTAGGAAGCAAGATTAGTGATGTGTCGGAGTGGAAAGTTGTCATGGTGTTTGATGAGACCACAGGGCCTCACACTCTGTCCATCTAACTAATGCCGTAGAGAAAGGTAGGTGAAGTGAAATTAGCTTGGTTCATTGGTAGCCAAGCTCAGCAAGAGAAGATTTTGGAAATGGAAACGTTTAAAAGCCATGTCCCTCGTGCTTATGCTAGATTGAGGGGAGTCATCACTGTGGCAGAGTGATTGAGGCCAAAAGGTTGATCAGTAGGAAAGAGGGTCAAAGATGTGAAAGCTTATCAGTCATGCTGAGTTTTGAGAAAGTCTTGCTGAGAAAAATACAGATAGGACTCCTTAGTTTCAATGTTAGAGAATTTGTCCCAAATGCACTGCAGTGTTTTAAATGCCAACGAATGGGACATGTAGCTGCTCAATGTAAAGGAAAGAAAAGATGTGCCAAGTGTGGAGGGGAACATGATTACGGTGACTGTGGAAGCAATGTGAAGGTTAAGTGCTGTAATTGTAACTGTTGAATCCAAGATGGCGTAGCAGTCGGACGTGTGTTTGTCTTGTCTTGTCCCGTGTAAATAGTCCTCGTACTTTTCGTATACATTTCGTATATATTTTAATTTCACTTTCCATCTAGGAACTGAATATACATTCCTACATTCCGCCTCACCCAATGTGGTACGGACCTGCTATTTTTTATACTTTAGAACCGTAACCCCAATCAGAAGCTAGCCAGATAACTAGCTACTAGCTAGTAGTCAGTTAGCCACTGCTGCGGTCTTCACCCTTAACTCGGACACAGCCAGCTTCAGCTCGGGCCAATACCTGCCAGTCTGCAAGCGCGATATCAACCCAGAGCATATAGGACTGCTTTTTCTCTACCACATCACCGGATTCCTGACGCAAGCTCTGGACAATTACACCGTATCATCACAGCTAGCTAGCTGCAACCGAGTGGCTACTACTGGCTAACACCTCTGTCCCGAAGCAAGCACCAGTTAGCCTTGAGCTAGCCTCGAGCTAGGCCCATCTGCCGGCTAGCCGAAGAGGTCTACCAGCGAATTCTTGGGCTACAATACCTCTTTTGCCAATTGGACTGGACCTTTTTTTGCCGACACAGAGCCCTGCCAATCCATCACAACTGGTCTAAATCAGCTACAAGCTAATTTAGCCATTTTTTTTGCCGCTGCTAGTAGCTTTTACCTTCTGCACAGACACCAGCCCTGTTATTAGCCTGGATATTACTCACCAATTTACCAGCATCGGACTGTCTCTCGACAACAACGCCGGATTCCTGCCGTAATCCCTGAGCCACTACTTCTGATCCTCACAGCTAGCTTGCAGCTAGCGCAGCTAGCGCCACTGCCACGAAGCTAGCACCAGTTAGCAAACACAATTCTACAATTCACAACCTCTCTTTCGCCATCCGGCTTGGATTCTCTGTCGACACGACCACGTCTGAGCAGACCCCCTCCGTCTGAGCAGACCACCCCCCGGGCTACTAACTTTAAACGCCGCGTGCTAGCTTAGTGGAGGCCTCCCTGCTCCATCTACGGCTGCCCCCTGGACACTATGATCACTTGGCTACATAGCTGATGCATGCTTGACTGTCCATTAATTCACGGTACTCCATTCTGTTTATTTGTGTTTTATCTGTCGGCTCTGTGCTTTAACTCAGGATCTGTGTGTAGTTAATCCGACCCTCTCTGCCTAGTCGTCGCCATTTTTACCTGTTGTTGCTGTGTTAGACTAGCACCCTGTTATTGCTGCTGTTATCTTACCTGTTGTTTTAGCTAGCTCTCCCAATCAAGACCTGCAATCACTTTATGCCTTATTGTATGTCTCTCTCAAATATCAATATGCCTTGCATACTGTTGTTCAGGCTAGTTATCATTATCATTGTTTTGGTTTGCAATGGACCCTGTAGTTCCACTCTCCGTACCTCTGATACCTCCTTTGTCCCACCCCCCACACATGCGGTGACCTCACCCATTGAGACCAGCATGTCCAGAGATACAACCTCTCTTATCATCACCCAGTGCCTGGGCTTGCCTCCGCTGTACCCGCGCCCCACCATACCCCTGTCTGCACATTATGCCCAGAATCTATTCTACCACGCCCATAAATCTGCTCCTTTTATTCTTTGTCCCCAACGCTCTAGGCGACCAGTTTTGATAGCCTTTAGCCGCACCCTCATCCTACTACTCCTCTGTTCCTCGGGTGATGTGGAGGTAAACCCAGGCCCTGCATGTCCCCAGTCACCCTCATTTGTTGACTTCTGTGATCGAAAAAGCCTTGGCCTCATGCATGTCAACATCAGAAGCCTCCTCCCTAAGTTTGCCTTACTCACCGCTTTAGCACACTCTGCCAACCCTGATGTCCTTGCCGTGTCCGAATCCTGGCTTAGGAAGGCCACCAAATATTCTGGGATTTCCATACCCAACTATAACACTTTCCGTCAAGATAGAACTGCCAAAGGGGGAGGAGTTGCAATCTACTGCAGAGATAGCCTGCAAAGTTCTGTCATACTTTCCAGGTCTATGCCCAAACAGTTCGAACTTCTAATTTTAAAAATTAATCTCTCCAGAAATAAGTCTCTCACTGTTGCCGCCTGCTACCGACCCCCCTCAGCTCCCAGCTGTGCCCTGGACACCATCTGTGAATTGATCGCTCCCCATCTAGCTTCAGAGTTTGTTCTGTTAGGTGACCTAAACTGGGATATGCTTAACACCCCGGCAGTCCTACAATCCAAGCTTGATGCCCTCAATCTCACACAAATCATCAAGGAACCCACCAGGTACAACCCTAAATCCGTAAACATGGGCACCCTAATAGACATTATCCTGACCAACCTGCCCTCCAAATACACCTCTGCTGTCTTCAATCAAGATCTCAGCGATCACTGCCTCATTGCCTGTATCCGCCACGGGTCCGCGGTCAAACGACCACCCCTCATCACTGTCAAACGCTCCCTAAAACACTTCTGCGAGCAGGCCTTTCTAATCGACCTGGCCCGGGTACCCTGGAAGGATATTGACCTCATCCCGTCAGTTGAGGATGCCTGGTCATTCTTTAAAAGTTACTTCCTCACCATATTAGACAAGCATGCTCCGTTCAAAAAATGTAGAACCAAGAATAGATATAGCCCTTGGTTCACTCCAGACCTGACTGCCCTCGACCAGCACAAAAACATCCTGTGGCGAACTGCAATAGCATCGAAGAGCCCCCGCGATATGCAACTGTTCAGGGAAGTCAGGAACCAATACACGCAGTCAGTCAGGAAAGCAAAGGCCAGCTTTTTCAAGCAGAAATTTGCATCCTGTAGCTCTAACTCCAAAAAGTTCTGGGATACTGTAAAGTCCATGGAGAACAAGAGCACCTCCTCCCAGCTGCCCACTGCACTGAGGCTAGGTAACACGGTCACCACCGATAAATCCGTGATAATCGAAGACTTCAACAAGCATTTCTCAATGGCTGGCCATGCCTTCCTCCTGGCGACTCCAACCTTGGCCAACAGCCCCGCCCCCCCCGCTGCTACTCGCCCAAGCCTCCCCAGCTTCTCCTTTACCCAAATCCAGATAGCAGATGTTCTGAAAGAGCTGGAAAACCTGGACCCATACAAATCAGCTGGGCTTGACAATCTGGACCCCCTATTTCTGAAACTGTCCGCCGCCATTGTCGCACCCCCTATTACCAGCCTGTTCAACCTCTCCTTCGTATCATCTGAGATCCCCAAGGATTGGAAAGCTGCCGCGGTCATCCCCCTCTTCAAAGGGGGAGACACCCTGGACCCAAACTGTTACAGACCTACAGTGGGGAGAACAAGTATTTGATACACTGCCGATTTTGCAGGTTTTCCTTCTTACAAAGCATGTAGAGGTCTGTAATTTTTATCATAGGTACACTTCAACTGTGAGAGACGGAATCTAAAACAAAAATCCAGAAAATCACATTGTATGATTTTTAAGTAATTCATTTGCATTTTATTGCATGACATAAGTATTTGATCACCTACCAACCAGTAAGAATTCCGGCTCTCACAGACCTGTTAGTTTTTCTTTAAGAAGCCCTCCTGTTCTCCACTCATTACCTGTATTAACTGCACCTGTTTGAACTCGTTACCTGTATAAAAGACACCTGTCCACACACTCAATCAAACAGACTCCAACCTCTCCACAATGGCCAAGACCAGAGAGCTGTGTAAGGACATCAGGGATAAAATTGTAGACCTGCACAAGGCTGGGATGGGCTACAGGACAATAGGCAAGCAGCTTGGTGAGAAGGCAACAACTGTTGGCGCAATTATTAGAAAATAGAAGAAAATAGAAGAAGTTCAAGATGATGGTCAATCACCCTCGGTCTGGGGCTCCATGCAAGATCTCACCTCGTGGGGCATCAATGATCATGAGGAAGGTGAGGGATCAGCCCAGAACTACACGGCAGGACCTGGTCAATGACCTGAAGAGAGCTGGGACCACAGTCTCAAAGAAAACCATTAGTAACACACTACGCCGTCATGGATTAAAATCCTGCAGCGCACACAAGGTCCCCCTGCTCAAGCAGGCGCATGTCCAGGCCCGTCTGAAGTTTGCCAATGACCATCTGGATGATCCAGAGGAGGAATGGGAGAAGGTCATGTGGTCTGATGATTCAAAAATAGAGCTTTTTGGTCTAAACTCCACTCGCCGTGTTTGGAGGAAGAAGAAGTATGAGTACAACCCCAAGAACACCATCCCAACCGTGAAGCATGGAGGTGGAAACATCATTCTTTGGGGATGCTTTTCTGCAAAGGGGACAGGACGACTGCACCGTATTGAGGGGAGGGTGGATGGGGCCATGTATTGCGAGATCTTAGCCAACAACCTCCTTCCCTCAGTAAGAGCATTGATGATGGGTCGTGGCTGGGTCTTCCAGCATGACAACGACCCGAAACACACAGCCAGGGCAACTAAGGAGTGGCTCCGTAAGAAGTATCTCAAGGTCCTGGAGTGGCCTAGCCAGTCTCCAGACCTGAACCCAATAGAAAATCTTTGGAGGGAGCTGAAAGTCCGTATTGCCCAGCGACAGCCCCGAAACCTGAAGGATCTGGAGAAGGTCTGTATGGAGGAGTGGGCCAAAATCCCTGCTGCAGTGTGTGCAAACCTGGTCAAGAACTACAGGAAACGTATGATCTCTGTAATTGCAAACAAAGGATTCTGTACCAAATATTAAGTTATGCTTTTCTGATGTATCAAATACTTATGTCATGCAATAAAATGCAAATTAATTACTTAAAAATCATACAATGTGATTTTCTGGATTTTTGTTTTAGATTCCGTCTCTCACAGTTGAAGTGTACCTATGATAAAAATTACAGACCTCTACATGCTTTGTAAGTAGGAAAATCGGCAAAATCGGCAGTGTATCAAATACTTGTTCTCCCCACTGTATATCCATCCTGCCCTGCCTATCTAAGGTCTTCGAAAGCCAAGTCAACAAACAGATCACTGACCATCTCGAATCCCACCGTACCTTCTCCGCTGTGCAATCCGGTTTCCGAGCCGGTCACGGGTGCACCTCAGCCACGCTCAAGGTACTAAATGATATCATAACCGCCATCGATAAAAGACATTACTGTGCAGCCGTCTTCATCGACCTGGCCAAGGCTTTCGACTCTGTCAATCACCATATTCTTATCGGCAGACTCAGTAGCCTCGGTTTTTCTAATGACTGCCTTGCCTGGTTCACCAACTACTTTGCAGACAGAGTTCAGTGTGTCAAATCGGAGGGCATGTTGTCCGGTCCTCTGGCAGTCTCTATGGGGGTACCACAGGGTTCAATTCTCGGGCCGACTCTTTTCTCTGTATACATCAATGATGTTGCTCTTGCTGCGGGCGATTCCCTGATCCACCTCTACGCAGACGACACCATTCTATATACTTCCGGCCCTTCCTTGGACACTGTGCTATCTAACCTCCAAACGAGCTTCAATGCCATACAACACTCCTTCCGTGGCCTCCAACTGCTCTTAAACGCTAGTAAAACCAAATGCGTGCTTTTCAACCGTTCGCTGCCTGCACCCGCACGCCCGACTAGCATCACCACCCTGGACGGTTCCGACCTAGAATATGTGGACATCTATAAGTACCTAGGTGTCTGGCTAGACTGCAAACTCTCCTTCCAGACTCATATCAAACATCTCCAATCCAAAATCAAATCAAGAATCGGCTTTCTATTCCGCAACAAAGCCTCCTTCACTCACGCCGCCAAACTTACCCTAGTAAAACTGACTATCCTACCGATCCTCGACTTCGGCGATGTCATCTACAAAATAGCTTCCAATACTCTACTCAGCAAACTGGATGCAGTTTATCACAGTGCCATTCGTTTTGTTACTAAAGCACCTTATACGACCCACCACTGCGACCTGTATGCCCTAGTCGGCTGGCCCTCGCTACATGTTCGTCGTCAGACCCACTGGCTCCAGGTCATCTACAAGGCTATGCTAGGTAAAGTGCCGCCTTATCTCAGTTCACTGGTCACGATGGCTACACCCACCCGCAGCACGCGCTCCAGCAGGTGTATCTCACTGATCATCCCTAAAGCCAAAACCTCATTTGGACGCCTTTCCTTCCAGTTCTCTGCTGCCTGCGACTGGAACGAATTGCAAAAATCTCTGAAGTTGGAGACTTTTATCTCCCTCAACAACTTTAAAAATCTGCTATCCGAGCAGCTAACCGATCGCTGCAGCTGTACATAGTCCATCTGTAAACTACCCACCCAATTTACCTACCTCACCCCCCATACTGCTTTTATTTATTTACTTTTCTGCTCTTTTGCACACCAGTATCTCTTCTTGCACATGATCATCTGATGATTTATCACTCCAGTGTTAATCTGCTAAATTGTAATTATTCGATTTATTGCCTACCTCATGCCTTTTGCACACATTGTATATAGATTCTCTTTTTTTTTCTACCATGTTATTGACTTGTTTATTGTTTACTCCATGTGTAACTCTGTGTTGTCTGTTCACACTGCTATGCTTTATCTTGGCCAGGTCGCAGTTGCAAATGAGAACTTGTTCTCAACTAGCCTACCTGGTTAAATAAAGGTGAAATAAAAAATAAATAAAAAATTGTGGGGGAGAACAGTGCAGCATTTGGTGGATGCCAGGTACAGAGAGAGGCTCAGAGATATAAGATCAGTCATGATGTATCGTATGCAGAGGCCGTAAAATAGATTGGTAGAACTACAGTGCGGATTTATGGAGTTCACATGGATGTACCTGTAGTATATGTACTGACTGTCGGGGCTGGTGCTTCTGATGGTCCGGGCATGGTTTCGAGGCTTGTTCAGAAATCTTGTGCTCATGAATGTGCAGTGTCAAAGGACACTTTGATAATGAATAAAGTTGAGGTCATAGCTTTTATTGTTAAGGTTATCAATACGATTTGGGTTGTGGAAAGCAGAAATTCCAGGTTGAAGGTTATTGCAGACACAGCAAAATAGATATTGGGGGTAACAGATGTTGCTGTTGAAATGGTTGTTGACATGCTGAACAATCCTAAGGGTGGAGTGTTTAATGGGAGGGGGGAGGGTGTGGTAGAAGTTAAGGATTTATTTGTTTTTTTCTTTTCTTTTCATGATAATACAGAATTGGGCAGCTCATGGTTAATCGTACATTCCACCACAGTAGGTGGCGGCATGACTTAAACGATTTCTTGCGGCCCGCCATGATACCATAGAAGAAGAAGTAGATAACAAAGAAGAAGACTTGACTAGCTCTTGTCTTGTTGCCAGGATCGCGAGAAGAGGGTAAGTTAACGGTTTCTTCAAACCAGCTTGCAGCTGTCATTTTTGTAGCCTGTATCGCTCATAGTGTTCCAAGGTAAGGTTATTTCCAATGCATGCTAGCTAGCCCAACCTTCTACCGCACTTTGAAGAACAAGTTAGCTGACGTTAGTCACCTGGCTTAAGTAGCTAGCCAGCTAGCTTTAGTTTGTCGTTTTGCACATAACGTTAGCCAGTGAGCTACAGTACACCTTGTTGTTTTAGTATGTGAAACTAGCTAGTTTTATGTAGCTAACTACAGTAACTATCTTAGCTACGTAACGCTAGCTTGCTTAGCGTCAGCAAAACTAGCTAACGTGAACTGGCTAGTTACGATGGCTTCCTAGTCAAAAACACCATACAGTACTTGACATTTCACTTACAATTTCACTGTAGCATAGCTAATACCTTTTATTTCCCTGACACATTGCCTCTCCCTCGCTTCCCTTACAGCGTCCTATTTCTTGTTTTTAATGGACTGAATGCTAACCAATCCTTGTTTGGAATTAGGACATGCAGTGAATTCGGGAAGTATTCAGACCTCTTGACTTACCACATTTTGTTACGTTACAGCCTTATTCTAAAATTGATTAAATAGTACCCCCCCCCCCCCATCTACACACAATACCCCATAATGACAAAGCAAAAACAGGTTTTTAGATAATTTAATACATTTGCACCAAAAATGTACAAAGTAGGACATTTACATAAATATTCAGAACCTTTACTCAGACACTCTACCATAAAGGCTTGATTGGTGCAGAGATGGCTGTCCTTCTGGAATGCTCTCATCTCCACAGAGGAACTCATGAGGTCTGTCAGTGACCATCGGGTTCTTGGTCACCTCCCTGACCAAGGCCCTTCTCCCTCAATTGCTCAGTTTGGCCGGGCAGCCAGCTCTAGGAAGAGTCTTGGTGGTTCCAAACTTCCATTTAAGAATGATGGAGGCCACTGTCTTTGGGACCTTCAATGCTGTAGAAATGTTTTGGTACACTTCCACAGATCTGTGCCTCGACACAATCCTGTCTCGGAGCTCTACGCACAATTCATTCGAACCCCATGGCTTGGTTTTTGCTCTGACATGCACTGTCAACTGTGGGACATTTTTATATAGACAGGTGTGTGCCTTTCCAAATCATGTCCAATCAATTGAATTTACCACAGGTGGACTCCAATGAAGTTGTAGAAACATCTCAAGGATGATCAATGGAAACAGGATGCACCGTTGCTCAATTTCGAGTCTCATAGCAACGAGTCTGAATACTAATGTAAATAAGGTATTTCTGTTTCATTTTTAATAAATGAGAAAATAATAAAAAACAGTTTTTGCTTTGTTATTATGGGGTATTGTGTGTAGATTGAAGGACAAAAATATTTAATCCATTTTAGAAAGGCTGTAACGTAAAAAAAATGTGGAAAAAGTCAAGGGGTCTGAATACTTATCGAATGTACTGTATTTCTCTTAAGACATTTCTCAATTCTCAGTTTCACTGATCCAGCCAAGTTGTCTTAACTGCTGTGAGAGTGGTCCCTTGTGGCGGTAGTATACAATGCAGCAGTGTGAATTATGTATTTGATGTACTGCAAATCATGTTATGTCTTGTTTTTATTTATTTTTTCATTTTAGGGGACAAGCTCACTCTGCATCACGTTGCAGTTGGAGTCTGCTGTCCAATCTATCTGGCTTACCCTCAGATCCTCCCTCTTCCCCTCCTGGTTCCTTCCCGAACCTCTTGCTCTCCTTAAACCCTCTTTACTTGGAGTGAACCACCATGGCAGCAGCAAAGCCCAAAGGGCAGAACTCTCTGGCCCTCCACAAAGTGATCATGGTGGGCAGTGGTGGAGTGGGGAAGTCAGCCCTCACTCTGCAGTTCATGTATGACGAGGTAAGAAATAATATTTGTCAGAAGAGCATATTTTGTTGGCTGTTTTAGAAGGCCTACTTTTCTTCTGGATAACAGTTGTTTATGGCCTACATCCAACTTTCGAGGCCAGAGGTGGCTAAACGTTTTGGCTCGAGGGACAGGGGGGAAAAAAATATATATACACACACACACACACAACCAGTCAAAAGTTTGGACACACCTTCTCATTTTAGGGTTTTTTATTTTTGCTATTTTCAACATTGTAGAATACTAGTGAAGACGTCAAATCTATGAAATAACACGTATGGATTCATGTAGTAACCAAAAACGTGTTAAACAAATGAAAATATATTTTTCTTCAAAGTAGCCAGCCTTTGCATTGATGACATCTTTGCACACACTTGGCATTCTCTCGGCATTCTCTCAACCAGCTTCATGAGTTATTCACCTGGAATGCATTTCAATTAACAGGTGTGCCTAGTTAATTTGTGGATTTTCTTTCCTTAATGCGTTTGAGCCAATCAGTTGTTGTGACAAGATAGGGGGTGTATACAGAAGATAGCCCTATTTGGTAAAAGACCAATATGGCAAGAACGACTCAAATAAGCAAAGAGAAATGACAGTCCAAGACATGAAGGTCAGTCAATCTGGTAAATTTCAATCACTTTTAAAGTTTCTTCAAGTGTAGTTGCAAAAACCATCAAGCTCTATGATGAAACTGGCTCTCATGAGGACTGCCACAGGAAAGGAAGACCCAGAGTTACCTCTGCTGCAGAGGATAAGTTAATTTTATTAACTGCACCTCAGATTGCAGCCCAAATAAATGCTTCACAGAGTTCAAGTAACAGTCATATCTCAACATCAACTGTTCAGAGGAGACTGTGAATCAGGCCTTTATGGTTGGATTTCTGCAAAGAAACCACTACTAAAGGACACCAATAAGAAGACTTGCTTGGGCCAAGAAACACGAGCAATGGACATTTAGACCATTGGAAATCTGTCCTTTTGGTCTGATGAGTACAAATGTGAGATTTTTGGTTCCAACCGCCGTGTCTTTGTGAGATGCAGAGTAGGTGAACGGATTATCTCCGCATGCGCGTTTCCCTCCGTGAAACATGGAGCTGTGATGGTGTAGGGGTGCTTTTCTGGTGACACACTATGATTTTATTTAGAATTCAAGGTAGACTTAACCAGCATGGCTACAACAGCATTCCACGAAGGCCTGATTCATGCAGTCTCCTCTGAACAGTTGATGTGTTTGTTACTTCAAATTTTATTGGTCACATACACATGGTTAGCAGATGTTATTGCGAGTGTAGTGAAATGCTTGTGCTTCTATTTCTCGACAGTACAGTAATATCTAACAATTCCACAACTACCTAATACACACATCTAAGTAAAAGGATTGAATAAGTATATATATATGGATGCATGATGACCGAGCGGTATAGGCAAGATGGTATAAAATACAGTATATACACTACTGTTCAAAAGTTTGGGGTCACTTAGGAATGTCCTTGTTTTCCATGAAAACATAGATGAAATGAGTTGCAAAATGAATAGGAAATATAGTCAAGATGTTGACAAGGTTATAAATAATGATTTTTAATTGAAATAATTTTGTCCTTTAAACTTTGCTTTCGTCAAAGAATCCTCCATTTGCAGCAATTACAGCCTTGCAGACCTTTGGCATTCTAGTTGTCAATTTGTTGAGGCAATCTGAAGAGATTTCACCCCATGCTTCCTGAATCACGTCCCACAAGTTGGATTGGCTTGATGGGCACTTCGTCCATACCATACGGTCAAGCTGCTCCCACAACAGCTCAGTAGGTTTGAGATCAGGTGACTGCTGGCCTTTCCATTATAGACAGAATACCAGTTGACTGCTTCTTCCCTAAATAGTTATTGCATAGTTTGGAGCTGTGCTTTGGGTCATTGGTCTGTTGTAGCAGGAAATTGGCTCCAATTATGTGCCGTCCACGGTGTATGGCATTGCAAAATGGAGTGATAGCCTTCCTCCTTCAAGATCCCTTTTACCCTGTACAAATCTCCCACTTTACCACCACCAAAGCACACCCAGACCATCACATTGCCTCTACCATGCTTGACAGATGGCGTCAAGCACTTCAGCATCTTTATTTTTTTTATTTTATTTTTTTATCTCACAAATGTTCTTTGATCTGAACATCTCAAACTTAGATTAGTCTGTCCATAACACTTTTTTCCAATCATCCTCTGTCCAGTGTCTTCTTTTTCCCATCTTAGTCTTTTCTTTTTATTGGCCAGTCTGATATATGGCTTTTTCTTTGCTACTCTGCCTAGAAGGCCAGCATCCCAGAGTAGTCTCTTCACTGTTGACCTTGAGACTGGGGTTTTGCTGGAACTATTTAATAAAGCTGTCAGTTGATTACTTGTGAGGTGTTTGTTTCTCAAACTAGACACGCTCATGTACTTGTCCTCTTGCTCAGTTGTGCACCGGGGCCTCCCACTCTTTCTATTCTGGTTATAACCAGTTTGCGCTGTTCTGTGAAGGGAGTAGTACACAGCGTTGTATGAGATCTTCAGTTTCTTGGCAATTTCTTGCATGGAATAGCCTTCATTTATCAGAACAAGAATAGACTGACGCGTTTCAGAAGAAAGTTCCTTGTTTCTGGACATTTTCAGCCTGTAATCGAACGCACAAATGTTGATGCTCCAAATACTGAACTAGTCTAAAGGCCCGTTTTATTGCTTCTTTAAATCAGCACAACAGTTTTCAGCTGTGATAACATAATTGCAAAAGGGTTTTATAATGATAAATTAGCCTTTTAAAATTTGGATTAGCCAACACAACGTGCCATTGGAACACAGGAGTGATGGTTGCTGATAATGGGCCTCTGTATGCCTATGTAGATATTCCATAAAAAATCTGCCATTTCCAGCTACTATAGTCATTTAAACCTTAGCAATGTCTACACTGTATTTCTGATCAATTTGGTGTTATTTTAATGGACGAAAGTTTGGGGTCACTTAAATGTCCTTGTTTTTTAAAGAAAATCATATATTTTTAACAGTAGTTTACATATGATATGAGTAATGCAAGATATGTAAATATTTTTAAAGTGGCATTATTAAAGTCACTAGAAATCCATTTAGTAAAGTGGTGATGATTTCAAGTCCGTATGTAGGCAGCAACCTCTCGCTGTTAGTCTCTCGGCCCCAGTTTTGATGCACCTGTACTGACCTCGCCTTCTGGATGGTAGCGGGGTGAACAGGCAGTGGCTTGGGTGGTTGTTTTCCTTGATCTTTCTGGCCTTCCTTGTAATTGGGTGCTGTAGGTGTCATGGTGGGCAGGTAGTTTGCCCCCGGTGATGCGTTATGCAGACCGCACCACCCTCTGGAGAACATGGCGGTTGTGGGCGGTGCAGTTGCCGTGCCAGGCGGTGATACAGCCCGATAGTATGCTCTCAGTTGTTCATCTGTAAAAGTTTGTGGGTTTTAGATGGCAAGCCAAAATTCTTCAGCCTCCGGAGGTTGAAGAGGCGCCGTTGCGCCTTCACCACACTGTAGGGATGAAATGGCTACCGGTTTAAAATGCCATCATGTCCATGGCAATGTAATATGAAAGACCTCATTGCAGCCCTTTCACATTACATTGCGAAGGACATGATGCCATTTCAAATTGTTGAGAGGCCTGGCTTTCTGAGGCTGTTGAAGGTTGCCGTGCCTCACTTCAAAGCGAGTGCTGATAATTTTATTTGTTTATTTGTTATCTTAAGGTTGTGTTCATTTAAACCTGCACTAGGGAAGCTTTTACCTCATGGCCACATGGTGACATCTTTAATGTTATTATCTTAATGTTTATGTACACAAAAAGTGCATAGTGCTGCTAATTTTATTTGTTGGTTTTCAATATTAAACTTGGTGAAATGATTTCAGTGTGTATCAGTACTTTTTGAACATTTCCAGCACATTTGAACAATACCGCGATAAAACTTCCTGTGGCGGACTGCACAAGCATTGAATAGTCCCCGCGATATGCAAAGGTTTCAGGGACGTCAGGAACCAATACACGCAGTCAATTAGGCTAGGAAACACTGTCAACACTGATAAATCCACGATAATCGATAATTTCAATAAGCATTTCTCTACGGCTGCCCATGCTTTCCTCCTGGCTACCCCAACACCGGCCAACAGCTCTGCAACCCCCGCAGCTACTTGCCCAAGCCTCCCCAGCTTCTCCTTCACCCAAATCCAGATAGTAGATGTTCTGAAAGAGCTGCAAAACCTGGACCCGTACAAATCAGCTGGGCTAGACAATCTGGACCATCTCTTTCTAAAATTATCCACCTCCATTGTTGAAACCCCTATTACCAGTCTGTTCAACCTATTTCGTATCGTCCGAGATCCCTAAAGATTGGAAAGCTGCCGCGGTCATCCCCCATCTTCAAAGGTGGTGACACTCTAGACCCAAACTGTTACAGACCTATATCCATCCTTCCCTGCCTTTCTAAAGTCTTTCGAAAGCCAAGTTAATAAACAGATTACCGAACATTTCGAATCCCACCGTACCTTCTCCTCTGTGCAATCTGGTTTCCGAGCTGGTCACGGGTGCACCTCAGCCACGCTCAAGGTACTAAACGATATCATAACCGCCATCGATAACAGACAATACTGTGCAGCTGTTTTTATCGACCTGGCCAAGGCTTTCGACTCTGTCAATCACCGCATTCTTATCGGCAGACTCAATAGCCTTGGTTTCTCGAATGACTGCCTCGCCTGGTTCACCAACTACTTCTCAGAGTTCAGTGTGTCAAATCGGAGGGCCTGTTGTCCGGACCTCTGGCAGTCTCTATGGGGATACCACAGGGTTCAATTCTCCGGTCGACTCTTTTCTCTGTATACATCAATGATGTCGCTCTTGCCGCGGGAGAATCCCTGATGCACCTCTACGCAGACGACACTATCCTGTATACATCTGGCCCTTTGGACACTGTGTTAACAAACCTTCAAACGAGCTTCAATGCCATGCAACACTCCTTCCGTGGCCTCCTACTGCTCTTAAACGCTAGTAAAACTAAATTCATGCTTTTCAACAGATTGCTGCCCGCACCCGCCCGCCCGACTAGCATCGCTACTCTGGATGGTTCTGACTTAGAATATGTGGACAACTACAAATACCTAGGTGTCTGGCTAGACTAAACTCTCCTTCCAGACTCATATTAAGCATCTAGAATCGGCTTCCTATTTCGCAACAAAGCCTCCTTCACTCACGCCGCCCAACATACCCTCGTAAAACTGACTATCCTACTGATCCTCGACTTCGATGTCATTTACAAAATAGCCTCCAACACTCAGCAAATTGGATGTAGTCTATCAGTGCCATCCGTTTTGTCACCAAAGCCCCATATACCACCCACCATTGCGACCTGTATGCTCTCATCGGCTGGCCCTCGCTGCATATTCGTCGCCAGACCCACTGGCTCCAGGTCATCTATAAGTCTTTGCTAGGTAAAGCCCTGCCTTATCTCAGCTCACTGGTCACGATAGCAACACCCCCCCCCGTAGTACGTGCTCCAGCAGGTATATCTCACTGATCATCCCCAAAGCCAACACCTCCTTTGACCACCTTTCCTTACAGTTCTCTGCTGCCAATGACTGGAACAAATTGCAAAAATCTCTGAAGTTGGAGACTTATCTCCCTCTAACTTTAAACATCAGCTAAATAATCGCTGCAGCTGTATACAGCCCATCTGTAAAAAGCCCATCCAATCTACCTACCTCATCACAATTTTGATGTCGTCACTATTATTCTGAAGGAAATAGGAAACCGCACACTGCTCTTGATAGTATCACTGATCTTTTAATAAGTTTACGTATCGGCTTCACGGCCTTCATCAGAGCTTTATTCTACAATGTAGAAAATAGTCAAAATAAAGAAAAACCCTGATAAGAGTTGTCAACTTTTGACTTATATTGGTCCATTATCATTTCTACATACTCTCAATTTAGATGTTTGCATTAGGGATGCACCGATGTTGATGTTCTAGGCTGATGTATACACACAATTACATTTTTCTTTTTATTGCCTTATTAACTATTGTAGCACAAACTGCAGCCATATTTCTATGTTCTTAAGGCTAATTAGAAAATGGCAAATGACTTGAATATGGTAATGCTGTAACTATTTGCAACGGTAAGTGAAATGTTTTCAGAATTGTTTTGGGATGTTCAGGATAACGTCAGGGAAGCTCATCAGGCAATTACTGTTTGTGTAGGAAAGGAGATCTGCAAGCCAAATTTGTATGAAGAGAACAGAAACCGCTCTTTGTACGAACCGCTTTGGTGGATATCAGAACCAGTTACATGAGTAACCTCCATGAACTAAGCGGCACATTCGGTTGATAAGAAAAGATATACATTCCTGGAACCTTCTGGTGGTCTAAACCAAACGTCAGTTTGGCCGGCCTTGATTCTAGGCTGATCTCATTTCCCCAATTTTGCAGTTGTGTGCATGAACTCACTTGGTAGTAATTTATTGTCTGTTGATGCTACCCCCTTAGTTTGTTGAGGACTATGAACCAACCAAAGCGGACAGCTATAGGAAAAAGGTAGTTCTGGATGGGGAGGAGGTCCAGATAGACATCCTGGACACTGCGGGACAAGAGGACTATGCTGCCATCCGGGACAACTACTTCCGCAGTGGGGAGGGCTTCCTCTGTGTCTTCTCCATCACTGAGGCAGAGTCGTTTGCAGCTACAGCAGACTTCAGGTTGAGCAGCATAACAACTCCATGTAGTTACATATCATAGTCCCATAGTTGTTACATGTCATAGCTCCACTGTCATCTAATGACTCTGCTCTGCAGGGAGCAGATCTTGCGGGTGAAGGAGGATGAGAGTGCGCCCTTCCTCCTGGTGGGGAACAAGTCTGACTTGGAGGACCGGCGGCAGGTCAGCGCGGAAGAGGCCAAGGCGCGTGCTGAACAGTGGGGCGTGTGCTACGTGGAGACCTCTGCCAAAACCCGTGCCAATGTCGACAAGGTGAGCCAGATGGGGTTGCATCTACCATCCAGGGCTCAGCATTCTGCTCCCAGCTCCTCTGCATTCACAAACTGCAGAGTAGGTTGTCTTGGATGTTACATAGTAACATGGTGCCATATCTGTAGACGGACTGTGTTTATACTCATCTTTGCAGGTTTTCTTTGACCTGATGAGAGAGATCCGAGCGAGAAAGATGGAGGACAGTAAAGAGAAAAACGGCAAGAAGAAAAGGAAAAGTTTGGCCAAGAGGATTAGAGAGAGATGCTGCATTTTATAGTGACAAGGGGGTCAGTGATGACTGCTTTGTGTATATAAATATTTCACCTATTTTTGCATTTTATTTGTGCCCATAGAAGCCCCTTAATCCTGGTTCTGGTACCTAGGGATTCTAGTCTTGGATCAGAAGTAACTGGTTGGTTGAACAAAAGGTGAGTGGCACTGACTGTGGCAAGTGGTTCATGGACAGACTTGGCAGTCCCATAATCCTTGTTGCTCATTCGATCCTCTATGCTCTGACACTCCTCAAACCTGCAGCCTCTTTAGTTCTTCTGGACCACATGTTAGAGATGGCACAGAGTTAATGTGGTAAAAACATTGGGCTTGGCTCTTTGTAGGCTGATTTAAATATTTTTTTTTTTTTTACGTGAATATAACAAATTCTTATGGCTGCAATCCTGGTAACGGGATGATACGACAACAGCCAGTGAAAGTGCAGGGCGCCAAATTCAAAACAGAAATCTCATAATTAAACTTCCTCAGACATACATGTGTTTTATACCATTTTAAAGGTAATCTTGTTGTTAATCCCACCAAGTGTCCGATTTCAAATATGCTTTTCAGCGAAGCACCACAAACGATTATGTTAGGTCACCATCAAGCCACAGAATAAGCACAGCCATTTTTCGAGCCAAAGATAGCAGTTACAAAAAGCAGAAATAGAGAAAATTAATCACTAACCTTTGATCTTCATCAGATGACACTCATAGGACTTCATGTTACACAATACATGTATGTTTTGTTTGATAAAGTTCATATTTATATAAAAAAAATATTGAGTTTACATTGGTGTGTTACGTTCACTAATTCCAAAAACATCCAGTGATAGTGCATAGCCACATCTATTCAACAGAAATACTCATCATAAATGTAGATGATAATACAAGTTATACACATGGAATTATAGATATACCTCTCCTTAA
Source organism: Salvelinus alpinus (assembly GCF_045679555.1). Classification (NCBI taxonomy): domain Eukaryota; kingdom Metazoa; phylum Chordata; class Actinopteri; order Salmoniformes; family Salmonidae; genus Salvelinus; species Salvelinus alpinus. The sequence goes on along the minus strand of NC_092095.1, from coordinate 30,725,864 downwards.
TGCAACCGCTGTGTCAGATTTCAAAAAAACTTTACGGAAAAACCAAACCAAACCAATCTGAGACGGCGCTCAGAACTATAGTCAAATTAGCCGCCATGTTGGAGTCAACAGAAACCAGGAATTACATGATAAATATTCCCTTACCTTTGATCTTCATCCGAATGCACTCCCAGGAATCCCAGGTCCACAATAAATGCTTGATTTGTTCGATAATGTCCGTTATTTATGTCCAATTAGCTACTTTGGTTAGCGTGTTTGGTAAACAATTCCAAAGTCACAAAGCGTGTTCACTAAAACGTGACAATGTCCAAAAGTTCCTTAACAGTCAGTAGAAACATGTCAAACGGTGTATTGAATCAATCTTTAGAATGTTGTTAACATACATCTTGAATAACGTTCCAACCGGAGAATTAGATTGACTTCAGATGAGCGGTGTAACGGAGGTCCTCATGTGAACGCGCATGGTCACCTCATGGCAGTGATGACGAATTCTCCTCTCATCCGGCCCCCCTTCACAGTAGAGTCATCAGACAAAGTTCTACAGACTGTTGACATCTAGTGGAAGCCGTAGGAAGTGAAAACTCATCCATATCTCGCTGGGATTTCAATGGGAGCTTGGTTGAAAATCCACCAGCCTCAGAATTTCCACTTCCTGTTTGGATTTTCTCAGGTTTTTGCCTGCCATATGAGTTCTGTTATACTCAGACATAATTCAAACAGTTTTAGAAACTTCAGAGTGTTTTCTATCCAATGCTAATAATACTATGCATATATTAGCAACTATGACTGAGGAGCAAGCTGTTTACTCTGGGCACCTCTGTGCACCTTTCATCCAAGCTACTCAATACTGCCCCTGCAGCCATAAGAAGTTAAATGTAAGCATACCCAACAAGACCATGGTCATGTTATGACTGAGATCTTGAACAGCCCCAAACCAAGAACATTTTCCTATTTCTGAGGGACCATTTCCAACTGGAATTATTTGACACCAATGAACCTGATTGAATGAGAGGAAAAAAGCCTGCATGCCTCCAGGGTTGGGTTTCCCAAAAGCATCTTAAGGCTAAGTTCGTTAGAAATTTCGTAGGAGCATCGTTAAATCTCAGCGCTTTTTCACAAAACCATCATTACTAACTTTCCATTTGAAAACACTTGTATCTGCTTCAGACCACTTGTAGAACAGCTAAAGTGTCAGAATATCTTTTGCCCTCCCGCATAACTTTACACACCATCTCAGAAACGCAATCAAAGTGTTTGTCTCTGACTGCCGTTAACTTCATAGTTGAATACAAATAGTCTACAAAGTTTGCAATGCTACAAACAAGCGAAGCAATGACAAAACGTGTTTCAAATGAAAACCGAGATGACTATATTGTAAGATGGATATTAGACTACATATTTCAGTCATATTGAAATTACTTTGTTTTAATCAATTGAGTTATATTTTTCTAATTGTTCCAAATCTGGTTTAGTCTATTATTATAGGCTAAGCTGATCATACTTTCTGTAGGAGCATGTCCTTCATCACTATTGTATATTCTTTCTAGGCCCAGGACTAGTTAGGCACTGAATTATTTAAAAAAGAAACCAAAAATCTAGATGTACTATTGATGCATACACTCTTAAGTTTTCAAAACTTCAAAATCGTATACATAAGCACACTAACAAGCTTTGTTCTCCTCTGTTGTGAGGGGAATCACAGTTTCATTATTTACACTCCCTTTCATTCATTCTTGGAGAGAAGACCAATTCTTTGGGTTCTCGTTCATTATGGTAGAAGGGTGTGAAACTTTACAGTTTACCTGAACTTGTTTGGTAATTTACCTGTCCTTTACTTCATTTACTTTTTCCATTGGAAAAGTTAGGTCCTGTAATTAAGGAGCATTACCAGAAATCACCATATTCTCTGTCACGTTCTCTCTTGGTTTCTATATCACCCAGTCCTTTCCATTACTGCTGCCTCAGACCCACTTGTTACAGGCTGGGTCAACTGGATTATATCTAAACATGTCATAGATCTTTGGTCTTAAAGGGCTACTGCACTTCCTAATTTTGCCTTGTTTTAGACTTGGTTCATTAAGAAATGCTAGTTTCCATGACTGAACTCAAACGGGAGTTGGTTTCGCGGTCTGGTTTGATGTAGGTGTCTCGTGTGTTCGCAGATGGGAAGAGTTAGCCAATTAGCTTCAGCCGGCTGGTGTGCTACCTTGGCAAAGTTGGTTTGACTTTGGATAGCCTATCTCTGGGAATAGTAGGGACCGTCTAAGTTACACAATGTACATTTTAGTTGTCTCATTAAATGCTTTCAATATTTGTATATGAATTTCTACAATTTATAGTTGGTTTGAAGTTTTTAAATCATTGAAATTTAGAGATATTGTCCCATGTACACATCCTGTATCGCATACGGCTGTGATTGGGAGTCCCATAGGGCGGCGCACAATTGGCCCAGCGTCGTCCGGGGTAGGCCGTCATTGTAAATAAGAATTTGTTCTTAACTGACTTGCCTAGTTAAATAAATGAAATGTCCCTGACTAGCCCCATAGGCATTATGATCAGGTAGTGTGGAGCTGTGCTCCGAATTGATGATTACTTGGGTGCTGGCTTGTGGGCAGTATTAAAATAAACTCAACACACGGAAAACATATGTTAATCTTCATTCCGTGACATATAATTTTTATTATTTTTTATCGTCTCGCAAATATCAGTTTTGGACAAATACACTTAGTAGTACATTTTGACACTAAATGTTTGACTCGATGCTACTTAGGCCATATTTTTTCACCCCCCTTTTTCTCCCCAATTCAGTCATATTCATTTGCGATCTTGTCTCATCGCTGCAACAGGCTCGGGGAAAGGCGAAGGTCGAGTCATGCGTCCTCCAAAACATGGCACGCCAAACCGCGCTCCTTAATTAACACCCGCCCACTTAACAAGGAAGCCAGCCGCACCAATGTGTCGGAGGAAACACTGTTCAACTGATGACCGAAGTCAGCCTGCAGGCGCCTGGTCTGCCACAAGAAGTTGCTAGAACACGATGAGCCAAGTAAAGCCTCCCCTAACCCAGACAACGCTGGGCCAATTGTGCGCAGCCATATGGGTCTCCCAGAAGAAGTTGCTTTTTAGGGTCAGTTGCTCTTTAAGGTCCTCTGAACTTTTTTCTTAAATACTGCACGTTTTTTGGCAAGCTAGTTGTGTTCAATAGGCAGGGAAACAAAACATTTTGAAACCTGAATATTTAGTTTGTGTAGTACCGCCAAAGGTTTTCTCTGAACATTACCCTGATTCATGTCACAACAGGCTGGTGACTTGTGGCTATGCACCAAAGATGACCATCTCTGCCACCATAGTTAGAGCACACCGTCTGCAACTACATTTTCCATAAAGACCGTTTACTCTGCAAGGCTTATCATGCAACTATTGAGTGACTTTAATGCAACCTAGGGGTTTTTATTTTATTTTTATTTCACCTTTATTTAACCAGGTAGGCTAGTTGAGAACAAGTTCTCATTTTACAACTGCGACCAGGCCAAGATAAAGCGAAGTAGTGCGACACAGAGTTACACATGGAATAAACATACAGTCAATAACACAATAGAGAGAAAAAAAAGTATATATACAGTGTGTGCAAATGAGTTAAGATAAGGGAGGTAAGGCAATAAATAGGCCATAGTGGTGAAATAATTACAATTTAGCAATTAAACACTGGAGTGATAGATGTGCAGAAGATGAATGTGCAAGTAGAGATACTGGGGTGCAAAGGAGCAAAATAAATAACAGTATGGGGATGAGGTAGTTGGATGGGCTATGTACAGGTGCAGTGATCTGTGAGCTGCTCTGACAGCTGGTGCTTAAAGTTAGTGAGGGAGATATGGATCTCCAGCTTCAGTAATTTTTGCAATTCGTTCCAGTCATTGGCAGCAGAGAACTGTAAGGAAATGCGGCCAAAGGCAGTGTTGGCTTTGGGGGTGACCAGTGAAATATACCTGCTGGAGCGCGTGCTGCTATTGTGACCAGTGATGGCGGGGGCTTTACCTAGCAAAGACTTATAGATGACCTGGAGCCAGTGGGTTTGGCGACGAGTTTGAAGCGAGGGTCAGCCAACGAGAGCGTACAGGCCGCAGTGATGGGTGGTATATGGGGCTTTGGTGACAAAACGGATGGCACTGTGATAGACTGCATCCAATTTGCTGAGTAGAGTGTTGGAGGCTATTTTGTAAATGACATCACCGAAGTCAAGGATCGGTATGTTTGGCAGCTTGAGTGAAGGATGCTTTGTTGCTTTGCTGCGAAATAGGAAGCCAATTTTATTTTGGATTGGAGATGCTTAATGTGAGTCTGGAAGGAGAGCTTACAGTCTAACCAGACACCTAGGTATTTGTAGTTGTCCACATATTCTAAGTCAGAACGGGCAGGTGCGGCCAGCGATCGGTTGAGGAGCATGCATTTAATTTGACCTGCATTTAAGAGCAGTAGGAGGCCATGGAAGGAGAGTTGTATGGCATTGGAGGTTAATTAAGTGTCCAAAGAAGGGCCAGATGTATACAGGATGGTGTCTGCGATCAGAGCGCCACCAGCAGCAAGAGCGACATCATTGATATATACAGAGAAAAGAGTCGGCCCGAGAATTGAACCTTGTGGCAGCCCCATAGACTGCCTGAGGTCCGGACAACAGGCCCTCTGATTTGACACTGAACTCTATCTGAGAAGTAGTTGGTGAACCAGGCGAGGCAGTCATTTGAGAAACCAAGGCTGTTGAGTCTGCCGATAGGAATGTGGTGATTGACAGTCGAAAGCCTTGGCCAGGTCGATGAATACAGCTGCACAGTATTGTCTCTTATCGATGGCGGTTATGATATCATTTAGGACCTTGAGCGTGGCTGAGGTGCACCCATGGCCAGCTCGGAAACCAGATTGCATAGTGAAGAAGGTACGGTGGGATTCGAAATGGTCGGTGATCTGTTTTATTAACTTGGCTATCCAAGACCTTAGAAAGGCAGGGTAGGATATATATAGGTCTGTAGCAGTTTGTGTCTAGAGTGTCTCCCCCTTTGAAGAGGGGGATGACCGCGGCAGCTTTCCAATCTTTGGGGGTCTCAGACGATACGAAAGAGATTGAACAGGCTAGTAATAGGGGTTGCAACAATTTCGGTTGATTATTTTAGAAAGCGAGGTTCCAGATTGTCTAGCCCTGCTAATTTGTAGGGGTCCAAATTTTGCAGCTCTCTCAGAACATAAGCTTTCTGGATTTGGGTAAAGGAGAAATGGGGGAGGCTTGGGCAAGTTTACCGTGGGGGGTGCAGGGCTATTGACCAGAGTAGGGGTGGCCAGGTGGAAAGCATGGGCTTTCTGTTCCCCTCTGATGCTCACACGCCACGTTAGAAAGGAAGGTCACAAAAAAACATTATTTTGCCCCCTTAGGAATATAGTTCAATAACCCTGTCGAGCCTTTCCACTCCCTATTTAATCTTGCTCTTGTGACTGACTGGGTTCGAACCAGGTCTCCTGCATGTCAGAAGACTGTTAGCCCACTTAGCTAAAGCCCATTGGGATGAATTCAGGAAGCTAACACAAGTCTTCAAGTCTCCAAGTCTCCAGCAAGGTTACTCATCAAAAGAGTATGGTTCATCAAACCACCTCGGTTGCATTTTATCCCCTTTAGACCTCGTACTCGGAGATTATGGCACCAATATAACTGTCTGGGTTTTAATTCAGGCGTACTGCACGACACTCTGTGGCAAACCGAAGCAGAACGATCTGGCCTATCAGAGCCCTTCTAAGGATAGCCTTTCCACTCCATAGCCCTAAGGACAGCCTTTCCAATCCTATGACATTGCTATTAAATTATATTCTTATGGTGGCCAAATTGTGGTTTTTGTGACATTCCCTTCTAACGTGCCTTGTGATCATAGAGGGGAGTAATAATAGCTTATAGCCAAAGCGGTTCAAATGTTAGAGCCAAACTCGTGCGAAGAAAATGTATTCAACATGCCACATTGGCTTCAGTAACCGCCAGAAGTTACTGTTTACCACAGCGAGCATTTGATTCGATCTCTTCTTTACCTTCCCAGGTTGGCAAGGTGATGTTGTGAGGTACTGTATATAATGAGGTACTGTACATAATGACGAGATGGTCTTGTCTGCGCCGTTAACAATGGTAGCTGTTGTTCCAAAAGCGGGAAGGCAGGCAGACTGCTTATCACTGTATTGTTATTGACGAGAAATTCACACTGTCATTAACATTGATGCCTTGATGTCCATTGTGATTGTGAACAAGTAGACCAGAGTTTCCAAAACTCGTTCTGCGGTACCCCAAGGGGTGCACGTTTTGGGTTTTGCACTAACACTACACAGCTGATTATTTGAATCAGCTGTGTAGTGCTAGGGCAAAAGCCAAAACGTGTACCCCTTTGGGTCCCAAGGACAGAGTTTGGTAAAACCCTGAAGTAGACTATCCCCACACCTAGATTAACAGTTATATGCAATGTTTGGAGTACCCCTTTTTTTTCTACTTTTTTTTGAGCCTCAAATGATGTTTTCCTTTTGACTGAATTCATTGTTATTGGAATTTCATCAGACATTACATTTGACTACTTCAACTCTTTAACTCTTACTCACCATGTCGAGACTTGACAGTTCATTCAGCTTTTGTATTTTGATCATGGAGTTCTGATCATGCAATTTAAGAACGCGTCATGTGTCTAAAACTACATTTTAAATGTGTCCACATTGTGTCTGGTTTCCCTTTTCCCATGCTATATTCAAATGCCAGTATGCATTCTGCAAACGGCGGAACAGGATAAATCTGACAACTTGATGGCTGTAGCCTACTAGCCAGCTAACCTCTGTAACTAGCTAGCAAGCTACAGGACACACCTACTCATTCCAGGGTTTTACTTTATTTTTTACTATTTTCTACATTGTAGAATAATAGTGAAAATATCAAAACTATAAAATACCACATAGGAATCATGTACTAACCAAAAAAGTGTTAAACAAATCAAAATATATTTGAGATTCCTCAAAGTAGCCACCCTTTGCATTGCTGACAGCTTTGCACACTCTTGGCATTCTCTCAACCACCTTAATGAGAGTCACCTGGAATGCATTTCAATTAACAGGTGTGCCTTGTTAAAAGTTCATTTGTGGAATTTCATTGCTTAAAGTGTTAGAGGCAATCAGTTGTGTTGTGACATGGTAGGAGTGGTATACAGAAGTCCATATTATGGCAAAAACAGCTCAAATAAGCAAAGGGAAACAACAGTCTATCATTACTTTAAGACATGAAGGTCAGTCAATCTGGTAAATTTCAAGAACTTTGAAAGTTTCTTCAAGTGCAGTTGCAAAAACCATCACGCGCTATGAAGAAACATCAACTGTTCAGAGAAGACTGTATGAATCAGGCCTTCATGGTCGAATTGCTGCAAAGAAACCACTACTTAAGGACACCAATAAGAAGAGACTTGCTTGGGCCAAGAAACACGAGCAATGAACATTAGACAGGTAGAAATCTTTCCTTTGGTCTGATGAGCCCAAATTTGTGGTTTTTGGTTCCAACCGCTGTGTCTTTGTGAGACGCAGAGTAGGTGAACGGATGATCTCTGCATGTGTAGTTCCCACCGTGAAGCATGGAGGAGGCGATGTGGGGGTGCTTTGCTGGTGACACTGTCAGTGATTTATTTAGAATTAAAGGTACACTTAACCAGCATAGCTACCACAGTATTCTGCAGAGATACGCCATCCCATCTGTTTTGCACTTAGTCCCACTGTCATTTGTTTTTCAACAGGACACTGACCCAACACACCTCCAGGCTGGAGAGTGATGAAGTGCTGACCTGGCCTCCATAATCACCCGACCTCAACCCAATTGAGATGGTTTGGGATGAGTTGGACCACAGAGTGAAGGAAAAGCAGCCAATAAGTGCTCCGCATATGTGGGAACTCCTTCAAGACTGTTGAAAAAGCATTCCAGGTGAAGCTGGTTGAGAGAATGCCAAGTGTGCAAAGCTGTCAAGGCAAAGAGTGGCTACTTTGAAGAATCTCAAATATAAAATACATTTTGATTTAGCACTTTTTTGTATACTACATGATTCCACATGTTATTTCATAGTTTTGATGTCTTCACTATTATTATACAATGTAGAAAATAGTAAAAATAAAGAAAAACCATTGAATGAGTAGGTGTGTCCAAACGTTTGACTGGTACTGTAGTTAGCAACGCTAAAGGGATTTCTTACAGATTAGCTTAACTAGCCAAACAACCTTGTTTTTCTAATAAATTCTAGCCAACTAGCTAATTGAAGCCAGCAAACATCTTTCTTACACGCTAGGAACGTATTTCCTTCAACATTTAATGAAAAAAAAGGTGCTTCTCTCTCCCAAAACACAAGTTTTCTGGAAACTTGTGGGCGGAGTGCTGATGTGGCCCACTGCATGCACCTTCGGTAGCCTGATTGGGTCCAGAATGAGAAGAAATCCACACATGCGTCTCTGACCACCTCTTGAAGTGGTCAGACAGATCCGACCACAATGCGACTTTTGCATCTATACCGGTCTTTTTCAATGTGATGTTCATATTCTGATAGGCGAAGTCGCATGTAAGTGTCAAGTGTAGACAGCCTTAGACAGCCAGTCCAGTTCTGATTTGAAAAGAGCTTATTCTGATTGGTAAAATTAAGCCTTAAAGTAATTGTCCGGTGGATCTATTTTAAAAGTTTAAAATTCTGATAACTCATACCCGTATAATGTCGTGACTCATTCTATACTCTATACTTTTTGGCCAAAGCATGAATTGGAGAAAAAACACTTCAAAACCACCACAAATGTGTTTCTGACAAAAAATGCTTTTTATTTCCGCATAAAGGATGAGGAGCTGGCCAATCAGCTGTCTACTCTCATCAACATTTTTTGTTGGTATGCACCCACACCATTCCAACTCAAAGCTGTTTAACATATATATATATTTTAATTTAAAAAATATGTTTTTGGGGAAACTCACCCCATGATAGTTTGACCTTTTCAGTCTTACAACTTGATGTTAAAACCCCCTAGAGTCTATTGATGCACCGGTGTGTTATCTAAATAACATAATTTAAAAAAATCCCATCAAAATCCGTCAGTTTGAGCTAGAGAGATCTAGCATGGGCTACGTCTCAATCCACTTCATCCGCCTATGTCGCCCTTCCGCATCTGCAGTGGAAAGTGGCGGAGCTACAGAGCTGTTTGTCAAACCAGGAGACATCCAGAAAATCGTAGACTCACTAACACAACGGGGTTCTCCGTGTTTTGCTTTGACGTCCACAAGTGTCGCTGGACCAGTCCTAAAGGTAACCCATACAAATGAATGGAGGTAGTTTTGTGCCAACAAAAATAAGGGGTTAAATGTGTTTGTTTAAAAATATATATATATATTCCTGAGCTTTCTTATCTCCTTGATATAGGACAGACACTTCAAAACCTTATTCCTTATGATTTATTTTTGTGCTGTCTTGCTGTTTATGAATGTGTAATTCATTGCGTTTATATGGGCTATAGTAGTAAAGGCCAAGTGTAATATTTTGTCATGCTTTATTTATTATTTGGGGATACCTAAAAGGCTCCTAAAATTCCAAATCAAATAGCTAAATGATCCATGGTATGACCTTAAAACAAATCCATGTCATCTTAGAACCCCCCCCTTTGCTCTTGTAGCATTCTGTAGCATACCATTATCTACTTCCATGGTGCTACCTTGCTTTTTGACTGACCTATATCAAGTTCGGTGTGTGTGTACGCAC